>NC_134481.1:1499777-1621362 GCF_964194025.1 Convolutriloba macropyga
TTGAAGAAAATTAAATTAATCGATTGTGGTTTTCTGAGCACATGCGACAGTATGGTTTAATTTTGTACCATTTTTGTCTGTTTTTTTATCAAGTTTTTCTTCTGAATGTTTTTCCCAAATCATTTCTTGTCCGTTCGAGGTCTATTTTTTGTATTGTCAATAATAACTCTTTTACGTGTATGTCAGGACTTGTCTTGCTATATGATTTAATATCTGTTCGCAAATTTTCATGATATTTGAAGTCATGATATTTGGAGTGATGATTTTGATCAGGGAGTGGAGCGCAGTAGCAAGTAAATTGTAATGTGATTTCGTGGCTCTAAATTTAAAGTAGATCAGGAGAGTGGTATTTGAACAAAAATTTACTTTTTGGCCAATGATTTTTTCTTCACATGCGGCATTTTGACATTGGTGTTTGCAATTTTTCAATTATGTTGAGATTTTTTTTTGAGATTTTTTTTCTAAAGGTCACTCCTATTCATAGTCCATTTTCCCATTCATTTCCCATTCATAGTCCGCTCTAGGTCTAGTTTCTTGTATTCTTTATTTTTTTAAAAGTTCGTTGAAATGTTGGTCAAGACCTGTTTTAAAATGTTTCTTTTTATTTGTTTTCAAACAAGGATCATGCGAAGTTTTTTACTGTACATGCTATATTTCTTAATACCCATCTTAGTATAAAATCAAAAAAACAATATATGTTGCTTGTATGATTATCAAAACTCACATATGAGCCTGAAATGAATTCCAAGAAAGCATATATGATCATAGAAGTTTCCGAGGAACCATACAACTTCTTTCCTTCATCGCTTTTCTTATTGATAATTATTATGTGGTTCGCGGCATCACTTTTTCATCCACCAAAAGATACCGAAGTGCAATGATTTTTTCGAAGCTGGTAGCTAAATGAAAAAGTAATTCTGTCTATTCAATCAAAGTTATGTTATTCTCTGAAGACAGTGTATATTTATAAGCGCTCATGTAAAAATATGCAAAATTTTACGTACCTCTTTTAAAACTATTTTCTATATACGTACAAAACTAAAAATTCGTGTGTTAGCTCACCCGAAAATTCGTGAGTCAATTTTAGGCGCAAACGCAATGCATATTTGGTTAATATGCGCTCTTACTTCATTATAAAATGAACATTCAGCATCCGTCAGTTTAAATATCCAATTTACTTTGTATGATTTCCAATAGATTTTTACGATGTCTACTGAAAAGAAAATTCTAGCATTTTTGGTATGGTTCGTGCGTGACTAACGAGAAACCATTTGTGATGTTTGCATGACGACTAATAAACCATACAAATCATTTATCACCTAGTATTAAATAAAACAAGGCGGCTCGTTAATGTGCGTTCGCGCATGATGTTCGGACCCGAGCTCATCTACATTTTTGACTTAATTGTCAAACAAATCAAGAGATAATCAAAATTAAAAGTTTGAGTTAAAAAATTTTTTACACACCCAAGCTAATAATTGAATTACATAAAGCCGTGCCTCATCAAAACGCTCACGAAGATCTGCCATTAAAAAAGACTGCGAGAGAAAAACAAACAGCAAAATCAGCAAAAACAAAAATTTCCCGGCAAAAACTCAATATCTAAGTTGTAATAACGTCAAAATGCAATCAGACGAAACCTTAGCTACACAAACTTACTTTTTCTTAACTAAACGGCAGATGGGAATTTTCTCTAATGGGACAAGTTAAAAAGTCGACAAAAAGTACAAATAATGGGGCAAAAATCAGTCAACATTTTAAAAAATGTTTCATAACTTCGTACGTCTCAAAAACCCTTAGCCATTAACAAAATAATTTGTGATATCATATTAAAAAGTCAGTACGAAACCGATGGAACTTGTATATCTTTTGACTAAACCATAAAAACGAACTAAAGTTGTAGAAAAACTAACAAAAAAAGACAAACAAATTGCGAAAACACAAAATTTTGAAGCCATTAAAATCATTAGCTTTATCTAAATATTGTTTCTCTTAATTCAATTATTATCTCAACTAATTTAAATAAAACTATACTGAGTGATTAAATAAGTTTACTCGGTCATAATTTAAAAATCATTCCCATCGGTTACTGCGCGAATATCATCCTTCGATATAGCGAATATCGCGAGAAAAACATCATTCTTGAGAACACCAACAAAAACTGAAAAATTATCGAAAAAGAATAAAACATAATTTTTCAGGCTATTCCCTTTGCGTAGCATTATGACGCATTGCGTAGCATTATTTAGTCAATCTTCAAATAGAAGCCTATGAGACATCTAAGCGTTTTACGACTACAGAAAGAATAAAAAACAGTAAAAAAAAGCAAGTAAAAAAGAGAGAAAATTGACGAAATCATTAGAAAGTAAACTTTTAAGAAAAAACTTTCTGTCTTCAATTATCTCTTAAGAAGAATGAGATGTTTTTTCGTACTAAAAAACTTCAGAAAATCAACAAATTTGAACAAGTTCATCAAAACCATGCAATTTTCATAAAGACACGTAATTTCAACGCCATTAAATTCATTAGTTTTCAAAGAAAATCAATAAAAACGCTAAATTATGCCTCGATGGGAAGACAATGATGTTTTTCATCCATAAGTCAATGATAAGATATCACAATAAGTCTTATGGTTATGAAAACAATAACAAATACAGGCAAAAACCAAAAACTCAAAAGAAAAGTGCGAGAAGAAATTGTCTCATTTAAACCAGAATCCTTTATCTAAAAAAAATTCTCTATGATCCTTTGAACGCTTTTCTAAGCAAATGAGAAATATCAGTTATATGATAAGCTCATAAGATTTCAAAGTGAACTAAAAGAATAAAAAATATATCCAAAATTTAAAAAAAAATGAAAACTCGTGGCATTGAAGTCATAAAACTAAAAATTAGAAGTCAAAATTGGTATCCAGATTAATTTTGTTAGCAATAGAAAAGATGGAGGTCTTCTTTTTACTGAAAATGAGAGATTTAAAAAAAGGTTTAAGATAAATTGACTTATTGCTCAAAGAAAAATCAAAAAGTTTTTTGTACTGTCGTAACAGCCAATAGCTGTCCCTCAAAGCACTAGATAGGTTCGGTTAATGCTCATTATGGAGCCTCATGCACTTTTTCTCAAAAAATTTATGCTATAGGACTTCAAAAATTTAGTAAAATTTTGGCAAGAATTTCAAAGTTTCATTACAAGTTACGAAAAGTCGGAGTAGAAGCCAAAAGGAAACAAGTATGATTATTCGAAAACAAACATTTTGTTCATTGGGCTTTATTTGACTGTACGTTGCGTTCGTCGATAACAGAATCTCGATATGGAAAGTGACTCGTCTATAAGTGACATTAAAAAACAAAAAAAATGCGAAATGTATTCTAAAAAAACAGCTCTTAACGAGAATTCGAGTTTTAGGTTTTATAGTAAACTTAATCATGAGACCCAAACTAGCATTTTGTCGCCTTTCTTCTATTAGGAGTAACAAAATGTTCCATTTAGTAGCGTGAAATGCAATCTTGAATTAATTTTTCTGTAGAAAAAATCTTAATTTGAACTAAAATTAAGCTAAAAAGTGAACAAAATTGTCCAAATGTCGGGTGTTCACACAAAATTTGAAACCACGATAACTCCTCGGAAAAAGCTAATTTCAAAAAAATTATTTTTAATTCCTGATTCTACGTTGGACAAGCTTTTTAATGATACCACTCACATTTATCTAAGATGAATATATCGATCGGCCAAAATTGACTGAACAAAAAAAACCCGTTTGAGTATATAGTTCCTGCCCCCACAAGTGGGGTCGGAACAAAAAGTTGGATGATGGTTGACACGGGATTGCATCTATGTCTTTATGTATATATTCAGTTGTACAAAATCATAAACAAGAACATCAAAATCTGATCTAACAAAAACTGATCTCTCTTTCTCCAGAGGAACGCAATGGAATGTAATTAAGGAAAGAAATCAAGATAAAATGAGAATCTGTTCGGGGCAGCTAGAAATCAACCAACCTCCGCTATTGTTAGTTTTTGTCGACAAATTTCCCAACCTTTTGTTCGCTTTTTTTACAAAGAACATTTGGGTTTTTCAATCATATGTTGAAACTGTACCTGCACGAAATAGACGTCCGAGATAGAAGCCAGCTTTTCCGCTCTGAACAACGCTTCCTTCTCTGTGTGTTTGTGAGAAGCGAAGAGGAAAATATTATCTGGATTTCTTAATGACGGATAACGAAATTTACTGAATTGTTTTTGTTTTTTTTTGGGCAAACGTGAATGCAGATTCTGGAATCTTTATTTTTTATTTTTGATTTTGTTCTCATGTTATGTGTGAATAATTCGAACAGAATTTGTGCGCCAAAATTTAAGAAATACTTCACAAAGTTCAAAATCCAAATAGTCAAGACACGTTCATAATTTCTTATTGTAATCAAAAAGGGAATTTGGATGCTTCAATTTAGGTTTCTTGAAATCAGTCTGAAAAACGCTACATTATTGAATAATTCCAATTGACAGAAAACTCAGGAGTTAATTGCCCTCTCAGTCAAATTGAAAAAAAATTGTCAGTAGTATAAAATACAAGGAAATCAAACACTAGCAAATATTGTCCCGTTCTCCAAACGCTAATCGCGCATGTCGAATAGGGACAAATTTTACTACTTGTTGATTTCCTTGTATTTTCTACTACTATACATTCTCTCTATATTAACTTGTTTTATATTTAAAATCAACCATTTCGTGTCTCACTTAGTGCAAACCACTAGTATAGAATTAAGCTGGTAATTATCAATTATCAGACGAATAGTTCGGGTTCTATCCTCACTGACTCCAGTGAACATATCCCAGTAATAGTGTAACTAGAGAGACCTTGTAACAAGCACGTAGACCAACTTACGAAAAAACTTGAACATGAAAAGAAAACTTGAACAAAACTTGAAAATATTAAAATAATAAAAATTTTCATATATCCCTCTAATCAATATTTAATCAATCTAAAACTAAAGCTTTCTGTCTCACTTGGCGTAGTTGTTAAATCATCGAGTCTAGTTAAGTTGCTTTAGCAAATGGAAGGTTTGAGGTTCCTTCCTCACTGACTCCAGTGAACGTCCCCCGACTCTGATGAAATACTATGAAACTAAGTGAGATAAAAAAAACCAATTCAATGTTCTTAAAAAAGGATGATCCCTGCTATGAGACTGTATATGGGACACACTGTGATGGGTATACAGTAAGTCAAAAATACTGAGATCGGTGGAAACACAGTGATAAGTGTTTTTTTTTCAGTGTAACTTGCGAACATTGGTGACGTCACTGCGGGGATTGGTGTAACCACTTCGTGGATAATCTGCACAAAAAACCGGCTTAAATCTAAACTTTTATATTAAATCTTTTGACATATTCCTCAAATCTATCTTTGGTATGTATGTGTCTATATCTATGGAGATAAATACACAATCTACACTTAGCCTTTCTAAATCTATAGTCAGAAATATGTTTATTAACTCTACACATACAACATGTTAAATATAAACTTTTATCATTATAATGTTTTCCTAAATGTTCAATATAATCTATTACTTTGACTACATTCGCACATACATAACAATGATACTCTATTTCTTTACAATTATCAGAACACTCCCTCCAAGGCTTATTTTTACACTTATCACAATTCATTTTTCAGTTTCGAGAAATTATTTTTTCCCAAAATTTTCCCCTAATAAAATACGCCATGTCTCACCCAACTAACAGTTATGTAAACTTCTGCGATGTCTGTAATCTATCCTTTGAATCAAAGAAGGGTTTATACAGGCATCAATCATACGATCTCAAACATAAGGAACTATTGGATAAAATGTTTGAGTTTGAAGAAGAAGAAGAAATAGGGAACTGAAACTAAAACTAAAACTAAACTTAAAGCCGAAGACAGCTTCTACTCTAAAATTAGGTATGAGTGTAAAGAATGTCATCAAGAATTTAGGAATAAAATAGCTCTAATCACTCACTCATATAGTCACAATCGCATGTATCTAGAAAACACAGAAGACTTCGCTATAAACTCCAGTCAGAACATGAGAGAGTTTTATATTACAGATAAAGGTGGGAATTACATTGAAGATATAGATGAAGCAACTAATTACTCCCTATATGAAATTAAAAATTTCATATAGGAAATTAAAAATTTCTGTTACCAATTTCTTAGAGTTAAGAGTTTTAAATATAAGATTACGGTCGAGTGTGATTATAGGAAGAGAACTAAAGATGAAGTTAAGATGGAAAAAATATTCTTCAATACTGGCTATATTAATAATAATGCAATACATGAAAATGGTGACTTCAAACAATGGCTAGATAATGAAAAGAAAACATATGAAGTTTATGGTTATGATTTCGAGTTTCTTGGAATAAGAAGTATTCAATTAAACATTGAACCAACTAAAGCATCTATTGGTACCCATATAGATTTACCACCTGATCTCAAAAACTCTAAATCGATATTAAATAAACGAAGTTATAAATACAACTGCTTGCAACTAGTTATCACCGCATGGTTACATCCAGTCATAGTTAATGCAAACCGAGAAAGTAAATATGTAGATAAATTAATTGAACCAAGACAGCAACATGAAGATGACTTCGGCTATTTATTAAGAATACAGAAATTATACAATATTAATATTTGTCTATAAACTCCCTGTGGTGAAGGTAAAGTAGAATTGTTTAAACCGGTGGATGATTTTAATAAAGATAGAAAAGATGTAAGAATACTAGTTTGGAGTAATGAACAAATAGAACATTGTGCCCTAATAAAGAATATAGAGATCGCCCAAACCTTGTGAGATCGCCCAAATAAAAATAACATTAAATATTATTATTGTAATGGATGTACATATTGGTTTGATTCAAAAATTAAAAATGACAAACACGAATGCAACAACTCATTCAAACCAGAGATTGCTTGTCCTAGGAAAAAACATATTACCTTTATAAATGAACACAAACGTCAGAATAGAAAAAATATTATAACTGGCGATATAGAATGTTGCATTGTTGATGTCTCAACTAATGATTGTCAATATGTAATAGCTGAACATATTCCAATAACTGTGGGTTACACCTGGCAAGTTAACTTCAAGCACTACTTCGGTCTAGGCTGCATCAAAAGATTTGCTAGAGATCTATTGGAAATAGAAACAGAGAAGAATTTCAAACATAATGAAAAGATGATATTCACAGAAGAAGAAAAATTATATCATGAAACTAATAACATTTACCATATCTGCAGCAAAACATGTGTTAATAAAGTAAGAAATCATTGTCATGAAACTGGTAAATATAGAGGACCAGCATGTAAAATATGTAATCTAAGATACAAACAACAAAACTTCATTGCAGTAATATTCCATAATGGCTCTGGCTATGACTTCAACCTACTATACAGTGAACTCTTCAAACAGAATAATGATAAAAGAAAAGTAGATAACATACCACTAGCTGCTGGTCAGTCTAAGATTTTTAGCTTTGGTTGTCTGAAATTCTTAGATAGCTATAACTTCCTAGCTATACCTCTAGATCAAATGGCAAAGATATACGGATGTAAAACTAAAACATTATATCCATATGAATACTTTGGTTTAGATGAATTGGGCACCACGACGAAGTCGTATGACAGCGAAGCTGCCAATGGTAGCAAAGCTACCTACCAAGAAGTTATAGGTAATCTAAAAATAGAAGACTTCAAATCCTCTCTACATAATAAATTACGAACACAAGAAGAAGTAGATAACTTTGATAATGAAAACAGTCATAAAACCGGTAGAGATCTAACTATAGAGTATTTATAGAATGATGTCGAAATATTAGACTATTGCATGAAAGGATATGTCAAATTAAGTATGATAGAATTCAAGCTCAACCCACTACATTACGTTAGTCTACCAGGTTATAGTTTTGATTTTTGCTTAATGTCAAGTGGTGTTACTTTAGATATATTACAAGATAAACAAATGTTAGATGATTTCGTTGGAGCAAAGAGAGGTGGTATATGTGGAATAATGGGTGATAGGTTGGTCAACAGTAGTGAAAGTAACAAGACTCTATGGTACATAGACGCAAACAACCTATATGGTTATGCAATGATGCAAAGGTTACCTGATAAGGATTTCGAGTTTACTACTACTATAACTTTAGACGAAATATTAAATACTCCAGATGATAGTGATCATGGTTACTATATAGTTTGTGATATTGATTATACTAATGAAGGTAAGGAGAGAACAGAACAGTTATTACTAATGCCCAATAAAGGAAAGATAAATGATAATGAAATGGGATACCAAGAAAGAGAGAAAGGTATAACAAAAACAGAGGAATTTACCTTAGAGCAAAACAACAAAACAGAATATATGGTTCATTTTAGAATGTTAAAGTTCTCTGTTAAGATGGGAGTAAAAGTAACAAAAATACATAGAATAATTAAATTTAAACAGGATTATAAATGTAGAGATTATATACAAAGCAATACAAATGAAAGAGCAACAGCTAAAACTGAAGCAGAAAAGGATGTAAGGAAATTAATGAACAACTCCTTATATGAAAGAATGTGCATGAATCCTCTACACTTTTTTCAAAGTTAGTTCTTGCATGATGAAGAAAAGATAATGAAAAGTGTAAGTAAACCAAGATTTAAGAACATAACTAGATATAGAGATTATAGCCAAATAGAATATATAAAGAAAAAAATAGAATATAGCTCACCTGTATATGTACGAGTAACAATACTCGAACTTAGCAAATTACATATGTTTGTTGTATTCTATAATAGTCTACAACCATCCCTCAAAGATCTAACGCTTCACTATATGGATACGGACGGTTTTGTATTAGGTTATAGTGAAGGTAAAGTTAGTGATGAGCATATGGACTTAAGTAATCTAGACATACCTATAAAAACTAATAATAAAGTCCCGGCAAGATTAAGCACGAGCTGGGAGTAGGATTATTGAGGACTTTATAGTCTTAACACATAAGACTTACAGTTTTAAAGATAACCCTAAGAATACTAAAGAAAAAGGAATAAAGAAACATAATAATGCTAAACAAGAAGAGTTTTATGATGGATTAATGAATAATACACAGAGAACAGTAGATGAATGTAGAATACAAAAAGTTGGTGATAACATGACAACAACAAAAACAATTAAGATTAGTTAAATATATTTGATGAAAAAAAGTTTCATGTAAATAATATAAAAAGTTTTCCACATGATAATGAACTATATTTATATAAAAGAGATCTAGTAAATAAAATCTGCGAAGCATCATTAAAATTAAACAAAGAAGAACTGTTTATTAATATTCTAGAACTAACCGTTAATGATGATAGAAAGTTCATTGACGCCGCTATTAGATTATATAATGATCTGTGAACGAGCTCCGCTCGAGGTTTACCAAGCAGGTTCCCTGATTTATAATCTTACTAAAAACTAGTTAACAATATTCTATAACCACCTATTAATAAAATGATCAATTGCTTCTCCTGGTTTAGTAGTTAGTACATTATAGATCATTATCCCTGCCAAAGTTATTTCCAAATCACTATTTCCTCTAGTTAATTGTTTTTTTTTATATTCTATAATTTTTATTATTTTACTGGTTTCCGCTTCATCTATATATTTAGAATAACTTGAAATTATTAATTCATCATGCCAGGGATCCCTAGTGTGGTCGATAAACTCTTCCACAGCTCTCTCCGATATTGTTTTCCACAAGCTAAACATTTTTTTAAAATCTCTGAGTGGTTTTCATCAGGAGAATTTTCATTATCCAATTTCCTATTATTATAATTTTTCATTATATATAAAAATGACCACGCTAGAGAAACCTATTGAACTAAATAATCTAGAAAAAAAACAGAAGAAATAGATTAGAAGATAAATTAAAACAACAAGAATATTATGGTGAAATAGAAGAGTTATTTGATCCTTTAACTAAAACACTAAATGCAAACAATGAAACATGGCTAGCTCATAATGAACAAACATTAAGAGTAATAAATTGGCAAAATCAAGAGTTAGATAAACAAACTAAGATGATCCAGCAAGCTGGCTCCCAGTTTAAAGAAACATTAATGAAGTGCAACGACAAAGCTGTAGACAAAGCTCGAGACAAACCAGGACTTTTAGTAGTTAAAGACACAGCTCAAATTATTAATCTAATGTCAGTTCAATCTAACCCTCAATTAAAGTTAAAGTTCGGAAATTTAGATATTGGTGAACTTGAAATGAATGGTGTTAAACTAATTTATCTAGAAAATGCAGTTATAGTTAAGGATAATATATATGAACTTTCAGATGAGTTTATAAACTTTCTTATTAACCCAGATACAAAATAGGGTAAAATCGAGGAAGATGAAATCAAAATTGTAAGTTTTAATTTGATATTAAATATGATTTAGGAAAAGGGGATAAGAAAAGTGCTAGATATAGAGCAATAAAACGTATAATAGGGGTAAAAGCTGATGTATATGGTAGGGGATTAAAGAGCAACCCTAACCAACAGAGGGGCTCTGCCCTTGGTTCCCCAAATTGTCACTACTAGGTGTACCCAAATAGTTTAATAGAAAGATTAGACTTAATACTAGAAACAGGAGCTGGTAATGATGGATTATATGATGAAATGCTAGATATATCTAAGCAACTAATATCTATGAATATTATTAATCTAGAAAAACTAGACAATTTTGTTTTTAACTATGGTAAATAAATAATGATGGATAAACAACAACAACAACAACAACAACAACTATTAGCAAAAGAAGTATTCAGTCCTCAAATAACAAAATTTATAAGAGAAAGAATAATACCATTATATAAAGATTAAACATGGTCAGCTGATTTAATTGATAAGTCATCTCTAAGTAAATACAATAATAATTATAAATATATATTAACAGTTATAGATAAATTCACATAATATGCATGGGCTATTCCATTAAAGAATAAATCTGGTTTATCTATAACTAATGGTTTTAAAATAGTATTCGGTGAGGGTAGAAAACCAGAAAAATTATGAGTAGATAGATGTAGAGTGAGTTTTACAATAAAACATTTAAATCTTTACTTAAAAAATATGAAACAAAAATTTATTCTACTTATAGTGATTTAAAGGCTGTGTTTATAGAGAGATTTAATAGAACATTTTTACACATAATAAATAAACCAATGTTCACCAATGGCGATTGTAATTGGGTAAATATATTAAATGATGCAGTCATAACATATAACAATAACATTCATTCAACAATTAATATGACACCTGTTTTGCTTCTAATAATTCTGATAAAGTTAGATACTATAATAATTCTACCAAAGCAGCACCCAAACTTAAAGTCGGTGATTATGTTAGAAATGCAGATAAACGTAATATCTAAGGGATACACTTCTAATTGGAATAGAGAATTGTTAAAGTTAATGCAGTTCTAAAAAGACAACCACCAACACATAAAATAGAAGATATTAATGGAGAGATAATAAAAGGTCAATACTATGAACAGGAACTATTAAAATCCGAGTTTGACTTTGAGTCTAATTATAAAGTTTTGTAATCATTAAATATAGACCTACGGTCAGCTACGAAGTAGATATTTCTTAATATAAATAATGACAAGAAATAGACTTAACCAAGCGAAACATCGAGGAAACCGCTTCGCGGATCATATGGGGAATGGAAACCACTTAACACTGAGTAAGGCTCATGGGTTAATTCTAGAAGATAATTATAAAATTGATATGAAGGATACCTATCAAATTAAGAATGTACATCCTCCGATAGATGAAAAGATGTTGTTAACAAAGAGTATTGTGATAATAACTTATTATCCTCTTCTAATAAAATAGACATTTTAAGTAGAAACATAACTGAGCTAAGAAAAGGTGAATTTGAAAAAGTAACAACTGAAACATTACAACTAAATTACACACAAGTTAATGATGAACTAATTGATGAGTTTATTGAATCAGCAAATGAAGTCACAAATACTGTTAATTTTTGTAATAAAGTTGCCGCTGATGCTATCTCTAAATATAATCAGTTAAAACAATAATTTAATAATAATAAGTTTATTCAGAATATCACTAACATACAACTAGATAATATGTTTACTACGGGTCTGAAAGAGCTTAAAGAAATTAATAAAAAGACTAATTTTGCCGTTGATGAAGCACTTATAAAGAATAAAAGGACAATAGTACAATATATAATTGCTATACTTTTACAAAGTAAGTTACTTGATAATGAGGAGCAAGAAAAACTAGAGAAGCATTATGGTTTTAAACAAGAAGAAGCAATGAAAGAAATAGAAAGAATTTTTACTAATTAAAAATAACTGAAACTATGACTAACCCAACAGCACCGAGTGAGAGATTACTATATCCAAACTTATCGACCGTTAATGAACAATACATAAACGAAAAGATCTTAGCTAATAATAAGTTTAACAACAATATTAACATTATAAAAGATATAACAAATTATTATGAAACTGAAACTAATAACTATAATAAGAAGTTAAGTAGATATAAAAACTATATTAACATGGCTGAGATAACAAAAATAGTATTATCATCAATAGCAACAACGGTAACAACAACATCTGTTGCATTAACTGGTATAGGTTTACCTTATTCTATGCCAACAATTTTTGCTACAGCAACTGTTTGTGGTTCATTATCAAGAACAATTAATACTAAAATAAGAAATAAAATTATAAAGTATTCACAAATGTATATTATAAGTAAACAGTTTAGTGATTATCTTAATAGACTATATACTAAATCAATGAATGATAATAAAATAGATAATGATGATGTAATGAATTAGTCAAGGTATATGAAGAATATAAGAAGAACAAGAAAAACAAGCTGAGTATTTTTTCAGAATAAAGTTAATAGTGTTTAGTAATAATAGTATATTTAGAATTAATAATATTAGTATTAATATTTATAGATAGATGTATATAAACATAAATATAATCATGACTATAATCATAAATATAAACATAATATAATCATAATCATAAACATAATCACAAACATAATATAATCATAATCATAATCAAATAATTATCTTTTCTTTGTACCTAAGTATAAACCTCTTCCTTTTTGTACTACCTTTATACCTTCACCAGTAGTTGCAAATTTAATTAAATCAGTTGTGGCTGATAAAGCAGCTCTAGGGTTTCTAGATGTAGCTGCACTTCCTATTTTACTTGCTATTTCTAATGCCCTTACTGGATTATTAGCAACTTTCTTTCCAAAGTAAACCGTAGCTCTACCAAGATTTTTGAAGAAAACCTTCAATACCTTAGCTTCTCTTGTTGCATCACATACTGTCATTGACTTATTCCTTCTACGATTAGTACAATTACCCTTTAACATTTTAATTCCTTTAGTTGAGACAACCCCTCTTATATTATTAGTACCACTATAATGTCTACCACCAACGCAATATGAAATAGTTTTAAACTTCTGTAAAAGACTCATTTCTATACAAAAAAATGGAGGTTAAAAAGTATAATCCTTTTGTTGTTAAGACTAAGCCTAATCCTAAGACTGAGGCTAAGACTAAGCCAAAGCCCAAGACTAAACTTGAAGCTAGAGGTCTAACTCTAGAGAATAAAAAGAAACTAGATACTATTTATGCTAAAGGTTTTGCTAAGACTGGTAGCAAATAGTTTGATTATAATATCGAATATAATTACGAGATTATATCAACCATCTTATTACCATCACTATTAACACTAATAACCTTTCTAGTTAATACTAATGCATGACATATAACATCAGCAACTGCAGCACTAAATTCAAAATTAAGTTGGATTGGTTGTGGACCTATATGATCACTTTGATATCTAGTATCAAATACATATACTCTATAACTGCTTTTGAATAATCTATGATTTTTATATGGTTTTATATTATGTGGTAGCCCATTATAATCTTTATTAAAGCTAACAATCTCTTTAAAAGCCTCATTATATTTATTAGCACCATAATTAATATTCATTCTATCCTCAGGATAAAACTCACTACCAATCTTACAATAACATCCAGTAATATTCCTCATAAGAAATGTACTTGCATTATGAGTTTGTTCATTAACATTATTATTTTCAAAACCAACTATTATATATTGCGGTCTCTTCATACCACTTTCCATACCTAGATCAAACAGGAAGTTAGTAGCATTGGGTACATTCTTATAAAATGTCTTTCTTTCATAATAGCTAAAGTCTACATTGTTCTTTTTACTTAAGCCCTTTTGCCCAATAATTCTATTGTCATTACTAGGATCAGTACTAGGTACACACCAAGATATATCTCTAATTTCTATATTAGCATCATTAGCAACAGCACCAGCACCAGCATTAATTCTATATAGAGCCCTATCATTATTATTTCTTTTTAATATTAGTATAAATCCTAAACCATATATAATCGTTTCTAAATCATTTACGAAACCAAATATATAACTCATCTTAATCATCACATACATATGACCTCGTTCTGCAGCAATATGGTCACCTTCAAGTTGACTATCTCTTTTGCCTTGATTTCTAACAAAACCACTCTCATAATCATCATCAGTACTAGTTAATAACTTATACATCAATAGATTGGGATGGCAAAGATTTATATATTCAATAGTCCTACCACCAATAGTTTCAAATTTAAAGGAACTAAACAATGCCATCATGCCATAATTAACTAATCTGATATTAGCATCATTAGCAAGTACACCATCAGCATCATCTGATACAACAAACTCTATCTCTGGATATGAATCATGTAAATTTAAATGATTCTCATCTCTATTTAGTATGATATTAATGTTAGTATTGATTGTATTCATTGTTGCTAGATTATTTGGTTTATATTTTATAATCTTACTTTTGTGTATATCGTTATTATAACCATAAGTTGTATCCAAATTAAAATCCATTTTGATTAGATAAAAAATGTATAACTAAAATTGTATAGCTAACTATAGATATAACTATGGGGCTTCGGCCATGTTTTACCACCAGGGAAACTGCTTGGGTGGCCACGAGCAGAGCTCGTTGGTAAACCACAGACGGAGTCTATTCGCAGGTAAATATAGCATTATTTGAAAAATAAAATTGACTGACAACTTAATTCTATATGAACTACAAAAGATACATGAAACTCTAACTAAAGCTAAGGAAGAGCATACACTTAACTTTAGAATGATAAAGCCAACAGAAAAATTTAACTTTAGTGAGCCTATACTTAACTCATCAAAATTAGGTTTAATCAGATTATCTGTTTATAACTCAGTGTTTAATGTGAATAGAAGAAATAATCAATTTTTATATGATACCCAAGGTGAAACATGGTCATATACCCGTATTTTAGCTATTATATCAGGAGCATATGAATTATTCGAAATAGCAGAATTAATAAAAGAAGAAACTAATGGTAATGTTATAATAGAATCTGATAAGAATACAATGAAAAGTTTTATGGAATTAAAACAAGGTGCAATTAACTTTGACCTAGAAAATTCAATAGCCCCATTACTGGGCTTTAGAAAAATAGTATATGAATAAGGTAAATATACATCTCAGAAAATTGTTGATATTATGGGTTTTAGTACTATTAACATTCATTGTAATGTTATATCTGGTGTTAAAGATTATGGGAATAACACAGACATACTATTTACGATCAATATTATACCAACTAATATCTTGTATCAAAAGGTAACTAAAGATAGAATAGAGTATATAGAGTTTCATATTAAAGATGAGCATGGAAGACCTATAGACTTAAATGTGGATGTTTTAAGTTTTACTTTACATCTGATATAAATACAAATATAAATATAATTATAAATATAAATATAAATATAAATATAAATATAAATATAAATATAAATATAAATATAAATATAAATATAAATATAAATATAAATATAAATATAAATATAAATATAAATATAAATATAAATATAAATATAAATATAAAAATAAATATAAAATATAAATATAGATTGATCAATTTGTAATAGTATTTTCTTTAAAAAAATGTTTAGTATTAAATGTGTTGAATGTAAAAATAAGTCTCAAAGTTGTAATTGGTGTCAGGGCAAACCATATCAAGGTTTTATTTGTAATAGAGTTATAACATATAGAGATAATCAAAATCATTTTCTAGAACATTATAATAATCCTAATCAATATCTAACATGTAGAAATTGTATATTGTATAAACATATCTCCCAGTTTGGATTCAAACAATTCTATTGTAGGTTATGTACATATCTTCATAAACATACAATGAAAAATTTAGAAAACATGTAGAATCTCTTACACCATATTCACAGATTAGTATTGTTATAAAATATATTTTAAAAAAAATACAAAACTCTCCAATCCCAATTAATTCTCAGTTTACCATTAATATTTTTATGTTTAGTTATATCAATGACAATATAATTTTACGGCTCTTTCCATACCTTATTACATATATTAGCAAAATCATTATAACTAAGTTCAATATTTTTAAAGAAATCTTGATATATCGATGCTAGGACTTCACCTCTCTGTTCAAATAAAATAATTAGATTACAATTCTCTCTAACACTCTGCCTATCCAGAGAGAACACGTGAATAGATTTTGATTAAGATATATCATATTGCAATTATTATGCCTACCTCTACAAAAGTATTAATTAATAACTGGTTCTTTGGCTCTAACATCATCGAGTATCATTAGTTTCTTTAAGTCTTTGGGTAGTTTATCAGGAGATGGTAAACCTTTAATATCTTTAATAAATTCTATAAATGCTTTATCGTCAACAGAGTTGCGACTTCGTCGATTATAATTTTCTAATCCATTGTATGGATCACCAGTAGGTCCAATGATGTATAGCTTATCAAAATATATACTAGCTAGAATTAGTTTTTTAATAAGAATGTCTTACCATATTCACTAGGACCAGATATTATACATCTAAAGTTATCTGGAAATTCAGCTTCAGTAATTATATCCTCATCCTTTAGCCATGATTGTAGTTCATCATTTATATTAACAGAGATATCACTAGTAGGGGTATTATTTTTAGGTTTACCCTTTTGATGGGACTTCGTCCATGCTTCACCATGTTTTTCATCCAATATATATATAAATATATATATATATATATATATATATATATATATATATATATATAATTGTCTTTATCATTAACATTATTAGCAAAGCTACTTCGTAGATCATCTGCGAAGCAGGTTCCCTGATTAACATTATCATTATCATTATGATTATTATTATCATTAACATTATCATTAATATTATCATTAACATTATCATCATCATTATCATTAACATTATCATTATCATTATCCTTATCGTGTCATTATCATTATCATTATCATTATTATTATCCTTAACATTATCACTATCGTTATTAGCAAAGCTACTTCGTAGATCATTAACATTATCTTTATCATTATCATTATCATTATCATTATCATTATCATTAACATTACAGCCTAAACAAAAACACTCATTATATATTCCCGGATATTTACATTGATTAACTAGAATATTCAAAGCACTGTTAATTCTAAATCTTCTATCAATAAGATAGATCATATATAAACAATAAGCCCCACAATAGGATTCATCATATTGTTGTATTCTCTCACTAGAGCCTAGATTAACATAATCTTCTAAAAATAATGGTGGAGTCTCAACGCCAAAACTATCAAAGTAATACATAGGACCAACTGCTCTTCTTATAACTAAAACCCAATGTGTACCATCAGTTGGATGTAAATTTACAATAATGTAGGAGTTATTGTCATTAATATTATCTGGAGTCTCATCTCTCATTACCATTTCAATTGGTGTTAGACTTATATCTTTACTTATATCTTTTATGCTGATATCGCTCATAGCACTATTATCAATACCAAATTTATTACTGAATTCCTCAAAAGTTAGGATAAGCATTTTTATATAAAAGTTATTAATGTTTTATTATGGGTTAAATTATAGGTCCGAGTCTAAGTCTAATTATAAGTCTAATCATAAGTCTAAATATAATTCTAATTATAGGTCTAATTATAAATCTAAATTCATTTATGTTTTCATATATAAAAATGGAGACAGGTAGCGCAGTTATAATTTTTATTTTCATAATTGGAATTTGTTTTTTAATATATGATTCAATACCGAGTAAATACACAAAACTAGAGGAAAGCTTTGGTGGATTTATGAATAAGAGTCTAGTTAGATTTGAATATGAAAATTCACCATTACATACTATTGTTTATGGTGGAACTGGTACAGGGAAAACATATTTTATTAGACAATACTTAAAATTATACTCAGTCCAAAACCAAAACCAAAACCAAAACAAAGACCAAAAGCAAAACCAAGATCAAAACCAAAACCAAGACCAAGTTTAAAAATATAGTTAGAGTGTGTAAAGATGACAGAGACTGGATAGATCCTGAGTCTAATAAGATTTATACTGGGTTTAATAAATGTGATATAAATATGATAACAAAAAATAATATGCATAAGTTTCAAAATTGTGTAATAGTACTTAATGATATGGGTGATAGGTTAAATAAGGATGTAGCTTATTTTTTTTACTGAAGGTAGACATTTTAATATTCAAATGATTTTAATGTGTCATAAACCTGCTCAAATAATTAATACAGCAAGAATGAGTTGTGATACTATTTATTTAACAACTTATAATGGACCTGATCTATTTAAGAACTTTAATGAGATATATAAATGTGAATATGACTTTAGTAAAATAATTAGTGAGTTAAATAGTAACCATTATAACCATACAGATGGAATGTCAGATGAACTTCGTTATGGTACAATTAATTATTATAAGAAGGAAAATACTTCTATTATTATTAATAGTAACAGAACAATGATATATGATTCAAGAGTTGGTTTCCTTGATTTAAAAGCTCTTAGTTTAAAAGATGAATTAGAAAGAGAAGATATAAATAAACTTATAGCATATATGAAACCACTCATGATAAATGCAACAGATAGAAATATCATTATCATGATAATTATCAGTTTTATTTTAATAAATTTCTTACTTCAAATAATATTAAAATTCAGAATGACGTTTTAGCAAAAGAGATGGTTTAAGCAAAAGGTATTAGAATAGTATCAGCTATTTTTGGAATTATAGATACGTGTTTTATGATATATATTTTCTTGAGTCCTGTACAACAATAAAAACTGCTGGATATGAAGCAATGGATGCAAGCAATATGTTGAATAGGGCAAACACTTTGGTTAACGTTGGATATGGAGAAGATCTACGAAGTAGCTTTGCTAATCTGCCAAGTATGTTGGAGAGCTCTTTGAAAAATGATCTACAATAAGAATATATAGATCAGTGTAGCTGTGACTTCGTCAATGAAGATATGAGAGTTTTAAATAGAAAGGGAGGAAAGTTTTTAACCAGACTATGTGGAAATAATGAAGAATTTAGAGAAGAGATTATAAATTTTATTAGAAATAGAAAAGAATTAGACCTTGAATAGAGTTTAGATAAGAGATGTAAAACTAATACACTCAATACGTTAGGAAATAAATATTTAGCAGAGTGTATCACATCTAAAGATAATACTAAAGATTTAATTGAAATCATGGCTAAATATTATCTGCGAAGCGGTTACACCGATGGTGAAACGTGGACAAAGTCCTATCTGCGAAATGATTAGTTAAATATTATAGTTTACCCTATTATAAATGCTTTTAAAATGTTTAGAGTGTAACTATAAATTTGGAAACATTGCTTGTTTAAAATATAATTATGAATCGTTCCATAAAGATAAAACTGATAAATGTATGAGTGGTAATATAATACTAAGTGGTATTTGTGCCAATAATTTTTCTCAATGGGGATGTTCTTTGAAAAATAAATCTAGTTCTAATTCTAGTTCTAGTTCTAGTTATAGTTCTAGCTCTAGTTCTGGTTCTGGTTCTAGTTCTATCTATGAATCTAACTCTAACGCAGACTCTAGCCCTAACCCTAACCCTAACCCTAACCCTAGCCCTAACCCTGACCCCAACCCTAACCCTAACCTTAACCCTAACCTTAACCCTAACCCTAACCTTAACCTTAGCCCAGAAGTCTTAACTAGAAATTGTAATAAATGTAATTATATAAAACCGCTAACTGATTTTGATGAGAGTAAGTATACATGTAGAAGTTGTACTTCAGCTAAAGTTAATTGTCCATGTTGTCCTTCTGTTGTGAGATATGATGGGATAAGAGCTCATGTAAAGAAACAACATCCAGATGTAGAATTAACTTGAGGATTTAGTAGAAATTTGTTAGATAAAAGACAAAGTCCTAGAGCTGTAAGTCCTTTAGTTATTGTCCAAACTGAGGAAAGTTGTTGGTGTAAATATTATAATTTTGTATCATTTCTTATTAATATTGGAGTAAATATAGAAAAAGTAAAAGAAAATATAAACTTATTGAAGAGTATAGATAATTTGAAATAAAAGTATAAAAAATAAAAAAAAATATCAAAAAAAAAGATGGAATCACTCTTTAAGAGCGAAAAAGAGGGATCTTTATACTGGGGGATCACCCCGAATAAGAGTGAATCGCTCTGAAAGAGTGAAATGTAAATTTTGCTTTGATTTTTTTTATTTTTTGTTTTATTTTTGATTTTAATTGATTTCTGATTGATTTTTGATTGAATATCGAGAGAACTTGTAGTGGTAGAAAATACAAGGAAATCAACAAGTAGTGAAATTTGTCCCTATTCGACATGCACGATTAGCGTCTGGAGAACGGGACAAATTTTGCTAGTGTTTGATTTCCTTGTACTTTCTACTACTATTGTCATAGTGTCATAGAATTTTTCAAAGCGTTGGAAATGTCGTTGCTACTGATAACCTTGAACAGTTTTTGTGCCAATTTCAAAAATGTGTATTCTAATTTTCATTGGCCTGCAAAGGACAACCAAAATTTTTTTAAGTTTAGAATATTTTTTTTGAAATTTTTCAAGGAAAAATTTAACAGGAACTTCGCAAAAATTTACTGAAATTTTTCGATGGAAATTATGCGTCCATTTCAGGAATTTTTTTGCAGAAAAGTTTCCAACAGCTTGTCAGCAACGGAACTCTAAGATTTTATTTTTTCTCAATAAAAATCTTCTTTATTTTCAGAATGCATATTAAATGTTCCGACTATCAGGTTTTGATGGTTCTTAAATTGATATCATCACCAATATCATTTTTGACGTGCTTTGAAAAATTGAAACAACCAGCTCAGTTATTTATCTCTTTTGAAATATTTCGGAGAAACGTGAGATGAAAGTTTATCCTCTGTAAATCATATTCGAAATTTCAAAAAAAATTATGCAAATTTGAAACAACAGAGATTTGATATTCCAGAGCCAAACCTTAGTGGAAGAAAGCAAAGAAATTCACAATATCACAACTGCTCAGCCTTTTTCTTTGCAAATGGGTTGCAAAAATCTTCTTAAACTGAATAAAGCATGCATAAAAATAAAAATTAATATTTATGGCTCACATTATTTTTTGAGCTCAGTTGTTTTATCTATCTAATTCAACAATTTGTTACTAAATTGAGGGAGAAAAAAAATCAGATTTTTACTTAGCAGCCTAAACTTTTACTTATAAAAATTGCTGTCCTCTGTAAAGACAATGTTTTTGCTCTTACACTGTCAAATTATAACCTCAAGTAGAGATTGCGCTGAAGCGGTATGTGTTGTGATTCGTTTAACATAGTTTGGCTGCGAGTCATCATCTTGCGCTGAGTTTATGTGACTTCGCTGTATAATCAAGCTATATTGGGTCGCAAACGGAAGGTATCACAAGACCGAAATATGGCCTTGAAAAACAGGCAAGTTTGCTGAAAAGGACGCACCAAAGTTTGTTTATAACAAAGTCATTTGCTTTCCGAGAATCGACAACAGTACACTATACAGTCTTCTTGAGCATTTATCAAAAAAAAAATTACAAATTTTTGCAACGATTGAGCAGAAATTGATAGCTCAAATTTTCGGAAAAAATTTATCCGTTCATTCCAGACAAAAATTGCATAAAATTATCAAATGAGCTGTTAGCAACGGAAATTTAAATTTTTTTCTTCAATATAAAAATCGTTCTGAAAGTATTTCAATTCTTTTCAGAAAGTATTTTAAATGTTGCGATTATCAATTCTTTATGTTGTTTAGTGAAACAGTAACACACTTTGATTTATCGAGTCCATAGTAGATATGAACCAAACTGATATTTAATAGTTCCCTGATAAAAAATACATCGACCAAATTATTTATTATTTTGAAATGTGAGATGATAAATTACGCTCTGTAAATCAAACTGGAAGATTCAAAATTAAAGATTCAATTTTTAAACGGTAGGAAATTTATCTAGAGCCAAACATTGGTCAACTGGAGAGAGTGGTTCCTCTGAGCAGAAACGTAATCATTGTGACTCAAAGATCCTGATGTTGATAAGGCTCAATTCTTTTTCTTCTAGTTCTGATCTGGCTTTCTTCTCTGTTTTTTATCTCTGGTGCCTCATTTTTTTTCATCAGAGTAATTTCTTGATGTTTTCCCATTCTGCTGAAATTATAAAAAGAAACTCTGTTCGTCTTACTCGAAAGCATGAAGTATTTCCGAGGACAGTTCACTGTGTAGAAGATCACTGTGTAGGACAGTCATGGTCGTTTTTATGATATGACCTACTTTAGACGAGTCCTTACCATTGTAAAGGTGTAAAACCACTCTTTCGGATGCTCAATTCAGTCTCCTTTGATCATGAAGCAATGTAAAACAAGGAGATAAAGAAGCATTCACATTAAGTAAGTAGAGCCAAACAACTAAAAAACAGCAGAGAGATCAACAATATCACAATTAGTCAATTTATTTCATTGCAATTGAGCTGATTTTTGTTTGAAAAATTAAAGAAACTTGCTTGAAAACAGCAATAGCTAAATATGGCCAAAAATGATTATTTTTGAGCTCAGTGGTTCTCAGTTTGATTGCAATATTCTGAATTAAATTGAACGAGAAGAAAAAAAATTTTATCAGATTGTTACTGAACATCTTAAACTCCTACTTGTAATAAATTTATGCGCTCTGCAAAAACAAATTTTTGCTTTTATGATGTCAAAGAGTAACTTCAAGTAGAGATTCCTCTGAATCGGCCTGTGTTGTCTTTGAGTTGTTTCGCGGCGAATCATCATCCCACGTTAGATTTATCAGACTTTCCTCGATATTCGGTCACAAACGGACAGTATGACGCGATCAAAAGCACATGTTCTTGAAAAACAATGCTTGCCTTTATAAATCTCCTGGGCCAGAAGCATGGACTTAAAATAGACAAAATCCGGCAAACCTCAACCTGGTACCTGTCTCTGTTTTGATTACACAATTTTAATTCCCAGCGTCGGCGATGTGGATAAGTTTCAATCCGATAAATGAATGTCGTTTGACATCCTTGGGAAATCTACTTGAGTGTATTTTTTTTTCATAAAGTATCAATTGATATATGGCTTGGTAAGATAATCTTAGTCGACTTTATTAAATCGTTGTCGTGCCATTCGTTATCAGGTCAAAGTCATAATCCAAATTTGGAATCACAGCAACTCTCGGATTAATGGCCGCTCGTCACTCTCATGATGATTTTTTATGTGAATCAATACCCACACAATCGGGTTAACTAAATGAGTTTCGAGCATGTTTATAATGTCCTGCCTTGGAATCTCTGTTTATGAAAAATAAAGAATAGTTTTTTTGGGACAAATTTTTTATCAGTTCAAAATTTACCACCACTCTTGTGATATGATATGAAGCCAAGATTGAATGAGGCAGAATATAATTTCAGAGTGTACTGCCTCCAGTCCCTCGCACCTGTTGTAAATGGAAAAATATCCATCGTTATATCAGACGCGGGTAAGAGGTTGCTGCTGATGGCCGAAGGTATTAAGAAAGCGCACAAAAAGCTGTGACAATTGGATTCTTTTTTTCCTTGGGATTTCGAGTTTTCTGGAGGCTGCATTGAGAGAGTGCAAATGATACTGGAGCAAATAGATCAATTTGCCAAAAAGGAACATTGAAATCTTCAGTTTTGTAAGTCGCCTTCACTTTTTTGGCTCAAGATGTTTTTATTACATTCATGCTGCGTGGCTCAGTGACAATGATGATTTCGGGGGGGGGGGGGGGGCTGAAAAGTATTGAAAGTAAATACCCACTTATAAATAATTGTGTTTCTGCGCAATCGCAACGGAGCAGCATTAGGCTTTCAGTCTGTAGTGTATTATGAGTCGCCTGTTCTCAGCTGTCCTCTTTCAATTATTCTCTTTTGGTGACTATGGCCACTTTTTTGCATCTCAGACTTTCACGTGTACCATTATTGCAGCCAACATTGGTTAACTGGAGAGAGTGGTTCCTCTGAGCAGAAACGTAATCATTGTGACTCAAAGATCCTGATGTTGATAAGGCTCAATTCTTTTTCTTCTAGTTCTGATCTGGCTTTCTTCTCTGTTTTTTATCTCTGGTGCCTCATTTTTTTTCATCAGAGTAATTTCTTGATGTTTTCCCATTCTGCTGAAAATATAAAAAGAAACTCTGCTCGTCTTACTTGAAAGCATGAAGTATTTCCGAGGACAGTTCACTGTGTAGAAGATCACTGTGTAGGACAGTCATGGTCGTTTTTATGATATGACCTACTTTAGACGAGTCCTTACCATTGTAAAGGTGTTTAAACCACTCTTTTGGATGCTCAATTCAGTCTCCTTTGATCATGAAGCAATGTAAAACAAGGAGATAAAGAAGCATTCACATTAAGTAAGTAGAGCCAAACAACTAAAAAACAGCAGCGAGATCAACAATATCACAATTAGTCAATTTATTTCATTGCAATTGAGCTGATTTTTGTTTGAAAAATTAAAGAAACTTGCTTGAAAACTTGCTTACAGCAATAGCTAAATATGGCCAAAAATGATTATTTTTGAGCTCAGTGGTTCTCAGTTTGATTGCAATATTCTGAATTAAATTGAACGAGAAGAAAAAAAATTTTATCAGATTGTTACTGAACATCTTAAACTCCTACTTGTAATAAATTTATGCGCTCTGCAAAAACAAATTTTTGCTCTTATGATGTCAAAGAGTAACTTCAAGTAGAGATTCCTCTGAATCGGCCTGTGTTGTCTTTGAGTTGTTTCGCGGCGAGTCATCATCCCACGTTAGATTTATCAGACTTTCCTCGATATTCGGTCACAAACGGACAGTATGACGCGATCAAAAGCACATGTTCTTGAAAAACAATGCTTGCCTTTATAAATCTCCTGGGCCAGAAGCATGGAATTAAAATAGACAAAATCCGGCAAACCTCAACCTGGTATCTGTCTCTGTTTTGATTACACAATTTTAATTCCCAGCGTCGGCGATGTGGATAAGTTTCAATCCGATAAATGAATGTCGTTTGACATCCTTGGGAAATCTACTTGAGTGTATTTTTTTTCATAAAGTATCAATTGATATATGGCTTGGTAAGATAATCTTAGTCGACTTTATTAAATCGTTGTCGTGCCATTCGTTATCAGGTCAAAGTCATAATCCAAATTTGGAATCACAGCAACTCTCGGATTAATGGCCGCTCGTCACTCTCATGATGATTTATTATGTGAATCAATACCCACACAATCGGGTTAACTAAATGAGTTTCGAGCATGTTTACCCAAGCCGGATCCCAATGGTTATCTTGCAAGATTTTGCCAGAATCTGGCAGAATCTTGCAAGACGATACATCGTCTTGCAAGAATTTCTGCCAGAATCTTGCAAGATCTTGCAAGATAACCATTTTTTGCAAAAATCTTGCAAGATAGCCATTCGTTCTGCCAGAATCTTACAAGATAACCGTTCGTTTTGCAAGAATCTTGCAAGATAGCCGTTTGCAAAAAAAACTTTCTTACACTTGAAAAGGCCTTACATTTGGAAAGAAAACGCTAAAACGGTTGCAATATTCGAATCTACACATATTTTGCGCATCGACAAAAAAGCGAAAGACAATTATTAAAAAAACATCAGAAAAGTATTAATCTAAGCATCAAATTTTCTGGGCATTGGCAAGAAAAATTAAGCGTAAGGAGCTAAATTAAACAAAATAAAGCTGTTTAAGATGCAAAGAATACTAACACATTTTTTTCATCAGAAAAGGTAATATAGACGTGTAGTTTTGTAAATCTTGATAAAGTTGAAGGAAAATAATTTTTGATAGTAATTTATTTTGTTTTAACAGTTCTCATAGGCAGATTTTAATTTGTTTTCTTCAGATAATTCATATTTCCAGATTTAAAATCTATTCAAATTTATTTTTTTCTTAAAAAACACGCAACTGATTCTTAAGTAAATTTCTGGTCGAAATGAAATGTGTTGCATGAATGAGAGCCAATAGGAGGACAGCTCAACCGAAACGAACTTGCAAGAATCTTGCAAGATTACCATTTTTCTTGCAGATCTTGCAAGATAACCATTTTTCTGGCAGATCTTGCAAGATAACCATTTTTCTGCCAGCCCTTGCAAGATAAGCAGTTTTTGCAAGATTCTGGCAGAATCTTGCAAGATAGCCATCTGGTCTCCACTGGGGTAATGTCCTGCCTTGGAATCTCTGCTTATGAAAAATAAAGAATAGTTTTTTTTGGGACAAATTTTTTATCAGTTTATCAAAATTTACCACCACTCTTGTGATATGATATGAAGCCAAGATTGAATGAGGCAGAACATAATTTCAGAGTGTACTGCCTCCAGTCCTTCGCACCTGTTGTAAATGGAAAAATATCCATCGTTATATCAGACGCGGGTAAGAGGTTGCTGCTGATGGCCGAAGGTATTAAGAAAGCGCACAAAAAGCTTTGTCAATTGGATTCTTTTTTCCTTGGGATTTCGAGTTTTTTGGAGGCTGCATTGAGAGAGTGCAAATGATACTGGAGCAAATAGATCAATTTGCCAAAAAGGAACATTGAAATCTTCAGTTTTGTAAGTCGCCTTCACTTTTTTGGCTCAAGATGTTTTTATTACATTCATGCTGCGTGGCTCAGTGACAATGATGATTTCGGGGGGGGGGGGAACTGAAAAGTATTGAAAGTAAATACCCACTTATAAATAATTGTGTTTCTGCGCAATCGCAGCGGAGCAGCATTAGGCTTTCAGTCTGTATTGTATTATGAGTAGCCTGTTCTCAGCTGTCCTCTTTCAATTATTCTCTTTTGGTTACTATGGGCACTTTTTTGCATCTCAGACTTTCACGTGTACCATTATTGCAGCCAACATTGGTCAACTGGAGAGAGTGGTTCCTCTGAGCAGAAACGTAATCATTGTGACTCAAAGATCCTGATGTTGATAAGGCTCAATTCTTTTTCTTCTAGTTCTGATCTGGCTTTCTTCTCTGTTTTTTATCTCTGGTGCCTCATTTTTTTTCATCAGAGTAATTTCTTGATGTTTTCCCATTCTGCTGAAAATATAAAAAGAAACTCTGCTCGTCTTACTCGAAAGCATGATGTATTTCCGAGGACAGTTCACTGTGTAGAAGATCATGGTCGTTTTTATGATATGACCTACTTTAGACGAGTCCTTACCATTGTAAAGGTGTAAAACCACTCTTTCGGATGCTCAATTCAGTCTCCTTTGATCATGAAGCAATGTAAAACAAGGAGATAAAGAAGCATTCACATTAAGTATTGTATTAGCCTTGTCACGGATTATGATCGCGGCAAACATATCAGCAAGCGGTTTTTTAGACGGCAATTTTTGATGCTCATTTGGCCGGTATTTTATTTGATAACGAATCAGTTCAATGCCAGTCACCTTTTTGTACCAATGAATCCAAAACCCGAAAATTGTTGAGCCGAATCATGTTTTATTTGATAGGTCTTATGATTAGGTTTACTTGAATTTATGTTATTTGCACTTTTTTCGAGCTTTGTACTTAAATTGGAACAATTTCTATGCGTATTTAAATACTCGATTCTTATTGGCTAATAAAATGACGCATTTTGATATGTTACTCGCTTCACTCAGTAACATCCTCCGGCCCAGAATAAGATGTTGGGAGAATCGGTACTAATTTTACAAGCGGGCGGACGAGCGATCCTGTAGACGTCCGCAAGACGGCAGAGCGTGCGACGCTGTCGGAACCGTAACGAAGTTCAGTGATTCAAGCGGTAGGGTAGTAACCCCTAAGGTTGTTCTCTTCAACTACCCAGGCCAATTCACCAGTCTTAAGGTGTTGCTCGGCAGGCGTCGGCCACTTCTTGAGACGTGGGTTCAGTGTCGGAAACTACTCTTTGATCCAACGAGACCAAATAGCGTTAGCGTAAAACTGCGCGCGGGCTCAACGCTTACGGTGATCAAACTCATTTACGCCAATGATGGAAGAAAGACTACTTGCTTGGTTACTTAGGAGAAAATGATTAGGTGTTAGTGCGCCTAGGTCGGACGGGTCGGCGCTTACAGGCGTTAACGGACGTGAATTAAGTAAATGTTCGAGCAGACAAAAAGTGGTACTCAAAACTTTATCGTTGAGGCGACGTGCTCCAAGAATTGTGTAAAACACGCGCTTGAAACTTTGTACTAGCCTCTCCTAGGTGCCACCTTGGTGTGGCGCACCGGGGGGGGGGGGGTTGAACCTCCACTTAATGCCTTTGTGAGCAAATTCGGCGGCGAGATTGATGGTTTTCCACTTCTCGATATTCTCGCGTAGTTACTTTTCCGCGCCAACAAAATTAGTGCCATTGTCTTACAAAATAATGGCATGTGTACCCCGATGGGAGACGAACCGCTCCACTCCCATTACACATGAACTGGCGTCCATGGACGGAACCATTTCAAGATCAACGGCACGAGTAGTTAATTATGCGAAGAAGAAACCCCACCTCTTCTCGGTAGTCCTACGTACAGTAACGTAAAACGGGCCGAAGTAGTGGACCCCAGTGTTTGTGATGAGAGGAGACTGGTATGCGAGTCCTTCTACTGGGAGGTCAGCCATGACTGGTTGGATAGTGGCAGCTCGGAACTTTCTGCACGTGACGCAGTTGGATTTAATAGAACGCAGTGAGGATCGTAATTTGAAGATGGTATAGCGTTCTTGTTTTTTAGCCTGCAGGTAGTCAATACCTTGATGATGATGTTTAACGTGATTGTGCCTAAAGAACAACTTTACAAATGCATGGCGTGCGTCGAGAACGATAGTATGTTTCACATCAAAGTCATTTTTGACTAACAGTTTGACGCGGCCGGCCGATCGGATAAGACGATTTGGCCCAATAAAGGGAGAAAACGGGCAATATGGCTACTCCGCTTAACGGGTTCGTTTTCAATGCGATTTTTTCTCTCCGCATTAAATCATTCTCCTTGCGCAAGGTACTGGAGTTGACGCTTGGCTTCGTCAAGCTCCGTGGGGTCTATGATGCTACCATCGGCATTACGGTGACATTCGTGAGAAGGTAATAGGCGGAGTGCGTACGCTGTTATCCAACTTTTAATGAGAACTGTACTTATCGAAGGTTAGTAGTTGCGGGGGCGGTTCCTTAGTAGACTTGGTTAAGGATGCGGCCAATGATGTATTGGTTTTGTCAGTTTCCTTAGTCACTAAACCAGATTTGATGTTTTCTATTTCTTCGGTGCTTGGTTCGAGCCGGAATTCCTTGGCTCTTAAGAAATCTGGACCCCTCACCAGCTACTTGATAGCAAAACTTCAGCGGACATACTGCGTCTACCGGCATCTGCCGGATTATCACTTGAGGCAACGTAGTTCCATTCGTCAACGCTAGTCTGCTCGAAAATTTCGCATACACGGTTTGCAACAAGTATTGGTTTCTTGCTTGTGGAGTTAAGCCGCTGCAAGACAGTAGTGCTATCGGTCCACATAAAAACTCTGTTAACATGCACAGTAAGGGATCGATAGATGTCTTGTTTCAACCTAGCAGCCAGTAGGGCAGCTTCAAGCTCTAGCTTTGGAATTGTCATCACCTTCATAGGTGCTACGCGAGCTTTACACAGGACAAATGCAAGCTCTGTTTTCGGCCCACTAGAACTGTTTACTTGAGCTCAGAGAAATGCAATAGGGCTGAAGACCTCTTGAGAACTATCGCCAAACATGTGTAGTTCCAGGAGTTCAAAGTTTCCGGATAACTATCTCCTTGGTATAGTGATTTCGGCAAGCTTGGTGGTTCTACACTCCATTCAAGGAACCTTTCAACAGTGTCCTTTGGTAATTCTTCATCCCAGTGCTGCCCGTTGACACGCCAAATGTCCTATAGTAACAACCGGGCACCAACCGTAAATGGTGCCAATAGGCCGATGGGATCGAATACCTTAGACACTAGGCTCAGTACCAAGCGTTGTGTAAAAGACTTAATTACTGTAGTGGAGGTACCCCTACTCACAACTAGAGTATCATTGTTTTGATCTCATTTCAACCCAAGCACGTTCGAAGATTCCTCGTTAGATTAGGCAATAATTACTTTTGGTTCGGTGGACTAAGGTGACCCATCAATTCGATCAGCCAGATCTTGTACATTGCTTACAAACTTAGTAAGCTTGAACCCACCGAGATGGAGAAGATGCACCAACTCCTTCGATCTTTTGAGAGCCCTCCCAGGTGACTCCACCGAAACCAAGTAATCGTCCACGTAGAAGTTTTCCAGGACGGCTTTGGTTGCTTCCGGGTACTGACTGACATTGTCTGGGGCCGTGCGTTGCAATGCATAGTTAGCGCATTTGGGCGAGTCTTTAGCCCCAAATATATGGCGCGTGTTTTGATACACTAAAATGTTTATTGTGGGTCCCTCCCTCCACAAAAAACGCAAAGATGACTGGTCACAGTCAGAGATGCCTACTTGGAGGAACATACCCTCGATATCTGCGGACACGGTGAATTGATGTTGACGGAATCTAAGTAGTACATCGATTAGGTTTTGGAGCATGTCGGGACCAGTGAGCAAAAATTTATTCAAAGAAGTGCCATGGAATTTTACTGCACCACCTAATACCCTACATACTTTCCCCGGTTTGTTCAGGTTGATCACAAAATGAAGTGGTCGGTACAACTCTTTTGTCTGACCGCTGCTCGACCTTGTGAGCATCAGGGACTGTAATTGCGTAACCTTTTTCCAGGTCTTCACGGATGGTATTAGCATATTTCTCGTTTAATGTTTTGTCTCTCGAGAGCCACTTTTCGAGAGACTTGAGCTGTATCAGTGGTGACGAAAAATAGTTATTCCGGAGTTTGATTTTGTCATCAGCCCATAACAAACCGACATGGTATCTTTGGCCGTTATGAAAAGTTGTTGTTTCAAGTATTTACTGCGCGCGAGCATCCGCTGCAGATCGTTGGTGAACCTGCTTGAACCCGCCGTACAATTCCATATCATACTAAGACTTCACTTGACAAGCTTATTCATAATCCTGTTCGACATTGGCTTTGAAACACCTTGAGACTAAACATGAACTTGACGGAATTGGGCCGCTTAAAACCCAACCTATGGGCAAGCGAACAGCGAACAGTGAGCACTTTTTGTTGGCTGCAAAGTACTCTAACGGGCGGATGGCATGGTAGACATCCTGTCCAAGTATCATCTCAATGATCCCATAGCTATACTTTACTGGATATAAGATGGCCAGTTTAGGGTAACTTTCTTGCATGGACTTAACGTCAATGACGTCGGAACCTACGTTTAATGTTTCCCTCACATAGGGACGCACAGTGAATGCTTCGAAGTCCTGATTTGTGTGAGGTGTGACAGTCAATTGAACCACCTTTGTGTCGATGAGTTCTTCCGTGTTTATAACCTTGACGGTTAGTTTTATTGCTGTACCCTGCAAACCGAGCCTATTTGCGAGACTATCGGACACCCAAGAGTTACTGCAAGCGGTATCGCATAAAACCAAAGCCGTATTATTAGCACCAGTAGAATTAGTCAGTTTCAATTCCGTGACCTGAAGGAGGCCTTTGACATTCGTCACAGAAGACAAAGCGGATGTATTGCTTATTTGTTTTTGACCGATAATTGGCCTACTAGTACCTGCGTTCGACTTCAAAGTATTGATGTTGTTGTTAGTTGAGGGTTTAGCTGGAAAACTTTTCCAGCTCCGTGAAGTAAGGTGGGACTTGGGCAATGCCTAAACATGTGCTTATCACATAAACAAGAGAAACAGAGCTTTGCTTCAGCCACGACCTTTGCTCTCTGCGTGGTGGACTCTTCCTTAAAGACACGGCGTTCCCACAGCCGGTGGCTGCCTTTGCATACAATGCAACTAGAGATTGATGTTGACGGAGAACTCTGTTGCGGCTTAAGGTTACTCTTGTGTTGCGTATTTGCAGCAAATTCCATCGAAGCAACTTTTGGTCTTGTTACTGAATTGTTGTTATCCTCAGTCCTTGCTTTAGTTGCGGTATTCTTCATTAAACCGTGCGCTTTGGCCTTTTCCTTAAACCAGTCGTTGAAATCAAGATGAGTAGGTTTCACCCAAAGCTTTTTGACCTCGAAGAGTGACCATGACTCCTTCATTTTGGGTGGTAGCTTTTGTACGGCAGGGTTGAGAAGCGCAGCACTCTTTAAATCCGAATGGTATGACAGCGATTTAAATAACCCGACAAGACTTGAAATGCACCTCGTGTAGTTAATGAAGTTATCGCTTTTGTGCATCTTCAATGGTGGAAAATTTTTGAGCTTATCCAAATGGGCAGTTACGACCGCCTGTGGTTGGCCAAATTTACGTTCTGAGGTCCTCAGTGCGTCTTTGTACATTGCGCCACAGTAAGCGAACTGAGCTATAGCTGTTTTAACTTTACCAGTTGCGAGGTACATGTCAATTTCATATCATCAGTTAGGAACTGAGAGTCAGTTGCGCTTTTAAATTGAACATACCATTCGTGTCACTGTTGGGGATCCCCATTGTAATGAGATAACTTCCATTCGGATAGCGGGTCATTCCTCTTGCCAGTTAAGGCGTCAGTGAATCCCATAATCAAGCTTGCATTTTCAGATGTTGCCGCTGCAGGCGTGAGATGCCGTTGGCCACCCCAGCACAATGGTACCGGAGCAGTATGCCCGTATGTTGGATGTATAACCGGCGTGACGAAAGGTGGCGCGATGTTAGTAGTTGTACTAAAGGGGTTAACAGGGTTGCTACAGTTTACTGCGTGGTTGCTATTATGATTTTGTTGTGCATTCAATTGCAAGATGGTATGGCTGATGTTTGGGGGTTAGCTGTGCTTGGGGGTAGGTTCGGATGAATGTTGTTGAAAACAGTTGCATTATTTGTCCCCTGGTTTACCCTTAAGGGTTTTTTCTGAGGAAAACTCCACAAAATTAGATCAAGATTACAGTTCAGGGGAGGTTTTTTGCGGTGGGACACGGTACCAGGTGAGCTTGAGGCGATAGGACAATGTTTTGCTAAGGAATGTTTTGGACGGATGGACGGATAGGTAGGCTGTTGAGATTGCTGGAATGGTCGAAGGAATTACGGGAGGGTGAGGATTAAATAATTGTTGAGGCGGGATTTTGGGTGGCGGTTTCACGAGTGGGTTTAGAGGTGGAGGGACATTATGCGGGGAATGGGCAATAGGGACTTGTGTTTGGTGTTGAATGTTCTCTTGAGGTGGATTCTGTTGTCGTGGAACATGAGGGATGGACAGATGTGATTGACCAGGCACACTGGTGCTTTTTGGACCCAAGAAATATTTTACCTGTGGGTTTGTTTAAAAATCAGGTACAAAATTGGAGTTCGTTGGTGCCCTAACGGGTGTCGGTGGCCGGGGAGGTTGCATAGGTGGCTGAAGTGGTGGGAGTGCAACATTTTGTACGTCAACTGATACTTGGTTCACTGCGTTCACCTTACCACTGCCCAAGGGACTATGTGCCTGCTCGACCCTTTGATAACTGACTGATTGCTGCAGTTGAGCCTGGAGGTATTCCCGATACAACGCTTGTTGCTGAGCAACAGAAATTGCAACTTCCGGCCGTGTGTTATGAGAAAGCCTTTCAAGATGATATCAGTTACCGGCAACATTACTTTTGTTTTCTGGAGTTTTACTAGGGGAAGTATTTTGAACAGGATGTTCAGCGGTTGCTGAACCAGGACGAAAAAAATTTAAATCACTTGCAGCAGTCATTGAATTAACTGGTGAAAACGAATTTACCCAATCCTGAACAGTTCTCTGATTTCTATCTGATCCCCTATCTTTAAACAAATTTAGTTGACTTGAGTTGTGACTAAGCAATGAACGATTATCCATTAATTCGGCTCCATATAATTTAGCTGCAGCAACACGCTGACGGTGGTCTTCCTCTAATTCTTGAAGTGCCATCTGCTCCTTTTGTATTTCAAGCTCCATTTTTCTCATGGCAATTTTGTGTTTTTGCTTAGCAAGGCACATGGCAGCTTGTTCTTGTTTCTCAGCGTTATCGCGTTTTTGTTCTGCCATGAGAAAGTCATGTTTATGTTGGCTAGACATTGATGATGCTGTTCGGCGTGAATTTCTCTTAGACTGCCCTTGAGAATTAACGCCTTCACATACGGTGTCTCTGTCGGCAACTGAGTCTATATAGCTTTTAGCCGCCAGCAAGAATTTGTCATTTTTCTTAGTTACATCATTCAACCATTGCTCAAGGACAGCGTAAATTGAATCTGTGTTCTCCGCTTTACTGGCTAAGTCAAATAGTTCTTCATTCTTCTGTACTAGTTTAGTGAAAAAATCCTCCAACTTAGTAACCAAGCGTTCAACTTTAACCCTCCTGTCTTGACGATCTATGGCTTCTGTGATATCAATGTGGATGTTACGTAACTCATATTCTGGATTAGATCTTGCTTTAAAGAGCTTTTTCATATTCTCTTGCTGTTCGGCCATGATATTGAAATGGATAATTTATCATGGTAGAGTAACTTTTAACCAAACACGTGGAATGAGGTTTATACCTAACCCAAAGGACGACAAACTGATAATCAAGACGCCGAAGAACAGGAAATAAGTTACCGAGTAACGAATTACTCGGCGAAAGTGAGTAACAAAGTGAGCGTCTAACGTGCTTGTAAGCAATGTGAGAATAAACAAGAAGACAGGCAACAGGCGAAAGAAGACTGGGTGGACGAAGCACGCCGAAACGAGAAACGAAACGGACGGGGCGAATGGCGCATAACGCAACAGGAAACGGAACGGAACTGGCGAAAACGGGTTTAGTAGACGGGCGACGCAACGGACGGTACGGAAACGCTGAACGTGCGACGCACGAAGAAACGGGAAGCGAGACGGACGGTACGGAAAGGTCGGGCGACGGGCTCACGACGCGACTGGAAAACGGACAGTTAGAACGGAAGCGTTGAGCGAGTAGCGCGCAACGAATTGGAAAGACGGGAAGGAACGGGCGGGAGACGACTAAGCAGCGAGCGGGGAGGTCAGGAAGTACTAAGCTAGCAGACCACGGCAACAAACTCAATCATACAAACTAGCCGTAACTCCAGAACAAACCTAAGTCACACCCGAGAAAAGAGGAGCGTTGCTACTGCAAAACAAACTAGCTCACATCATTTTAGGGTTTAATATATTCAAATAAACTAATTTACGGCAAAGCAGGAGTATACTAAATGGATGAAACGAGTAAAAAAAAATTACTAACCGTAACTCCAGAATAAACTTAAGTTACACCCTAGCAATATTCAAACCTAAACAACCGATCAGCATACCAACAATTTTAAACAAACTACAACAAAAGTTAAATATTATGCAGCGTTTTTGTAGTCTATGAAAGCTGGAAAAGTGAAGATACAATCTAGCCATAACTCCAGAAAAAACTTAAGTCACACCCTTGAAGGCAAAAACCCAAACCAACTAACAATCATACAGTTACACGTAAACAAATAGCAGCAAAAATTATTATACTACAACAGGGGTGCTGGTAAATTATTAAATTGGAAAGGTCCAGAAACCAACTAGCCGTAACTCTAGAACAAACTTAAGTCACAACATAGTAGGCAATAAGACCAAAACAACCAACCAGCGTACTGGCTTAATCAACATCCTGCAACAAGACACAACAAACTTCATCTTATTTGACAACATACTACATCGAAATCCGGAAATGTAGACGGAGAAAACGAAAAGTAAAGTTTTGGGAGAGCAACGTTATTGAAAAATACAAAAAAAAACGGAACAAGGACAGTTGACGATTGAAAGAACAAAAAGGACGCGTGCGAAACGTTACTTGAACAAGCGGCGAACCAAAATTCTGGGAATTCAATATATTTTTTTGTAGGTCGGCGGTTGTGAATTTTTTCACAGATTTTCTGTGTGTATTGAGTTTCACTCAATTGACGAGCCTTCTAGTTGAAAAATCAAAAATTTGACAATTTTGTCAAAATTTTATGCTTTTGTCCAATTTTTTCAAGTTTTGGACATTTTTCCTACAAATTCTTGATTACGGAACGGTAATCCAGTAAACTGGACGGATTTAAGCTCAATAATACGGTTTATCAAAATTCGGTTTTGATTTTCTAAAGTTTTCTGAACTGCATCAAAATTGACCAAATATTTTCGAAATTGAACAATTAAGCATAATGTTTTCTCTATTTTTTCTATATCAGAGCTAATTTTTTGATATACGAACCGACTTGATCACTTTTTACAAATTTTCGACAATTCGACCAAAAATTTTCAAAATTGATGTTTTTTGTCTTATTTTTTTTTTTTGGGGGGGGGGGCGGGGGGAGGGAAGTTGGTGAACTACGCTACATTAAACCGAAAACAACTCCTTTTGTAGTGAGCTATCTAACGGGATGGGTTTTTGCCGTCTATGAATAAGTTGTGTTAATAAATTTACTGCAAAAATATACTAATATAAGTTTTGTTTTACAGTAGGATTACGGAACTGGTTGTGATGATGATTCCACCCAAGGGGTCTGATTCTTTTTTGCCTTTCATTGTTTGACACCTTCGAACCACTCTCGGTAACATGATCCCGCGCTCCAAATGGAATAACATTTCCGATAATCCAGGTCTCTTCTGTGTTATGAGTAGTATACTAAAAAGCACGTATTGTCACGGGGGGGGGGACGTCCACCCCGTGACAAATCGTGCATAACGTTTTGTCACGGGTGGGGACGTCCCCAAACGTGACAAATCGTGCGGTACATTTTTGAGGTCGAAAAATTTTGTCTCTCAATTTTGCCGGGGGACAAAAACTTGTAAAAATTTTCTCGATTTGTGCCGGGGACAAAAACTTGTAAAGTTTTGTCAATTTTGTGCGGTGAGAAAAACTTGTGAAATTTTTGTCGAAATTGTTCGGTGGGCAAAAACTTACGATTTTTCAGGCTATTTTGTACGGGGAATAAAAACTTGTTAAAATTTCACAGTTTTCTGGAATTAATGAAAAACTTGTGAAAATTTTGCAATTTTGGGGGGTCCCTTAAGTTGGTTTTAAAATTTAAAAATTCTTAAAACCTTTTTTAGTCAAAAAGACTATTCATGGGTTTTCAAAAGACAGAAAATTTACTAACCTTTTCGATATTTCAATCTCTTGATAAGTTTTATGTAATATAACTACATTTAAACCAAAATGGAGTCAAATTTTGGTGGTTTTGATCCAACATCTGGTTTTGATCCAACATCTGGTTTTAATTTGATAGTTTTATTGCCCATTTGTTATCCCAGATTAGGGAGTGTGGGCAGATTAGAAAACCAATAAAATTTAAGTGCCAGGGCTCCAAATTGAGAATTATTGTGGCTGATATGAAATTTGCAGCGTCCAAGGTGAAAAGAATGCAACTTTGCAGAAAATGAGAAGAAATATACGTATGAAATGGACAAAACAAATGCTCGAAACTATATGAAATGTTCAAAAAAAGTACTGAAAAAGTGTTTGATATTGTGCGGTAAAGCAATTCATATACCAGAATTGTATGACGGGAGAGTTAAAAATCGAGAAAAAAATAGTGTACTTTCAGAGTAAAAAATGTTGTTTTTGAACAATTTTACGCAAAATACTTCCTCAAAAAGCAATTCCATTATGCACAAACTGTTTTGCATTGTAAATGAACACAAGTGCAGACCGGTAAATTGTGTAAAACAAGGTGTTTGAGGGACAATGCAAATGTGATCACGTAATATAGTGTAAAATTTGGGGAAAACTATAAAAATGACAAAATTTTAACGGGAAAAACTGATGTCCGACTGAACCTTACTGCGTAGCTTAGGCAAAATGATAGAATGAGCAGTATATTTCACTTAAATACTTAAGAAAACTAACTTCTTTTTTTTGTGAATGATATTCTAATTTTTTCTTTACATTATTAAACAGTTTTCCAGTTCTGTTTTTGTTCTCCAAAATCTTCATAGCACTAACAATAACTTAACTAAAGCTGTATGTCTACAGTGTTTATCAATTTTTATCTAATCTGCACTTGTTTTTTCCGACCTGTGATTGGTTGAAAGCTGACAGAAGATTAATTTTAGACTGGTGCATATGACAAAATATGTTTTTGATTTTTGTTTGTTTTGCAAGTTTTGGTCTAGGCTTTTGTGATTGGTTGGCCGAGTTTTAGGAATTATTATGTCTACTACATGTGCCAACATATGTCTTTCATATCCATAAGCAATTCAGTGTGGTCGTCTCAGCTTCTCTGATTGGTCAGTCGGGTTTAGGCTTTATTACTGTCTTGCATATGTTTGAACACGTATTGTTTTATTATCAAAGACAAGGTGTGGTCTCTTTTATTACCATAAGCAATTCAGTGTGGGCGTCTCCGCTTCTCTGATTGATCAGTCGAGTTTAGCCTTTATTATCGTCTTGCACGTGTTTGAACACGTATTGTTTTATTATCAAAGACAAGGTGTGGTCCATTTTATTACTATAAGCAATTCAGTGTGGTTGTCTCCGCTTCTCTGATTGGTCAGTCGAGTTTAAGCTTTATCACCGTCTTGCACGTGTTCGAACACGTGTTGTTTTATTATCAAAGACAAGGTGTGGTCACAAGTTTGAGTTTGTATTTAAAAAGAAAGTAGTATGTCGTCGTCTCAAGATTACTTTGATTTTTATCACGATATCGCATGTTCAATAGAATGTGTATACTGTTTACTGTGTATGAGATAAAAGTGGAGTGGAAGCAATAATTCAATTTCAAGTGGAACAATGTGCGTTGAGACAAAAAATAGAAAGAAATATTAGGCTATATAACACGGAACAAACAATACTAACAAAATAGTTTTCACACTAGAAGATCTCAGAAACAAAAGAAGCAATGTTTTTAAATGAGTATTAGAAGTTGATATCAAGCTTTCGTTTCTTTGGAGCAAAGCAAAGGCTCACTGGTGGCGTCTCGAGACTGCTGCTGGCAGCTATGGAAACTTCCGCTACCTTGGGAGTTGAGGGAGTTGGCGTTGAGTCTGGTAGAGGAGAATTTGACCGACTTGTAATGTCTGTGTTTTCGGGGCTTTTTGGAATCCGCCGGAAACTATCAATAATTTCCAGGTCCCTCCAATAGCCCTCCTGATTTTCGTATAGAGGAATCTCTTTGATATCATAGTCGTAAAGAATTTTCCTAACATTTTCATCAATCGTCTCTGGATTGAAAACAAATTCTCTTACGTAGCCGGTAACATGATCGATCGTGTACTGTGCTCCTTTCATCAGCGCCTTTTCAAATCTGAATGATTGGATGTAGTCGAAAATTACAATTGTTAGCGCCATGTGGTTAATTGTAATCCACTCGTTGTCCCGCAACTCTTGTTTAACAATAACAACTTTCTCTTTTTTGTAAGTTTCATATGCTATTGTTCTCAAATTGGGATTGGCCTCCTCTTTCAGAATAATTGCCACCGGAGACATGTTCAAACTTTGAAGACAATGCTGCAATTAATGATTTGTTGTGGTAATTTGTCAGGTCGTGAAAACTTTTGGTCAGCTTTTCTATATAATCAAAAGATAAAACAATTTGTTCTAAGACTTACGAATTTTGGATCAATCTTGTTTCAAGAATAATTAGATTGTTATCAATAGTGGAGAAAGACAAAAAGAAGTGAGGAAAAACTGTGAAAAGAGTTTGCAAACAATTTTCAGTTTGTTGTAGAGCAAAGATTTGGATTTTGTGAGTAACCAAACAGTATGCAAGAATTGAAAGAAAATGATTATTTGTGTTCAATTGTTTTTGCTACATGTTTAGGCGTGTTGCTTCTAAGAATAGTTCAAAAACATACTTGTCACGTAGAGCATAATAGTTTTATATATTTGGTTTTTATCTTAGCCAATCAGAAAACAGCAATAATTATATTTGTCACGTAGAGCATAATAGTTGGATATATTTAGTTTTTATCTTAGCCAATCAAAAAACAGCAAAATTTTGAAATTTAACCTTAGGTCTAGTAAGGTGAAAGGAGAGTGACTACACAGTATACGAATGCGTTGTTCTATGTCTTATCATAACCAATTGGAGAATTCATGGACAAACAAAAACAACATGCAGTCAGCATTGCGGTTATTGGTTCTTAGTGTTTAAAACTATAAAATTCAAAACCCGATACGTTAGTCTGTCGCTATTATTAGAATGACAAAATCTTATTCACTCTTTGTTTAGAGATTGTTAATAAAAAATGTTTTAGACTCTTCAGCGAAAAGCATTAAAAACTTTGTTGAGTTGCAGTTTGGTAAGTGTGAAAAAAGACTTGGCATGCGTTTTGATCAACCAGTTCTTTGTAGAAACTGTTTGGAAAACATTCACGACAAATACCTATCCATTTCTACATCTTATCCTGAAAAATCAGTAAGATTAAGCTATTTCCTGGCAGCAAGTGAATATTTTAGTGAGTTGGACTGCTTTGATCATGATATTGCTCTAAAGTTGCGTCCATATGGAGGTCTTATCGGCATCGACAATTCACCTCTCGACAAGTATCTAAAAGTATCAAAAATTTTACGTTTGCACGCTATTTTACACGACACAGGAGGTTTCATATACGAAATAAATAAATAAATAACCAAGGACCTGGTTATTCTTATATGCTTCAGTGGAAAAGCAGCAACTGTTTTAGCGGGCATTTGTCGGGAATTTTATTTTGCTTATATATAAAGATTTTTCATCCGTCAATTTTTCACTAATTGGAATGCTGAGCAGCAAAACGGTTGTGTTAGACGTTGAAGGATTTCGTCACAGAAAAGAAAAATTTATTGTTAAAGAGTTTGGAATTTGTAGAACTTATAGTGAGTTAACAGCTTAACAAAGGCAATCTTTCGGTTGGTTGAGTAGAAATTTGCACGGTATTGATTGTGACATGGGAAATTATCCCTATATTTATCTAAAACAAATATTTCAAAGCGTTCGCTTGCGGAATCCTGGTGCAATATTCTACGCTAAGGGAGCGGAAAAAGTTAAGTTTTTGTCAGAATTGCTTGAATGTCCTGTTATTGATCTGAATTCACTTGAGTGTCCTTCGATATCTGTGAACTATTTTACACAAAATTGTCAACGTCATTCAAAGGGCAAAAACATTTTCAACAAACATTGTGCAAAAGAAAAAGCCATTTTCTATTTCAACTGGTTAACCAATGAGAGAGGAATTGACGAAAGTGGACGCACCGTTGTCACCGAGTTCAACAATTTGTGCCTTGATTACGGGGGACGGGAATCTGAGTCTTTCAATTTCCAAAGACAAAACCATAAAAACTGGAAATCAGTTTTTACAGAGAAAAGTTAAACTGTTGCTGACTGAGGACGAAATTCGCTCATTCACTCATTTAGTGTATTATATTGAACCTTTTCTTCAGTGGAGAAAGCAGAATGTCAAAAAATCAACCCAGAGTCTGTCTTCCGAAACTCTTACTGATGTCGAAGCACCAGGTTGGTGAGGAAATTGACAAAAACGAACCTTCGCTGCCAAAAGAGATTCAACTCTTGGTGAAGGAAGATAGAGTGCACAAAATTGTTCATTATAACAAAACTGAGAGACTCTCTGAGTGCTTCATGGTTCATATGAAAGACTTTCTAACTGAGTTTAATTGCTATGAGTTGTTTTATGTAATCTGATACCCAATTGATACTTTTTAAACAAGTTTTTATTTTTTGTTGAGATGGAGGGAGTAACAGTCGATCAAGTTGACGCTGTTGTAGAAGAAAATTATTGTGAAAAGAAAGTAGCAGCAAATCCTCTTGGAAATTTTGTAACCAAACAACTTTGCCACGCTCGGAAGTTGTATTTTTTGTGCAAATGTTTGTTATTTTACTACTAATATCACTTTGTATTGTGAAGTTTACCGTGTTAAAACCAAATTGTGAAGAAACTTCAGTTTGGATATCCATATTGTCAAGTTTAGTTGGATACATTTTACCAAATCCAAGACTATGAATAAAATTATATCTACGCAAGATAGAGTCTTCATGGCCGTTGTAGGGCCCTCAGGTTGTGGCAAAACAGAGTTAATTTTCAAAACGTTGAGTGGAAACATATTTTACCCAAAATATAACCACATTATATTTTTATACCGAGAAATGCAACAAATATACGTCAAAATGGAGCAGAAACGTGGAGTTATTTTCAAAAAGTATGCCAATTTAGAATTTTGATAATCGACGACTCGTGCGAAGAAATTTATAACGACAAAGAATTTGTTAAGCTGGCCACTGCAGGGCGTCACAAAAAGATTAAAGTTGTTTACATAAATCACAATCTTTATCAGCAGAGCAAGTGGTTTCGTACAATAGACTTGAACACATCACACATCATTCTGTTCAAATCAGCCCGCGATATTCAACAAGTCGAATTTTTAGGCAAGCAGTTAAATCTTGTTAAATTTTTAAAACATTGCTATCAATTGGCAACGAAAGAACCATTTGGGCATTTGCTTATCGATCTTGATCTAAAAACTTTGGATTGTTTACGATACTGTTCAAATATTACTGAGCCAGGTCCTACAGTGTTCTACCTTCCACTTGATAAAGCAGAAACAACCCCTCTAAACAATGAAAGAGAAAAAATTATCTATACTGAAGCAAATGGTACATTTGCAACCAAAAAAGTTAAGGAAATATTTGCGTCGTTGTGATAGTGATGTTATACTGGTTCTATGTGAATGCCTTCACAATGTCTTGCTGGGTCATGTTAGAGTGAAAGTAAGAGACTTAGACAAATACAGACATATATTTGAAAGTGTTCTCAAGAAAAAAGTAATCAATGGATAAATAACGAGCTCTTTTTCTGACAAAAACCGGTTTCGAATTGATTCAACTCATTATAAAAATTTGTTTCATCCATTTGAGTTAAACCATGTCAACTGCTGAAGAGTTTATTTTGATTCCTAAAAATCAGTATATGAAAGAGCAACCATATTCCTCACAAATACTAAATGATCCCAGAGTTCAGCATAGAAGTGCTCAATTTTCGTTTTTGAACCGTATGCGACCAAATGAAAGCACTAATAAAGAGTACCAGGAAATTTTAGATACAAGGGAAACAATTGATCCCACTGAGTTGTCAAAAATGAAAGCAGACAAAATTCTTCAAAATCTTAACGTTTTAGTGCCAGCAAAATTCACCAGGACGGAGAAAATAGTTAGCCTCATTAAAGAGTCAAAAAAAGTTGTTATAGACGAAAATGAAAATTTCATTGTTGACGGAACAGCAACAGGAATAAATGTCCCTATTTTTCTCTATGATTTGCAACAACCAACTAAAAAACTAAGTAATCCAGATTATTTTAAGATTCTTGAGGTTTTAATCATAAAAGAGGACTTGGTGATCAACAGAAATGCGATCCGGAAAAGAACTCAAAGAACTGACAAACCAAAAAAGAAAAGGCAAACTAATTCGCCAAAAGGAATCAAGCACAAAGAAACCAGTCAATTACTTACAGAAGAGTCCTCAGACACCGGAAGTGGTTTCGAAACTTCGAAGGAAGACAGAACTCAGCATGAGGAGAAGAACTGGGAGTCTTTCGAAGAATGAGAAAAAATTGCTTGAGTTGAAATATACGAAAGGTCCCGCAGCATATGGAAGCGTAAAAAATCTACAAAAAATCACAAACTTGAAACCAAGTAAAGTGAAATTGTTCCTGGAGGGCAAAAATGCCCACACAAAGCATAAAAAATATAGAAAAAAATTTCCAACACTGAAGGTTATCGCCTACGTTGTAAACGAAATTTGGTCGCTAGACTTGGCTCATGTGGATAATTTAGCAAAAGAGAACAAAGATGTAAAATATTTATTGGTTGCGGTGGACTGTCTCTCACGTTATCTACGAGTCGAATCCTCAAAATCAAAGTACGCCACAACAACAGCAGATGCGTTTAAGAAAATGATAAGGAACAAGCGACCTAAAAAGTGTGGGTAGATGCTGGTACAGAATTTAAGGGCTCTTTCAGCGCTCTATGTCAGAAAAATGAAATCGAAGTTTATAAAACTTTCAGCGAGAAAAAATCAGCATTTGCGGAAAGAAATATACGATCGCTCAAGAATTTGATATACAAGTATTTAGAGGACAAATGGACATACTCGCATATTAATCAATTGCAGAGCTTTGTACAAACCATTAACTCTAGAGTCAACAGAGTAACGAAATTGGCGCCGAATAAAGTGACAAAGAAAGACGTTCCTTACTTGATATCAATTATTTTTAATGATTCAGCAAATCTAGTTCGCCGACCAAAGTTTTTGCGTTGGGGACTTTGTGCGAATATCAAAAGCGGATCTTCCTTTTAGAAAATGATACAAGCAAACATTTACCAACGAAGTTTTTGAGATTTACGATATACCTACAACAAATCACCCTACTTATGGTCTCTTTGACGCATCCCAGGAGCCAGTCAAAGGAAAATTTTATGAATTAGAGTTGGTCAAAGTTAGAGACAACAGTAGTGAAATAACAAAACATGAATGAATTCACGGTTCACTTAGTTTCATCAGCCTCTATGAATATTTTTCCTCAAAACACCTTGTCCTCATTCAAAAATTATTTCAATGAAGAAATTAATTTGGAGGGGGATTGGCGAGTTGCACTAAGTGAAATTATCTTCCCGGCAAAAATAAATCAAGTGAACAAAAGTGATTTAAAGATATTTTCTTCTGAAGGCCTTAAGTTTTTTGAGAAAAGTGTTCCATTTGATGCTGTCTCCAGACCATACGGTGGAGAACGAGCTATTATTGGAACTGGTTCCCATGAAAACCGTGACCATCTTTTGAGATCCTTAAAAACAGCTACTGGATTGCCTCAATTTGACTTTCAATTTAACAAAATCAACGGAGTTTTATTCCTCTTTTTTTGTAAAAACGAAGGAATTACTTTTCCAGATAACGAAATTCCAAGCATACTAGGTTTCAACGGTATTCATGATGGGTCTGGTTATCATATTGGATACAAGATGTTGGACAATTTTGAAAATCTGACAATGGCTGATGACGAAGATAAAAGTTTTGTTGGCGATTATCCTTTTGATTTGTCTGCAGGGAAGCAACTGATTTTTATAAAAACGAAGGAATTACTTTTCCAGATAACGAAATTCCAAGCATACTAGGCTTCAACGGTATTCATGATGGGTCTGGTTATCATATTGGATACAAGATGTTGGACAATTTTAAAAATCTGACAATGGATGATGACGAAGATAAAACTTTTGTTGGCGATTATCCTTTTGATTTGTCTGCAGGGAAGCAACTGATTTTTATTTACGTTAACATAATTGAGTATCAATACGTAGGTGATACTAAAGCTCCTCTTATTCGAGTCATTGATTCAAAACAACGCCTGAAAAACGGTAGCCCCTGCGAAATAGAGCCAACGCACAGAATTGTCTTCAGCAACCAGGAATACAAAAAGTTATTATCAAAAAATTTTCAGTCAACTGAAATTCAATTGCGGACAGAAACAGGAGAATTAGTTCCATTCGCTGGAACAGGAAAAGTTATTTTGACTTTAAATTTTAAAAATTTTGACTAATTGGAAGCCTACTATCAACAGCAATCGGTGTCACCATACTTTTCAGGACACTATCGTCAACGAGGAAGCGGTTTTGGGGCTTTAGCAGCAGGTATTGGCAGAGCGGCATTACCGATTGCAAGAAAGTTATTTGGCCTGTAGCCAAAAAGATTGGACGTGAATTAATTGTTCAAGCAGCTCCTGAGCTGGTAGAGGTTGTTAAAAAGAAAAAGTCTCCAAAACAAGCATTAAAATTGACTGTGCAAAAAACTGTGAGAAAACAAGTGGGCGGATCAAAAAGAATACGTATATTAAAAACCAACGGTGAAAACCCAAAACAAGGCATTCGTAAGAAGAAGCCCTTGACGAGAAGTCGGTCAAATTTCTTTTCTAAAGTTCAAAATGATTACTAATTTACTGCCCGCAGAGGCAACACACACCACACTTGATTTGTTTGAAAAACAGCCTCTGCTTATTACTTTTGACAATGCTTTTACTCAAAAAGTCGGACCATCATATTCACCGGACGGTCCAATGCTTGAGTTTGAAGTTTTGGGCGATAGAAACAATTTCATAGATTTACAGAAACTTCTCCTCGAAATTAAATGTAAAATCTCCCGAAACAAAGACGGCGATTTAAGAACAGGAACTGATGCTACAAATACAGACGCGCCATACTTTAGCAACAACGCATTACATTCTTTATTTTCAGAATGCACTGTATCTTCTAACGGTGTTTAAATTTCCAATACAAACGGAAATTATGCTCACAAAGCATTCATTGAAACGGAATTTTCTTCAGGAAAAACTGCAAAAAAACACATGGCTAGTTTTTCAGGGATATTATTACGAGGATGAGCCAGCTAAAATTGATGGCGCCGACGGTCGCGTGGACGACGTAGCGGCCAGAAAAGCTCTTGTTGCTAATGCGCAGGAAAACTATTTTATTGGAAAGCCGGCGAGTGATATTTTAACTTGTGATAAACACTTACTTAGTGATGCTACTCTGCGAATTTCATTTAGAAGGTCTACAAATGATTTTGCTGTAATTTCAGAGTCAAACAAGCCTTACAAAGTCAAAATAATTGAAGCTAATCTCTACGTTAGAAAAATGACAATAGCGGATCATGTTTTGACGGCAATTGAAAAAGTCTACTAAAAACACCTGCCGTGTATCGCTATACAGAAGGTTTGCCACAAACTTTTTTAGCTACAACTGGAATAAGAAGTTGGAGCCATGAGGATATTTTCTCGGAACAACCTGTACGGCGTATGATAATTGCAATGGCAACAAATCAAGCATACCTCGGAACTAATCGCACAAATACTTTTCACTACCAGAAATTCAACTTGAGCCAAATTGTTGTTTATCGAATTGGTCAACCTATTGTTGGAACTCCTGTCTCAACAACTTTCAACCACCGCATTTATTTCAATACTCTAGAAGCCCTAGATTTTCTTGACAAAGGTGGGCATGGCATAACTCTGGACAATTATCCCAATCACTTTATTCTAGCTTTTGATTTAACATCAACGCAAGAGGCTTCTCATGATTTCATTCATCCAGAACTTACAAATTGCTCAATTTCAGTTCAACTTACATTTGACGGAGCATTGGTAGCCAACGTAGAAATTCTATTTCTGGGTGAAAAAAGCTCAACATTCTATGTTTATTCGGAACGAAAGGTGACAAAAAACTCGATTATCACCTACCCCACAGATGGATAGTGATGAAATACGCTATTTGTTGGGAAAATGTATTCATTTGAAGCATTATTTTTATGGAGTTTTTGCCGCGGACAATTTCCCAATGTTAACAAGAGAAGGTTTTATCATAGTCAATGCTTCACCGTCGCAACATGCAGGAAGTCATTGGATGGCTCTTTTGTTTCACAAAAACAAAGTTTATTTGGCAGATCCGCTTGGAATCCCGATACAAAACTACCAATTATTGTATTGCCAACTGTTAAAATTTTACAATGAAGTAACTCAAATACTCAAACTTAAGCCAGTTCAAAATCAAAACTCAAAACTTTGTGGAGTTTTTTGCATTTATATTGCACATGTGATGTTTGGTTATGAATATACTTTGATGTTGAATATGAACGATAATGATTTGCTACGTTTTGCTAACCATATGCTCTAACATTTTTTAATTAACTTTTTTTGCTCAATTCTTTCTTCAAAGACAAGAGAACAAGACAATTGTTAATTAAAAGATTTCAATTCCATATTAAAATTTATCAAAATCAAACTATTATCAACATGCAAGCAACCATAGCCACTATTTAATATATCAAGTATTTTGGAAAGCTCACCGTACATACCACCATTATAAATACTATAAAATCTATCAATAGTGCAAGTAGGTAAAAAGTCAGTTTGCGTTTGAACATCCTGTGTCATTAGCATGTTTACATTTGGTAATTTTTTCTTAGAAACTGAAACAGCTAGATTGTGCTGATCGTTGTAACTGACTGCCTCTTGAAGTTTTCCCATCACTTCGCCATAATGCAATATGTGAGAAGACCACCGAATGAGCAATTGAAAACAAGTGAAGAGACATGGTATTGCATATGGTTTAGAAGAAATATCCTTGAAGGACTGCGGTAATTGATCAACAGCAGCAATGACATGGTAATGAAATTGTTGTATTTTGCAATGATCTTCATTTTTGTGCTGGCTGTATGCGAATTTTTTGTAAGATTAGAATCAAATTGAGGCTCACTATTGCAAATAAAATATCGAAAAAGTTTTTGGAATTGTCGAAAATATTCAGGTGTACGCTCAAACATTGCTTCAACCATTTTCATTTGCTATTTAATTCTCTTTATCACTCTCTGAGGTTTTTTTTGATTTTTTGAATCTGCAGCTGCGATTTTGACTATTCGTTTCTAAACTGGAACCAGGCTGTAAATTCCTTTTGCCAGAGCTGCTCTGCTCGTTCGCAAATTTTGAGAGAGCTATTCTTCTAATAGCATCTATATTTTCTCCCACTTGCTCCAATTCCTGCATAGAGAGAGTGAGTTTTTGGTTGAAACGAAATTCGTTGTCTCCATTCTCTTTTTTGAAAAGTTTCAGCGATGTATAAGTTCCAGTATTATCATATGTTTTCACACAGGCAACTACATATCGTTTTTCAGAACGCGCTATATCGTGATAAAAATCAAAGTAATCTTGATACGACGACATACTACTTTCTTTTTAAATACAAACGCACACTTGTGACCACACCGTGTCTTTGATAATAAAACAATACGTGTTCAAACATGTGCCAGACGATAATAAAGGCTAAACTCGACTGACCAATCAGAGAAGCGGAGACCACCACACTGAATTGCTTATGGTAATAAAAGAGACCACACCTTGTCTTTGATAATAAAACAATACGTGTTCAAACACGTGCAAGTCGGTGATAAAGCTTAAACTCGACTGACCAATCAGAGAAGCGGAGAAGACCACACTGAATTGCTTATGGTAATAAAAGAGACCACACCTTGTCTTTGATAATAAAACAATACGTGTTCAAACACGTGCAAGACGATAATAAAGGCTAAACTCGACTGACCAATCAGAGAAGCGGAGACGACCACACTGAATTGCTTATGGTAATAAAAGAGACCACACCTTGTCTTTGATAATAAAACAATACGTGTTCAAACACGTGCAAGACGATAATAAAAGCTAAACTCGACTGACCAATCAGAGAAGCGGAGACGACCACACTGAATTGCTTATGGTAATAAAAGAGACCAAACCTTGTCTTTGATAATAAAACAATACGTGTTCAAACATGTGCAAGACAGTAATAAAGCCTAAACCCGACTGACCAATCAGAGAAGCTGAGACGACCACACTGAATTGCTTATGGATATGAAAGACATATGTTGGCACATGTAGTAGACATAATAATTCCTAAAACTCGGCCAACCAATCACAAAAGCCTAGACCAAAACTTGCAAAACAAACAAAAATCAAAAACATATTTTGTCATATGCACCAGTCTAAAATTAATCTTCAGTCAGCTTTCAACCAATCACAGGTCGGAAAAAACAAGTGCAGATTAGATACAAATTGATAAACACTGTAGTTATACAGCTTTAGTTAAGTTATTGTTAGTGCTATGAAGATTTTTTTGAAAATAAAAATAGAACAGGAAAACTGTTTATTAATGTAAAGAAAAAAGTAGCATATCATTCACAAAAAAATATAAGTTTGTTTTCTTAAGTATTTAAGGGAAATAGACTGCTCATTCTATCATTTTGCCTAAGTTACGCAGTAAGGTTCAGTCGGACATCAGTTTTTCCGTTAAATTTTTGTCATTTTTTATAGTTTTCCCCTAGTTTTACACTATATTACGTGATCACATTTGCATTGTCCCTCAAACACCTTGTTTTACACAATTTACCGGTCTGCACTTGTTGTCATTTACAATGCAAAACAGTTTGTGCATAATGGAATTGCTTTTTGAGGAAGTATTTTGCGTAAAATTGTTCAAAAACAACAATTTTTACTCTAAAAGTACACTATTTTTTTTTCGATTTTTAACTCTCCCGTCATACAATTCTGGTATATGAATTGCTTTACCGCACAATATCAAACACTTTTTCAGTACTTTTTTTGAACATTTCATATAGTTTCGAGCATTTGTTTTGTCCATTTCATACGTATATTTCTTCTCATTTTCTGCAAAGTTGCATTCTTTTCACCTTGGACGCTGCAAATTTCTTATCAGCCACAATAATTCTCAATTTGGAGCCCTGGCACTTAAATTTTATTGGTTTTCTAATCTGCCCACACTCCCTAATCTGGGATAACATATGGGCAATAAAACTATCAAATTAAAACCAGATGTTGGATCAAAACCAGATGTTGGATCAAAACCACCAAAATTTGACTCCATTTTGGTTTAAATGTAGTTATATTACATAAAACTTATCAAGAGATTGAAATAATGAAAAGGTTAGTAAATTTTCTGTCTTTTGAAAACCCATGAATAGTCTTTTTGACTAAATAAGGTTTTAAGAATTTTTAAATTTTAAAACCAACTTAAGGGACCCCCCAAAATTGCAAAATTTTCACAAGTTTTTCATTAATTCCAGAAAACTGTGAAATTTTAACAAGTTTTTATTCCCCGTACAAAATAGCTGGAAAAATCGTAAGTTTTTGCCCACCGAACAATTTCGACAAAAATTTCACAAGTTTTTCTCACCGCACAAAATTGACAAAACTTTACAAGTTTTTGTCCCCGGCGCAAATCGAGAAAATTTTTACAAGTTTTTGTCCCCCGGCAAAATTGAGAGACACAATTTTTCGACCTCAAAAATGTACCGCACGATTTGTCACGGTGGGGACGTCCCCCCGTGACAATACGTGCATTTTAGTATACTACTGTTATGAGTAGCTTTAGAATCGATCCCGTAGACGATATGCCAAATTAAATTGTACGCATTCCCATAATCTAGTGAAGAAATGTTACAACCAATTTCCCGAGCCAGATTTTGGACAATGACAGGGTCGGCTGGCAAAGTGGAATCGTTCACACTTGTCATTTGTGTCTTTGTGCCTGCGTTTTCGTCTGTCTGACTAGTGGCAACTCTGAGAATTTATACAAGTCACCAGGGTATAAATTGACCCAAGTCACCTGTCGAGTTAGTTGTGAGAAATCGAACACCCTGTGTGATTGTATACTGTCGGGTGTCCCTGAGAGGCGTCCCTCAACTGTTAAACTATACACGCGTCCCAGATGGGAAAACAGGAAGGTATTGTAAGTAAAATTTCCAGTGTGCATGAAATCATTGACCCAAATGAATTCTCCCTCTATGTCATAGGGGCTGAAGGGAACCACACGTCCACTAAAAACTGCACCTGGGATCAACTGGGGCACTTTGAACCAGTGGTCGATTGAGTTCACAGTCAATATCCATGGTAATGAATCCTCGTCTTCGTAAACATGAAACTCTTTTTCAAGATGATCCCTTGTGTTCGGTTAGGGAGCGGCACCAAAAGTAAAGGTGTAAGACCACTCTCTCGGATGCTCAATTCAGTCTTTTTTGATCATGAAACAATGTAAAACACGGAGATAAAAAAGCATTCACATTAAGTATTGTATTAGCCTTGTCACCGATTATGATCGCGGCAAACATATCAACAAGCGGTTTTTTAGACGGCAATTTTTGATGCTCATTTGGCCGGTATTTTGTTTGATAACTAATCAGTTCAATGCCAGTCATCTTTTTGTACCAATGAATCCAAAACCCGAAAATTGTTGAGCCGAATCATGTCTTATTTGATAGGTCTTATGATTAGATTTACTTGAAATTATGTTATTTGCACTTTTTCCGAGCTTTCTACGTAAGTTGGAACGATTTCTATGCGTATTAAAATACTCGATTCTGATTGGCTAATAAAATGACGCATTTTGATATATTACTCGCTTTACTCAGTAACAACCATAATTTCCCCCTCCCAACTTGTGGACATATAAATTGTACCCGAAATTAAGTTTTTATACCCTAATTTGGTTGGCGGTATTTACTTTAAGAAACTAGAATAAAATTAATATATCTTATTTCTCTTTAAGTTTAATTACGGGATTCTGTTGTATTCCAGTTTGTTTCATGCCAGACCGAACACACCAAATTCAGGTATGGGCCGGACTGAGGTGTGCGACCGAAAATTTGTCCAGACTATGAGCTCGGTCGCACCACACCCCCTGCCCGTAACCCAGGTCCGTATGGTCCATACCTGTGATGAGTCGAACTTGACTTTATCCTGGGGAGTAATTACCGAATTCTGTTGTATTCAAGTTGGATTCAGAGATAACTGCAGATTTTGTGGCAAAAAGTCCTCAGCGATTGTTTTTATTAACATTATTACTCCATTTCATTAACTATTTTTCACTACAATTTGTTAAAAAAGGTTTATCGGAATTTTTCCCATGTTTGTTTTTTTTATTTTTAATTGAGTTTTTTTGATGGGCTCTTGCGTTTTTGATAAACACTGTTCTTTTTACTAAGTGTGCAAAGGTGCCTAAAAATTGTTAAAATCAGATTTTTGAAAGCAATTTGTTTACTTCAACTTCAATTTTAATTTCAAATAGTTTATTAGAAGCAAAAACAAGTCAACGAATTTAAGAAATCCAGTAGGAAAATACCAGGGAGTTCTGACATTTTAAATTTAACAATAATGTGATAAAAATTGCGAATCAACGATGCGTCGAATCAAGTCAGTTTATTTATGATAAAAGTTTCTGATATTGTTTAATTTTGCAGAAAATCAAGAGATTGATAACCGGGAGGCAATGTCTGAGCATGTAGAGAATAAAAGGATTTTCTTTCTCAAATTTAATGTATCCTCTGCGGCATTTCTCTGTGTTAGACTCTAATTTGCGATATCAATAAAAGCGTTAAAATCTTTTTATCACGTTGTTATGAGAATAATGCTGTTCCTAATACATTTGTTAAACTTCAGGAGAGTCTAGATGTTGATTTTGACAGATTTAATATTTTTCGACTCAGAAAAATAAGTGGTACTTGTTCAAATTTTCAGCAAAATATCTCTAATGTTTTTTCTTGAGATCAAACTTAGATAGAGAAAACCTATAATAGACAAAAAACATAGGCGGCAAATAGTGTTGCAAATTAAAATCATCCAATTGGAAAACAAATAGTTTGAGGAAGCACAGTTAAGTATATGACGCATTCTTAAATTTATCAAAGAGGTGATCTATATATCAGAACAGTTTTTTTTCTCATATACAATTAATGCTGCTGAATATCAAGGAACGATAACTGTGAGGCGAAGTCCGAGAAAGCTTAGAAGAAAGGGAGATTTCTTCGGCGTTTCAAAGTATTTTCATTCAAACTACTTTGTGTTATCGGTTCTAAAACCTTTTCAATAACAGTGATTTCAATAGTGGTTTTCATTCTGCTTCTGTCAACGTTTCACAGAAGCTAGAACTTGACACAAAAAATTATTTTTTGACTCAATTTGGATCGACTCTCAATTGTTTGTCCAGAGATCCAATAATAAGTTCCATTAATTACGTTTTTGAGAAGGATAATGTCATGCCAGAACAGCTTGCTCTGATTTTTAACAAGCTCAGCGGACGATTAAGTAGATATGACACTAATGCATTCCAGCTTGCATCTCTCCCTGGGTCACCCATCATAAAATGTTCTTAGATTTCATACTAGGTGACATATGATTCCTAGTTACCATACTAGGTCATTTATTGTTTTTCATAAAAGCATTCACAGCATTCATAAAAAATTTTGAAAGCTGAAACCCAATTAATATTCAATTTAGGTAGAAGTTGTCTGTAAATCATGCAAGGTCACATACGACTCATAAAGCAATGATCTGTGTGACAATTTCCTGTATAATAGTCAAAAGGCATTAATTATATCCTGTAGTTTGGATAAAACAATAATTTTAGATGTTATGATTTTTAGAGATTGACTTTTATACTTTAGAGATAAATTTAGGTATAAAGTCTCCAGAGAATATTACAATTTTTAGTGATAAGATGGACTTACTCTATCTCTTTACCGCCAAACTTTGCAACAGATTGCGCTGCATCTTTTGATGGATCATAAGATGATGACGGAATGCCCTATTGTGAAGCCTTATCGATAACTTTTAAAAAGGTAAACTAATCGGAATCTGTTTTGTTCCTGGTAACCATGCTATTATCCTATATGATCTCTTGTTAATGATACAAGGATCATTTACGATATCATACTAATCATACATGATCGTAATTTTTTTTTCGTTTTCAGTGTAGAAGCGAAAGTAAAATTTTCGAGTAGATTTAATATTACGGTACATGATTCATACCAGATGTGTTACAAACAATTTTGTACATCCTATTCGAGAACAATTTATTATTATTATAATCAGGTTTGGAGAGTATGAAGCTTTATGTGAATATTGTTTGAAATCAAAGAAGCTTCAACCCAGTTAAACGTAGAGATCAAAAAATTGTTATATCAAAACTGTTTTTTTTATTTAATCAAACTTTTTCTAAATTGTTCTCAGATTAATAACTGAGACACAAAATCAAAGCATGTAAAAGAAGAGGTGTAAAGTTCATGAATTTCATAAGCGGTAATTCCCAGAGCTGCTTTTTGGTTTTCGATTCATAATATTTTTTAATCACGGCTTGATTTTCATAATTAATCTCGTTGATACCACCTGTGCTTACATTGTAAAGCTCCTAGGTTTTGTGTCAGGTTTTCCGTCTGGAAAAATGATTGAAGGTTGTCTGCAAATATGTTGTACGCAGCTTTTGTAGCAAATTAAGAATCAAATGTTTGATAATGAGAGAGATTTTAACCATTGAAAATTTAAACGTTGAATAGTTTCTAATCTGCTTAATTAAAATTACCTTATCAACTTAGTAATTTTCACCATCCAGTTATAAACTGTTGCATTTTTTTTCAATAGAAAAATGCCGTGAAGCGGATAAAGAACAAATTTTATACATTCAAATTTTCCTAAGTTTGAGTTTAAGAAAGTGACTTTAGGACAAAACAGTTCTTGTTGATACTTAAAAATTGATCACATTGTGGTGAAATACTTCCATTGGTCCAGGCCTACTCAGCCACTTTAAGTGACAATGAAGACTTCAGCGGGGTGTACTCGGCGTATTTGAGCGTTGACGGCGTGTTCCTCATATTGGTGTGTTTATCATATTGGTGTGTTTATCATATTGGTGTGTTTATCATATTGGTGTTTTTATCATATTGGTGTGTTTATAATATTGGTGTGTTTATCATATTGGTGTGTTTATCATATTGGTGTGTTTATCATATTGGTGTGTTCATCATATTGGTGTGCTCATCATATTGGTGTGTTTATCATATTGGTGTGTTTATCATATTGGTGTGTTTATCATATTGGTGTGTTTGTCATATTGGTGTGTTTATCATATTGGTGTGTTTATCATATTGGTGTGTTAATCATATTGGTGTGTTCATCATATTGGTGTGTTTATCATATTGGTGTGTTTATCATACTGGTGTGTTTATCATATTGGTGTGTTAATCATATCGGTGTGTTTATCACATTGGTGTGTTTATCATATTGGTGTGTTTATCATACTGGTGTGTTTATCATATTGGTGTGTTCATCATATTGGTGTGTTTATCAAATTGGTGTGTTTATCATATTGGTGTGTTTATCATATTGGTGTGATTATCATATTGGAGTGTTTATCACATTGGTGTGTTTATCATATTGGTGTGTTTATCATATTGGTGTGTTAATCATATTGGTGTGTTTATCATATTGGTGTGTTAATGATATTGGTGTGTTTATCATGTTGGTGTGTTTATCATATTGGGGTGTTTATCATACTGGTGTGTTTATCATATTGGTGTGTTCATCATATTGGTGTGTTTATCATATTGGTGAGCTTATCATATTGGTGTGTTTATCATAATGGTGTGCTTATCATATTGGTGTGTTTATCATATTGGTGTGTTTATCATATTGGTGTGTTCATCATATTGGTGTGTTTATCATATTGGTGTGTTTATCATATTGGTGTGTTTATAATATTGGTGTGTTTATCATACTGGTGTGTTTATCATATTGGTGTGTTCATCATATTGGTGTGTTTATCATATTGGTGAGTTTATCATATTGGTGTGTTTATCATATTGGTGTGTTTATCATATTGGTGTGTTTACCATATTGGTGTGTTTATCATATTGGTGTGTTTATCATATTGGTGTGTTTATCATATTGGTGTGTTAATCATATTGGTGTGGTTATCATATTGGTGTGTTTATCATATTGGTGTTTTTATCATATTGGTGTGTTTATCATATTGGTGTGTTTATCATATTGGTGTGTTTATCATATTGGTGTGTTTATCATATTGGTGTGTTCATCATATTGGTGTGCTTATCATATTGGTGTGTTTATCATATTGGTGTGTTTATCATATTGGTGTGTTTATCATATTGGTGTGTTTATCATATTGGTGTGTTTATCAGATTGGCATATTGGTGTGTTTATCATATTGGAGTGTTTATCATATTGGTGTGTTCATCATATTTGTGTGTTTATCATATTGGTGAGTTTATCATATTGGTGTGTTTATCATATTGGTGTGTTTATCATATTGGTGTGTTTATCATATTGGTGTGTTTATCATATTGGTGTGTTTATCATATTGGTGTGTTTATCATATTGGTGTGTTTATCATATTGGTGTGTTTATCATATTGGTGTGTTTATCATATTGGTGTGTTTATCATATTGGTGTGTTTATCATATTGGTGTGTTTATCATATTGGTGTGTTTATCATATTGATGTGTTTATCATATTGGTGTGTTTATCATATTGGTGTGTTTATCATAGTGGTGTGTTTATCATGTTGGTGTGTTTATCATATTGGTGTGTTTATCATATTGGTGTGTTTATCATATTGGTGTCTTTATCATATTGGAGTGCTTATCATATTCGTGGGTTTATCATATTGGTGTGTTTATCATATTGGTGTGTTTATCATATTGGTGTGTTTATCATATTAGTGTGTTAATCATATTGGTGTGTTTATCATATTGGTGTGTTTATCATATTAGTGTGTTCCTCATATAGGTGTGTTTATCATATTGGTGTGTTTATCATATTGGTGTGTTTATCATATTGGGGTTTTTATCATATTGGCGTGTTTATCATATTGGTGTGTTTATCATATTGGTGTGTTTATCATATTGGTCTGTTTATCATATTGGTGTGTTCATCATATTGGTGTGTTTATCATATTGGTGTGTTTATCATATTGATGTGTTTATCATATTGGTGTGTTTATCATATTGGTGTGTTCATCATATTGGTGTGTTTATCATATTGGTGAGTTTATCATATTGGTGTGTTTATCATATTGGTGTGTTTATCATATTGGTGTGTTTATCATATTGGTGTGTTTATCATATTGGTGTGTTTATCATATTGGTGTGTTTATCTTATTGGTGTGTTCATCATATTGGTGTGTTTATCATATTGGTGTGTTCATCATATTGGTGTGTTTATCATATTGGTGAGTTTATCATATTGGTGTGTTTATCATATTGGTGTGTTTATCATATTGGTGTGTTTATCATATTGGTGTGTTTATCATATTGGTGTGTTTATCATATTGGTGTGTTTATCATATTGGTGTGTTTATCATATTGGTGTGTTAATCATATTGGTGTGGTTATCATATTGGTGTGTTTATCATATTGGTGTGTTTATCATATTGGTGTTTTTATCATATTGGTGTGTTTATCATATTGGTTTGTTTATCATATTGGTGTGTTTATCATATTGGTGTGTTTATCATATTGGTGTGTTCATCATATTTGCTTATCATATTGGTGTGTTTATCATATTGGTGTGTTTATCATATTGGTGTGTTTATCATATTGGTGTGTTTATCATATTGATGTGTTTATCAGATTGGCATATTGGTGTGTTTATCATATTGGTGTGTTTATCAGATTGGCATATTGGTGTGTTTATCATATTGGAGTGTTTATCATATTGGTGTGTTCATCATATTTGTGTGTTTATCATAATGGTGAGTTTATCATATTGGTGTGTTTATCATATTGGTGTGTTTATCATATTGGTGTGTTTATCATATTGGTGTGTTTATCATATTGGTGTGCTTATCATATTGGTGTGTTTATCATATTGGTGTGTTTATCATATTGGTGTGTTTATCATATTGGTGTGTTTATCATATTGGTGTGTTTATCATATTGGTGTGTTTATCATATTGGTGTGTTTATCATATTGGTGTGTTTATCATATTGATGTGTTTATCATATTGGTGTGTTTATCATATTGGTGTGTGTATCATATTGGTGTGTTTATCATGTTGGTGTGTTTATCATATTGGTGTGTTTATCATATTGGTGTGTTTATCATATTGGTGTCTTTATCATATTGGAGTGCTTATCATATTGGTGGGTTTATCATATTGGTGTGTTTATCATATTGGTGTGTTAATCATATTGGTGTGTTTATCATATTGGTGTGTTTATCATATTAGTGTGTTCCTCATATAGGTGTGTTTATCATATTGGTGTGTTTATCATATTGGTGTGTTTATCATATTGGGGTTTTTATCATATTGGCGTGTTTATCATATTAGTGTGTTTATCATATTGGTGTGTTTATCATATTGGTCTGTTTATCATATTGGTGTGTTCATCATATTGGTGTGTTTATCATATTGGTGTGTTTATCATATTGGTGTGTTTATCATATTGGTGTGTTTATCATATTGGTGTGTTCATCATATTGGTGTGTTTATCATATTGGTGAGTTTATCATATTGTTGTGTTTATCATATTGGTGTGTTTATCATATTGGTGTGTTTATCATATTGGCGTGTTTATCATATTGGTGTGTTTATCATATTGGTGTGTTTATCATATTGGTGTGTTTATCTTATTGGTGTGTTCATCATATTGGTGTGTTTATCATATTGGTGTGTTTATCATATTGGTGTGTTTATGATATTGGTGTGTTTATCATATTGGTGTGTTAATCATATTGGTGTGTTTATCAGATTGGTGTGTTTATCATATTAGTGTGTTCCTCATGTAGGTGTGTTTATCATATTGTTGTGTTTATCATATTGGTGTGTTTATCATATTGGTGTTTTTATCATATAGGTGTGTTTATCATATTGGTGTGTTTATCATATTGGTGTGTTTATCATATTGGTGTGTTTATCATATTGGTGTGTTCATCATATTGGTGTGTTTATCATATTGGTGTGTTTATCATATTGGTGTGTTTATCATATTGGTGTGTTTATCATATTGGTGTCTTTATCATATTGGAGTGCTTATCATATTGGTGGGTTTATCATATTGGTGTGTTTATCATATTGGTGTGTTTATCATATTGGTGTGTTTATCATATTGGTGTGTTTATCATATTGGTGTTTTAATCATATTGGTGTGTTTATCATATTGGTGTGTTTATCATATTAGTGTGTTCCTCCTATAGGTGTGTTTATCATATTGGTGTGTTTATCATGTTGGTGTGTTTATCATATTGGTGTTTTTCTAATATTGGTGTGTTTATCATATTGGTGTGTTTATCATATTGGAGTGCTTATCATATTGGTGGGTTTTTCATATTGGTGTGTTCATCATATTGGTGTGTTTATCATATTGGTGTGTTTATCATATTGGTGTGTTAATCGTATTGGTGTGTTTATCATATTGGTGTGTTTATCATATTAGTGTGTTCCTCATATAGGTGTATTTATCATATTGGTGTGTTTATCATATTGGTGTGTTTATCATATTGGTGTCTTTATCATATTGGAGTGCTTATCATATTGGTGGGTTTATCATATTGGTGTGTTTATCATATTGGTGTGTTTATCATATTGGTGTGTTTATCATATTGGTGTGTTTATCATATTGGTGTTTTAATCATATTGGTGTGTTTATCATATTGGTGTGTTTATCATATTAGTGTGTTCCTCCTATAGGTGTGTTTATCATATTGGTGTGTTTATCATGTTGGTGTGTTTATCATATTGGTGTTTTTCTAATATTGGTGTGTTTATCATATTGGTGTGTTTATCATATTGGTGAGTTTATTATATTGGTGTGCTTATCATACTGGTGTGTTTATCATATTGGTGTGTTCATCATATTGGTGTGTTTATCATATTGGTGAGTTTATCATATTGGTGTGTTTATCATATTAGTGTGTTTATCATATTGGTGTGTTTATCATATTGCTGTGTTTATCATATTGGTGTGTTTATCATATTGGTGTGTTTATCATTTTGGTGTCTTCATCATATTGGTGTGTTGATCATATTGGTGTGTTTATCATATTTGTGTGTTTATCATATTGGTGTTTTTATCATATTGGTGTGTTAATCAAATTGGTGTGTTTATCATATCGGTGTGTTTATCATATTGGTGTGTTTATCATATTGGTGTGTTTATCATATTGGTGTGTTTATCATGTTGGTGTGTTTATCATATTGGTGTCTTTATCATATTGGAGTGCTTATCATATTGGTGGGTTTATCATATTGGTGTGTTTATCATATTGGTGTGTTTATCATATTGGTGTGTTTATCATATTGGTGTGTTAATCATATTGGTGCGTTTATCATATTGGTGTGTTTATCATATTAGTGTGTTCCTCATATTGGAGTGCTTATCATATTGGTGGGTTTATCATATTGGTGTGTTTATCATATTGGTGTTTTTGTCATATTGGTGTGCTTATCATATTGGTGTGTTTATCATATTGGTGTGTGTTTATCATATTGGTGTGTTTATCATATTGGTGTGTTCATCATATTAGTGTGTTTATCATATTGGTGTGTTTATCATATTGGTGTGTTTATCATATTGGTGTGTTTATCATATTGGTGTGTTTATCATATTGGTGTGTTTATCATATTGGAGTGCTTATCATATTGGTGGGTTTATCATATTGGTGTGTTCATCATATTGGTGTGTTTATCATATTGGTGTGTCTATCATAATGGTGTGTTAATCATATTGGTGTGTATATCATATTGGTGTGTTTATCATATTAGTGTGTTCCTCATATAGGTGTGTTTATCATATTGGTGTGTTTATCATATTGGTGTGTTTATCATATTGGTGTTTTTATCATATTGGTGTGTTTATCATATTGGTGTGTTTATCATATTGGTGTGTTTATCATATTGGTGTTTTTATTATATTGGTGTGTTTATCATATTGGTGTGTTTATCATATTGGTGTGTTTATCATATTGGTGTGTTTATCATATTGGTGTGTTCATCATATTGGTGTATTTATCATATTGGTGTGTTTATCATATTGGTGTGTTTATCATATTGGTGTGTTTATCATATTGGTGTGTTTATCATATTGGTGTGTTTATCATATTGGAGTGCTTAACATATTGGTGGGTTTATCATATTGGTGTGTTCATCATATTGGTGTGTTTATCATATTGGTGTGTTTATCATATTGGTGTGTTAATCATATTGGTGTGTTTATCATATTGGTGTGTTTATCACATTAGTGTGTTCTTCATATAGGTGTGTTTATCATATTGGTGTGTTTATCATATTGGTGTGTTTATCATATTGGTGTGTTTATCATATTGGTGTGTTTATCATATTGGAGTGCTTATCATATTGGTGGGTTTATCATATTGGTGTGTTCATCATATTGGTGTGTTTATCATATTGGTGTGTCTATCATAATGGTGTGTTAATCATATTGGTGTGTTTATCATATTGGTGTGTTTATCATATTAGTGTGTTCCTCATATAGGTGTGTTTATCATATTGGTGTGTTTATCATATTGGTGTGTTTATCATATTGGTGTTTTTATCATATTGGTGTGTTTATCATATTGGTGTGTTTATCATATTGGTGTGTTTATCATATTGGTGTTTTTATTATATTGGTGTGTTTATCATATTGGTGTGTTTATCATATTGGTGTGTTTATCATATTGGTGTGTTTATCATATTGGTGTGTTCATCATATTGGTGTATTTATCATATTGGTGTGTTTATCATATTGGTGTGTTTATCATATTGGTGTGTTTATCATATTGGTGTGTTTATCATATTGGTGTGTTTATCATATTGGAGTGCTTAACATATTGGTGGGTTTATCATATTGGTGTGTTCATCATATTGGTGTGTTTATCATATTGGTGTGTTTATCATATTGGTGTGTTAATCATATTGGTGTGTTTATCATATTGGTGTGTTTATCACATTAGTGTGTTCCTCATATAGGTGTGTTTATCATATTGGTGTGTTTATCATATTGGTGTGTTTATCATATTGGTGTTTTTATCATATTGGTGTGTTTATCATATTGGTGAGTTTATTATATTGGTGTGCTTAACATATTGGTGTGTTTATCATATTGGTGTGTTCATCATATTGGTGTGTTTATCATATTGGTGAGTTTATCATATTGGTGTGTTTATCATATTGGTGTGTTTATCATATTGGTGTGTTTATCATATTGGTGTGTTTATCGTATTGGTCTGTTTATCATATTGGTGTGTTCATCATATTGGTGTGTTTATCATATTGGTGTGTTTATCATATTGCTGTGTTTATCATATTGGTGTGTTTATCATATTGGTGTGTTTGTCATATTGGTGTGTTTATCAGATTGGCATATTGGTGTGTTTATCATATTGGAGTGTTTATCATATTGGTGTGTTTATCATATTGGTGTGTTTATCATATTGGTGTGTTAATCATATTGGTGTGTTTATCATATTGGTGAGTTTATTATATTGGTGTGCTTATCATATTGGTGTGTTTATCATATTGGTGTGTTCATCATATTGGTGTGTTTATCATATTGGTGAGTTTATCATATTGATGTGTTTATCATATTGGTGTGTTTATCATATTGGTGTGTTTATCATATTGGTGTGTTTATCATATTGGTGTGTTTATCATATTGGTGTGTTTATCATATTGGTGTGATTATCATATTGATGTGTTTATCATATTGGTGTGTTTATCATATTGGTGTGTTTATCATATTGGTGTGTTTATCATTTTGGTGTGTTTATCATATTGGTGTGTTTATCATATTGGTGTGTTTATCATATTGGTGTCTTTATCATATTGGAGTGCTTATCATACTGGTGGGTTTATTATATTGGTGTGTTTATCATATTGGTGTGTTTGTCATATTGGTGTGTTTATCAGATTGGCATATTGGTGTGTTTATCATATTGGAGTGTTTATCATATTGGTGTGTTTATCATATTGGTGTGTTTATCATATTGGTGTGTTAATCATATTGGTGTGTTTATCATATTGGTGAGTTTATTATATTGGTGTGCTTATCATATTGGTGTGTTTATCATATTGGTGTGTTCATCATATTGGTGTGTTTATCATATTGGTGAGTTTATCATATTGATGTGTTTATCATATTGGTGTGTTTATCATATTGGTGTGTTTATCATATTGGTGTGTTTATCATATTGGTGTGTTTATCATATTGGTGTCTTTATCATATTGGTGTGATTATCATATTGATGTGTTTATCATATTGGTGTGTTTATCATATTGGTGTGTTTATCATATTGGTGTGTTTATCATATTGGTGTGTTTATCATATTGGTGTGTTTATCATATTGGTGTGTTTATCATATTGGTGTCTTTATCATATTGGAGTGCTTATCATACTGGTGGGTTTATCATATTGGTGTGTTTATCATATTGGGGTGTTTATCATGTTCATGTGTTTATCATATTGGTGTTTTAATCATTTTGGTGTGTTTATCATATTGGTGTGTTTATCATATTAGTGTGTTCCTCATATAGGTGTGTTTATCATATTGGTGTGTTTATCATATTGGTGTGTTTATCATATTGTTGTTTTTATCATATTGGTGTGTTTATCTTATTGGTGTGTTTATCATATTGGTGTGTTTATCATATTGGTGTGTTTATCATATTGGTGTGTTCATCATATTGGTGTGTTTATCATATTGGTGTGTTTATCATATTGGTGTGTTTATCATATTGGTGTGTTTATCATATTGGTGTGTTTATCATATTGGTGTGTTTATCATATTGGAGTGCTTATCATATTGGTGGGTTTATCATATTGGTGTGTTCATCATATTGGTGTGTTTATCATATTGGTGTGTTTATCATATTGGTGTGTTAATCATATTGGTGTGTTTATCATATTGGTGTGTTCATCATATTGGTCTCTTTATCAAATTGGTGTGTTCATCATATTGGTGTGTTTATCATATTGGTGTGTTTATCATATTGGTCTGTTTATCATATTGGTGTGTTTATCATATTGGTGTGTTTGTCATATTGGTGTGTTTATCAGATTGGCATATTGGTGTGTTTATCATATTGGTGTGTTTATCATATTGGTGTGTTCATCATATTGGTGTGTTTATCATATTGGAGTGTTTATCATATTGATGTGATTATCATATTGGTGTGTTTATCATATTGGTGTGTTTATCATATTGGTGTGTTTATCATATTGGTGTGTTTATCATACTGGTGTGTTTATCATATTGATGTCTTTATCATATTGGAGTGCTTATCATATTGGTGGGTTTATCATATTGGTGTGTTTATCATATTGGTGTGTTTATCATATTGGTGTGTTTATCATATTGGTGTGTTAATCATATTGGTGTGTTTATCATATTGGTGTGTTTATCTTATTAGTGTGTTCCTCATATAGGTGTGTTTATCATATTGGTGTGTTTATCATATTGGTGTGTTTATCATATTGGTGTTTTTATCATATTGGTGTGTTTATCATATTGGTGTGTTTTTGATATTGGTGTGTGTATCATATTGGTGTGTTTATCATATTGGTGTGTTCATCATATTGGTGTGTTTATCATATTGGTGTGTTTATCATATTGGTGTGTTTATCATATTGGTGTTTTTATCATATTGGTGTGTTTATCATATTGGTGTGTTTATCATATTGGAGTGCTTATCATATTGGTGGGTTTATCATATTGGTGTGTTCATCATATTGGTGTGTTTATCATATTGGTGTGTTTATCATATTGGTGTGTTAATCATATTGGTGTGTTTATCATATTGGTGTGTTTATCATATTAGTGTGTTCCTCATATAGGTCTGTTTATCATATTGGTGTGTTTATCATATTGGTGTGTTTATCATATTGGTGTGTTTATCATATTGGTGTGTTTATCATATTAGTGTGTTCATCATATTGTTGTGTTTATCATATTGGTGTGTTTATCATATTGGTGTGTTTATCATATTGGTGTGTTTATCATATTGGTGTCTTCCTCATATTGGTGTGTTTATCATATTGGTCTGTTTATCATATTGGTGTGTTCATCATATTGGTGTGTTTATCATATTGGTGTGTTTATCATATTGGTGTGTTTATCATATTGGTGTGTTTATCAAATTGGTGTGTATATCATATTGGTGTGTTTATCATATTGGTGTCTTTATCATATTGGAGTGCTTATCATATTGGTGGGTTTATCATATTGGTGTGTTTATCATACTGGTGTGTTTATCATATTGGTGTGTTTATCATATTGGTGTGTTAATCATATTGGTGTGTTTATCATATTGGTGTGTTTATCATATTAGTGTGTTCCTCATATAGGTGTGTTTATCATATTGGTGTGTTTATCATATTGGTGTGTTTATCATATTGGTGTTTTTATCATATTGGTGTGTTTATCATATTGGTGTGTTTATCATATTGGTGTGTTTATCATATTGGTGTGTTTATCATATTGGTGTGTTCATCATATTGGTGCGTTTATCATATTGGTGTGTTTATGATATTGGTGTGTTTATCATATTGGTGTGTTTATTATATTGGCGTGTTTATCATATTGGTGTGTTTATCAAATTGGAGTGCGTATCATATTGGTGGGTTTATCATATTGGTGTGTTCATCATATTGGTGTGTTTATCATATTGCTGTGTTTATCATATTGGTGTGTTTATCATATTGGTGTTTTTATCATATTGGTGTGTTTATCATATTGGTGTGTTTATCATATTGGAGTGCTTATCATATTGGTGGGTTTATCATATTGGTGTGTTCATCATATTGGTGTGTTTATCATATTGGTGTGTTTATCATATTGGTGTGTTAATCATATTGGTGTGTTTATCATATTGGTGTGTTTATCATATTAGTGTGTTCCTCATATAGGTCTGTTTATCATATTGGTGTGTTTATCATATTGGTGTGTTTATCATATTGGTGTGTTTATCATATTGGTGTGTTTATCATATTGGTGTGTTCATCATATTGTTGTGTTTATCATATTGGTGTGTTTATCATATTGGTGTGTTTATCATATTGGTGTGTTTATCATATTGGTGTCTTCCTCATATTGGTGTGTTTATTATATTGGTCTGTTTATCATATTGGTGTGTTCATCATATTGGTGTGTTTATCATATTGGTGTGTTTATCATATTGTTGTGTTTATCATATTGGTGTGTTTATCAAATTGGTGTGTATATCATATTGGTGTGTTTATCATATTGGTGTCTTTATCATATTGGAGTGCTTATCATATTGGTGGGTTTATCATATTGGTGTGTTTATCATACTGGTGTGTTTATCATATTGGTGTGTTTATCATATTGGTGTGTTAATCATATTGGTGTGTTTATCATATTGGTGTGTTTATCATATTAGTGTGTTCCTCATATAGGTGTGTTTATCATATTGGTGTGTTTATCATATTGGTGTGTTTATCATATTGGTGTTTTTATCATATTGGTGTGTTTATCATATTGGTGTGTTTATCATATTGGTGTGTTTATCATATTGGTGTGTTTATCATATTGGTGTGTTCATCATATTGGTGCGTTTATCATATTGGTGTGTTTATGATATTGGTGTGTTTATCATATTGGTGTGTTTATTATATTGGCGTGTTTATCATATTGGTGTGTTTATCAAATTGGAGTGCGTATCATATTGGTGGGTTTATCATATTGGTGTGTTCATCATATTGGTGTGTTTATCATATTGGTGTGTTTATCATATTGGTGTGTTAATCATATTGGTGTGTTTATCATATTGGTGTGTTTATCATATTAGTGTGTTCCTCATATAGGTGTGTTTATCATATTGGTGTGTTTATCATATTGGTGTGTTTATCATATTGGTGTTTTTATCATATTGGTGTGTTTATCATATTGGTGTGTTTATCATATTGGTGTGTTTGTCATATTGGTGTGTTTAACATATTGGTGTGTTCATCATATTGGTGTGTTTATCATATTGGTGTGTTTATCATATTGGTGTGTTTATCATATTGGTGTGTTTATCATATTGGTGTGTTCCTCATATTGGTGTGTTTATCATATTGGTCTGTTTATCATATTGGTGTGTTCATCATATTGGTGTGTTTATCATATTGGTGTGTTTATCATTTTGGTGTGTTTATCATATTGGTGTGTTTATCAGATTGGTGTGTTTGTCATATTGGTGTGTTTATCAGATTGGCATATTGGTGTGTTTATCATATTGGAGTGTTTATCATATTGGTGTGTTTATCATATTGGTGTGTTTATGATATTGGTGTGTTAGTCATATTGGTGTGTTTATCATATTGGTGAGTTTATTATATTGGTGTGCTTATCATACTGGTGTGTTTATCATATTGGTGTGTTCATCATATTGGTGTGTTTATCATATTGGTGAGTTTACCATATTGGTGTGTTTATCATATTGGTGTGTTTATCATATTGGTGTGTTTATCATATTGGTGTGTTTATCATATTGGTGTGTTTATCATATTGGTGTGTTTATCATATTAGTGTGTTTATCATATTGGTGTGTTTATCATATTGGCGTGTTCATCATATTGGTGTGTTTATCATATTGGTGTGTTTATCATATTGGTGTGTTTATCATATTGGTGTTCTTATCATATTGGTGTGTTAATCATATTGATGTGTTTATCATATTGGTGTGTTTATGATATTGGTGTGTTTATCATATTGGTGTGTTCATCATTTTGGTGTGTTTATCATATTGGTGTGTTTATCGTATTGGTGTGTTTGTCATATTGGTGTGTTTATCATATTGGTGTGTTTATCATATTGGTGTGTTTATCAGATTGGCATATTGGTGTGTTTATCTTATTGGAGTGTTTATCATATTGGTGTGTTTATCATATTGGTGTGTTTATCAAAATGGTGTGTTTATCATATTGGTGTGTTTATCATATTGGTGTGTTTATCATACTGGTGTGTTTATCATATTGGTGGGTTCATTATATTGGTGTGTTTATCATATTGGTGAGTTTATCATATTGGTGTGTTTATCATATTGGTGTGTTTATCATATTGGTGTGTTTATCATATTGGTGTGTTTGTCATATTGGTGTGTTTATCATATTGGTGTGTTTATCATATTGGTGTGTTTATCATATTGGTGTGTTTATCATATTGGTGTGTTTATCATATTGGTGTGTTTATCTTGTTGGTGTGTTTATCATATTGGTGTGTTTATCATATTGGTGTGTTTATCATATTGATGTGTTTATCATATTGGTGTGTTTATCATATTGGTGTGTTTATCATATTGGTGTGTTTATCATATTGGTGTGTTTATCATATTGGAGTGTTTGTCATATTGGTGTGTTTATCATATTGGTGTGTTTATCATTTTGATGTGTTCATCATATTGGAGTGCTTATCATATTGGTGGGTTTATCATATTGGTGTGTTTATCATATTGGTGTGTTTATCATATTGGTGTGTTTATCATATTGGTGTGTTAATCATATTGGTGTGTTTATTATATTGGTGTGTTTATCATATTGGTGAGTTTATCATATTGGCGTGTTTATCAAATTAGCGTGTTCCTCATATTGGTGTGTTTATCATATTGGTGTGTTCCTCATATTGGTGTGTTCCTCATATTGGAGTGTTTATCATATTGGTGTGTTTATCATATTGGTGTAATAATCATATTGGTGTGTTTATCATATTGGAGTGTTTATCATATTGGTGGGTTTATCATATTGGTGTGTTTATCATATTGGTGTGTTTATCACATTGGTGTGTTTATCATATTGGTGTGTTTATCATATTGGTGTGTTTGTCATATTGGTGTTTTTTATCATATTGGTGTGTTTATCATATTGGTGTGTTTATCATATTGGTGTGTTTATTATATTGGCGTGTTCCTCATATTGGTGTGTTTATCATATTGGTGTGTTTATCATATTGGTGTGTTTATCATATTGGTGTTTTTATCATATTGGTGGGTTTATCATATTGGTGTGTTTATCATATTGGTGTGTTTATCATATTGGTGTGTTTATCATATTGGTGTGTTTATCATATTGGAGTGTTTATCATATTGGCGTGTTCATCATATTGGTGTGTTTATCATATTGGTGTGTTTATCATATTGGTGTGTTTATCATATTGGTGTTTTTATCATATTGGTGGGTTTATCATATTGGTGTGTTTTATCATATTGGTGTGTTTATCATATTGGTGTGTTTATCATATTGGTGTGTTTATCATATTGGAGTGTTTATCATATTGGCGTGTTCATCATATTGGTGTGTTTATCATATTGGTGTGTTTATCATATTGGTGTGTTTATCATATTGGTGTGTTTATCATATTGGTGGGTTTATCATATTGGTATGTTTAACATATTGGTGTGTTTATCATATTGGCGTGTTCCTCATATTGGTGTGTTTATCATATTGGTGTGTTTATCATATTGGTGGGTTTATCATATTGGTATGTTTAACATATTGGTGTGTTTATCATATTGGTGTGTTTATCATATTGGTGTGTTTATCATTTGGCGTGTTCCTCATATTGGTGTGTTTATCATATTGGTGTGTTTATCATATTGGTGGGTTTATCATATTGGTGTGTTTATCATATTGGTGTGTTTATCATATTGGTGTGTTTATCATATTGGTGTGTTTATCATATTGGTGTGTTTATCATATAGGTGGGTTTATCATATTGGTGTATTTATCATATTGACGTGTTCCTCATATTGGTGTGTTTATCATATTGGTGTGTCTATCATATTGGTATGTTTATCATATTGGTGTGTTTATCATATTGGCGTGTTCATCATATTGGTGTGTTTATCATATTGGTGTGTTTATCATATTGGTGTGTTTATCATATTGGTGTGTTTATCATATTGGTGTGTTTATCATATTGGCGTGTTCATCATATTGGTGTGTTTATCATATTGGTGTGTTTATCATATTGGTGTGTTTATCATATTGGTGTGTTTATCATACTGGTGTGTTTATCATATTGGTGTTCTTATCATATTGGTATGTTTATCATATTGGTGTGTTTTTTATATTGGTGTGTTTATCATATTGGTGTGTTTATCATATTGGTGTGTTTATCATATTGGTGTGTTTATCATACTGGTGTGTTTATCATATTGGTGTTCTTATCATATTGGTATGTTTATCATATTGGTGTGTTTTTTATATTGGTGTGTTTATCATATTGGTGTGTTTATCATATTGGTGTGTTTATCATATTGGGGTGTTTATCATATTGGCGTGTTCATCATATTGGTGTGTTTATCATATTGGTGTGTTTATCATATTGGTGTGTTTATCATATTGGTGTGTTTATCATATTGGTGGGTTTATCATATTGGTGTATTTATCATATTGACATGTTCCTCATATTGGTGTGTTTATCATATTGGTGTGTCTATCATATTGGTATGTTTATCATATTGGTGTGTTTATCATATTGGCGTGTTCATCATATTGGTGTGTTTATCATATTGGTGTGTTTATCATATTGGTGTGTTTATCATATTGGTGTGTTTGTCATATTGGTGTGTTTATCATATTGGCGTGTTCATCATATTGGTGTGTTTATCATATTGGTGTGTTTATCATATTGGTGTGTTTATCATATTGGTGTGTTTATCATACTGGTGTGTTTATCATATTGGTGTTCTTATCATATTGGTATGTTTATCATATTGGTGTGTTTATTATATTGGTGTGTTTATCATATTGGTGTGTTTATCATATTGGTGTGTTTATCATATTGGTGTGTTTATCATATTGGCGTGTTCATCATATTGGTGTGTTTATCATATTGGTGTGTTTATCATATTGGTGTGTTTATCATATTGGTGTGCTTATCATATTGGTGTGTTTATCATATTGGTGTTTTTATTATATTGGTGTGTTTATCGTATTAGTGTGTTTATCATATTGGTGTGTTTATCATATTGGTGTGTTTATCATATTGGCGTGTTCATCATATTGGTGTGTTTATCATATTGGTGTGTTTATCATATTGGCGTGTTCATCATATTGGTGTGTTTATCATATTGGTGTGTTTATCATATTGTTGTGCTTATAATATTGGTGTGTTTATCATATTGGTGTGTTTATCATATTGGTGTGTTTATCATATTGGTGTGTTTATCATATTGGTGTGTTTATCATATTGGTGTGTTTATCATATTGTTGTGTTTATCATATTGGTGTGTTTATCATATTGTTGTGCTTATCATGTTGGTGTGTTTATCATATTGGTGTGTGTATTATATTGGTGTGTTTATCATATTGGTGTGTTTATCATATTGGTGTGTTTATCATATTGGTGTGTTTATCATATTGGTGTGTTTATCATATTGGTTTGTTTATCATATGGGTGTGTTTATCATATTGGTCTGTTTATCATATTGGTGTGTTTATCATATTGGTTGGTTTATCATATTGGTGTGTTTATCAAATTGGTGTGTTTATCATATTGGCGTGTTCATCATATTGGTGTGTTTATCTTGTTGGTGTGTTTATCATATTGTTGGGTTTATCATATTGGTGTGTTTATCATATTGGTGTGTTTATCATATTGGTGTGTTTATCATATTGGTGTGTTTATTATATTGGTGTGTTTATCATATTTGTGGTTTTATCATATTGGTGTGTTTATCATATTGGTGTGTTTATCATATTCGCGTGTTCCTCATATTGGTGTGTTTATCATATTGGTGTGTTTATCATATTGGTGTGTTTATCATATTGGTGTGTTTATCATATTGGCGTGTTTCTCATATTGGCGTGTTTATCATATTGGTGTGTTTATTATTTTGGTGTGTTTATCATATTGGGGTGTTTATCATATTGGTGTGTTTATCATATTGGTGGGTTTATCATATTGGTGTGTTCATCATATTGGTGTGTTTATCATATTGGTGTGTTTTTCATATTGGTGTGTTTATCATATTGGTGTTTTAATCATATTGGTGTATTCCTCATATTGGTGTGTTTATCATATTGGTGTGTTTATCATATTGGCGTGTTTATCATATTGGTGTGTTTATCATATTGGTGTGTTTATCATATTGGTGTGTTTATCATATTGGTGTGTTTATCATATAAGTGTGTTTATCATATTGACGTGTTTATCATATTGGTGGGTTTATCATATTGGTGTGTTTATCATATTGGTGTGTATATCATATTGGCGTGTTCCTCATATTGGTGTGTTTATCATATTGGTGTGTTTATCATATTGGTGGGTTTATCATATTGGTGTGTTTATCAAATTGGTGTGTTTATGATATTGGTGTGTTTATGATATTGGTGTGTTTATCATATTGGTGTGTTTATCATATTGGTGTGTTTATCATATTGGTGTGTTTATCATATTGGTGTGTTTATCATATTGGTGTGTATATCATATTGGCGTGTTTATCATATTGGTGTGTTTATCATATAGGTGTGGTTATCATATTGGTGTGTTTATCATATTGGTGTGTTTATCATATTGGTGTGTTTATCATATTGGTGCGTTAATCATATTGGTGTGTTTATCATATTGGTGTCTTTATCATATTGGTGTGTTTATCATATTGGTGTGTTTATCATATTGGTGGGTTTATCATATTGGTGTGTTTATCAAATTGGTGTGTTTATGATATTGGTGTGTTTATCATATTGGTGTGTTTATCATATTGGTGTGTTTATCATATTGGTGTGTTTATCATATTGGTGTGTTTATCATATTGGTGTGTTTATCATATTGGTGTGTATATCATATTGGCGTGTTTATCATATTGGTGTGTTTATCATATAGGTGTGGTTATCATATTGGTGTGTTTATCATATTGGTGTGTTTATCATATTGGTGTGTTTATCATATTGGTGCGTTAATCATATTGGTGTGTTTATCATATTGGTGTCTTTATCATATTGGTGTGTTTATCATATTGGTGTGTATATCATATTGGCGTGTTCCTCATATTGGTGTGTTTATCATATTGGTGTGGTTATCATATTGGTGTGTTTATCATATTGGTGTGTTTATCATATTGGTGTGTTTATCATATTGGTGCGTTTATCATATTGGTGTGTTTATCATATTGGTGGGTTTATCATATTGGTGTGTTTATCATATTGGTGTTTAAATCATTTTGGCGTGTTCCTCATATTGGTGTGTTTATCATATTGGTGTGTTTATTATATTGGTGGGTTTATCATATTGGTGTGTTTATCATATTGGTGTGTTTATCATATTGGTGTGTTTATCAAATTGGCGTGTTCCTCATATTGGTGTGTTTATCATATTGGCGTGTTCCTCAAATTGGTGTGTTTATCATATTGGTGTGTTTATCATATTGGTGTGTTTATCATATTGGTGTGTTTATCATATTGGTGTGTTTATCATATTGGTGGGTTTATCAAATTGGTGTGTTTTTTATATTGTTGTGTTTAGCATATTGGCGTTATCCTCATATTGGTGTGCTTATCATATTGGTGCGTTTATCATATTGGTGTGTTTATCATATTGGTGTGTTTATCATATCAGTGTGTTTATCATATTGGTGGGTTTATCATATTGGTGTGTTTATCATATTGGTGTGTTTATCATATTGGTGTGTTTATCATATTGGTGTGTTTATCATATTGGTGCGTTAATCATATTGGTGTGTTTATCATATTGGTGTGTTTATCATATTGGTGTGTTTATCATATTGGTGCGTTAATCATATTGGTGTGTTTATCATATTGGTGTCTTTATCATATTGGTGTGTTTATCATATTGGTGTGTTTATCATATTGGTGGGTTTATCATATTGGTGTGTTTATCAAATTGGTGTGTTTATGATATTGGTGTGTTTATCATATTGGTGTGTTTATCATATTGGTGTGTTTATCATATTGGTGTGTTTATCATATTGGTGTGTTTATCATATTGGTGTGTTTATCATATTGGTGTGTATATCATATTGGCGTGTTTATCATATTGGTGTGTTTATCATATAGGTGTGGTTATCATATTGGTGTGTTTATCATATTGGTGTGTTTATCATATTGGTGTGTTTATCATATTGGTGCGTTAATCATATTGGTGTGTTTATCATATTGGTGTCTTTATCATATTGGTGTGTTTATCATATTGGTGTGTATATCATATTGGCGTGTTCCTCATATTGGTGTGTTTATCATATTGGTGTGGTTATCATATTGGTGTGTTTATCATATTGGTGTGTTTATCATATTGGTGTGTTTATCATATTGGTGCGTTTATCATATTGGTGTGTTTATCATATTGGTGGGTTTATCATATTGGTGTGTTTATCATATTGGTGTTTAAATCATTTTGGCGTGTTCCTCATATTGGTGTGTTTATCATATTGGTGTGTTTATTATATTGGTGGGTTTATCATATTGGTGTGTTTATCATATTGGTGTGTTTATCATATTGGTGTGTTTATCAAATTGGCGTGTTCCTCATATTGGTGTGTTTATCATATTGGCGTGTTCCCCAAATTGGTGTGTTTATCATATTGGTGTGTTTATCATATTGGTGTGTTTATCATATTGGTGTGTTTATCATATTGGTGGGTTTATCAAATTGGTGTGTTTTTTATATTGTTGTGTTTAGCATATTGGCGTTATCCTCATATTGGTGTGCTTATCATATTGGTGCGTTTATCATATTGGTGTGTTTATCATATTGGTGTGTTTATCATATCAGTGTGTTTATCATATTGGTGGGTTTATCATATTGATCATATTGGTGTGTTTATCATATTGGTGTGTTTATCATATTGGTGTGTTTATCATATTGGTGTGTTTATCATATTGGTGTCTTTATCATATTGGTGTGTTTATCATATTGGTGTGTTTATCATATTGATGGGTTTATCAAATTGGTGTGTTTTTTATATTGTTGTGTTTAGCATATTGGCGTGTTTATCATATTGGTGTGTTCATCATATTGGTAGGTTTATCATATTGGTGTGTTTATCACATTGGTGGGTTTATCAAATTGGTGTGTTTTTTATATTGTTGTGTTTAGCATATTGGCGTGTTCCTCATATTGGTGTGCTTATCATATTGGTGCGTTTATCAGATTGGTGTGTTTATCATATTGGTGTGTTTATCATATTGGTGTGTTTATCATATTGGTGGGTTTATCATATTGGTGGGTTTATCAAATTGTTGTGTTTTTTATATTGTTGTGTTTAGCATATTGGCGTGTTCCTCATATTGGTGTGCTTATCATATTGGTGCGTTTATCATATTGGTGTGTTTATCATATTGGTGTGTTTATCATATTGGTGTGTTTATCATATTGGTGGGTTTATCATATTGGTGTGTTTATCATATTGGTGTGTTTATCATATTGGTGTGTTTATCATATTGGTGTGTTTATCATATTGGTGTGTTTATCATATTGGTGTGTTTACCATATTGGTGTGTTTATCATATTGGTAGGTTTATCATATTGGTGTGTTTATCATATTGGTGTTTAAATCATTTTGGCGGGTTCCTCATATTGGTGTGTTTATCATATTGGTGTGTTTATCATATTGGTGGGTTTATTATATTGGTGTGTTTATCATATTGGAGTGTTTATCATATTGGTGTGTTTATCATATTGGTGTGTTTATCATATTGGTGTGTTTATCATATTGGTGTGCTTATCAAATTGGCGTGTTCGTCATATTGGTGTGTTTATCATATTGGTGTGTTTATCATATTGGTGTGTTTATCATATTGGTGGGTTTATCAAATTGGTGTGTTTTTTATATTGTTATGTTTAACATATTGGCGTGTTCCTCATATTGGTGTGCTTACCATATTGGTGCGTTTATCATATTGGTGTGTTTATCATATTGGTGTGTTTATCATAATGGTGTGTTTATCATATTGGTGGGTTTATCATATTGGTGTGTTTATCATATTGGTGTGTTTATCATATTGGTGTGTTTATCATATTGGTGTGTCTATCATATTGGTGTGTTTATCATATTGCTGGGTTTATCATATTGGTGTGTTTATCATATTGGTGTGTTTATCATATTGGCGTGATGCTCATATTGGTGTGTTTATCATATTGGTGGGTTTATCATATTGTTGTGTTTATCATATTGGTGTGTTTATCATATTGGCGTGTTCCTCATCTTGGTGTGTTTATCATATTTGTGTGCTTATCATATTGGTGGGTTTATCATATTGGTGTGTTTATCAAATTGGTGTGTTTATCATATTGGTGGGTTTATCTTATTGGTGTGTTTATCATATTGGTGTGTTTATCATTTTGGTGTGTTTATCATATTAGTGGGTTTATCATATTGGTGGGTTTATCATATTGGTTTGTTTATCATATTGGTGTGTTTATCATATTGGTGTGTTTATCATATTGGTGTGTTTATCATATTGGTGTGCTTATCAAATTGGTTTGTTTATCATATTGGTGGGTTTATCATATTGGTGTGTTTATCATATTGGTGTGTATATCATATTGACGTGTTCCTCATATTGGTGTGTTTATCATATTGGTGTGTTTATCATATTGGTGGGTGTATCACATTGGTGTGTTTGTCATAATGGTGTGTTTATCATATTGGTGTGTTTATCATATTGGTGTGTTTATCATATTGGTGTGTTTATCATATTGGTGTGTTTATCATATTGGCGTGTTCCTCATATTGGTGTGTTTATCATATTGGCGTGTTCCTCATATTGGTGTGTTTATCATATTGGTGTAATTATCATATTGGTGTGTTTATCATATTGGTGTGTTTATCATATTGGTGTGTCTATCATATTGGTGTGTTTATCATATTGCTGGGTTTATCATATTGGTGTGTTTATCATATTGGTGTGTTTATCATATTGGCGTGATGCTCATATTGGTGTGTTTATCATATTGGTGGGTTTATCATATTGTTGTGTTTATCATATTGGTGTGTTTATCATATTGGTGTGTTTATCATAATGGTGTGTTTATCATATTGGTGGGTTTATCATATTGGTGTGTTTATCATATTGGTGTGTTTATCATATTGGTGTGTTTATCATATTGGTGTGTCTATCATATTGGTGTGTTTATCATATTGCTGGGTTTATCATATTGGTGTGTTTATCATATTGGTGTGTTTATCATATTGGCGTGATGCTCATATTGGTGTGTTTATCATATTGGTGGGTTTATCATATTGTTGTGTTTATCATATTGGTGTGTTTATCATATTGGCGTGTTCCTCATCTTGCTGTGTTTATCATATTTGTGTGCTTATCATATTGGTGGGTTTATCATATTGGTGTGTTTATCAAATTGGTGTGTTTATCATATTGGTGGGTTTATCTTATTGGTGTGTTTATCATATTGGTGTGTTTATCATTTTGGTGTGTTTATCATATTAGTGGCTTTATCATATTGGTGGGTTTATCATATTGGGTTGTTTATCATATTGGTGTGTTTATCATATTGGTGTGTTTATCATATTGGTGTGTTTATCATATTGGTGTGCTTATCAAATTGGTTTGTTTATCATATTGGTGGGTTTATCATATTGGTGTGTTTATCATATTGGTGTGTATATCATATTGACGTGTTCCTCATATTGGTGTGTTTATCATATTGGTGTGTTTATCATATTGGTGGGTGTATCATATTGGTGTGTTTGTCATATTGGTGTGTTTATCATATTGGTGTGTTTATCATATTGGTGTGTTTATCATATTGGTGTGTTTATCATATTGGTGTGTTTATCATATTGGCGTGTTCCTCATATTGGTGTGTTTATCATATTGGCGTGTTCCTCATATTGGTGTGTTTATCATATTGGTGTGTTTATCATATTGGTGTGTTTATCATATTAATGCGTTTATCATATTGGTGTGTTTATTATATTGGTGTGTTTATCATATTGTTGGGATTATTATATTGGTGTGTTTATCATATTGGTGTGTTTATCTTATTGGCGTGTTACTCATATTGGTGTGTTTATCATATTGGTGCGTTGATCATATTGGTGTGTTTATCATATTGGTGTGTTTATCATATTGGTGTGTTTATCATATTGGTGGGTTTATCACATTGGTGTGTTTATCATATTGGTGTGTTTATCATATTGGTTTGTTTATCATATTGGTGTGTTTATCATATTGGTGTGTTTATCATATTGCTGGGTTTTTCATATTGGTGTGTTTATCATACTGGTGTGTTTATCATATTGGCGTGTTCTTCATATTGGTGTGTTTATCATATTGGTGTGTTTATCATATTGGTGGGTTTATCATATTGATGTGTTTATCATATTGGTGTGTTTATCATATTGGTGTGTTTATCATATTGGTGTGTTTATCATATTGGTGTGTTTATCATATTGGTGTGTTTATCATATTGGTGTGTTTATCATATTGGTGCGTTTATCATATTGGTGTGTTTATTATATTGGTGTGTTTATCATATTGTTGGGATTATTATATTGGTGTGTTTATCATATTGGTGTTTTTATCTTATTGGCGTGTTACTCATATTGGTGTGTTTATCATATTGGTGCGTTGATCATATTGGTGTGTTTATCATATTGGTGTGTTTATCATATTGGTGTGTTTATCATATTGGTGGGTTTATCATATTGGTGTGTTTATCATATTGGTGTGTTTATCGTATTGGTTTGTTTATCATATTGGTGTGTTTATCATATTGGTGTGTTTATCATATTGCTGGGTTTTTCATATTGGTGTGTTTATCATATTGGTGTGTTTATCATATTGGCGTGTTCTTCATATTGGTGTGTTTATCATATTGGCGTGTTTATCATATTGGTGGGTTTATCATATTGATGTGTTTATCATATTGGTGTGTTTATCATATTGGTGTGTTTATCATATTGGTGTGTTCCTCATATTGGTGTGTTTATCATATTGGTGTGTTTATCATATTGGTGTGTTTATCATATTAATGCGTTTATCATATTGGTGTGTTTATTATATTGGTGTGTTTATCATATTGTTGGGATTATTATATTGGTGTGTTTATCATATTGGTGTGTTTATCTTATTGGCGTGTTACTCATATTGGTGTGTTTATCATATTGGTGCGTTGATCATATTGGTGTGTTTATCATATTGGTGTGTTTATCATATTGGTGTGTTTATCATATTGGTGGGTTTATCACATTGGTGTGTTTATCATATTGGTGTGTTTATCATATTGGTTTGTTTATCATATTGGTGTGTTTATCATATTGGTGTGTTTATCATATTGCTGGGTTTTTCATATTGGTGTGTTTATCATATTGGTGTGTTTATCATATTGGCGTGTTCTTCATATTGGTGTGTTTATCATATTGGTGTGTTTATCATATTGGTGGGTTTATCATATTGATGTGTTTATCATATTGGTGTGTTTATCATATTGGTGTGTTTATCATATTGGTGTGTTTATCATATTGGTGTGTTTATCACATTGGTGTGTTTATCATATTGGTGTGTTTATCATATTGGTGCGTTTATCATTTTGGTGTGTTTATTATATTGGTGTGTTTATCATATTGTTGGGATTATTATATTGGTGTGTTTATCATATTGGTGTTTTTATCTTATTGGCTTGTTACTCATATTGGTGTGTTTATCATATTGGTGCGTTAATCATATTGGTGTGTTTATCATATTGGTGTGTTTATCATATTGGTGTGTTTATCATATTGGTGGGTTTATCATATTGGTGTATTTATCATATTGGTGTGTTTATCATATTGGTTTGTTTATCATATTGGTGTGTTTATCATATTGGTGTGTTTATCATATTTCTGGGTTTTTCATATTGGTGTGTCTATCATATTGGAGTGTTTATCATATTGGCGTGTTCTTCATATTGGTGTGTTTATCATATTGGTGTGTTTATCATATTGGTGGGTTTATCATATTGATGTGTTTATCATATTGGTGTGTTTATCATATTGGTGTGTTTATCATATTGGTGTGTTCCTCATATTGGTGTGTTTATCATATTGGTGTGTTTATCATATTGGTGTGTTTATCATATTGGTGTGTTTATCATATCGGTGTGTTTATCATATTGGCGTGTTCATCATATTGGTGTTCTTATCATATTGGTGAAATTATCATAATGTGTGTTTATCATATTGGTGTGTTTATCATATTGGTGTGTTTATCATATTGGCATGTTCATCATATTGGCTTTTTTTATCATATTGGTGTGTTTATCATATTGGTGTGTTTATCATATTGGTGTGTTTATCATATTGGTGTGTTTATCATATTGGTGTGTTTATCATATTGGTGGGTTTACCATATTGGTGTGTTTATCATATTCGTGTGTTAATCATATTGGTGTGTTTATCATATTGGTGTGTTTATCATATTGGTGTGTTTATCATATTGGTGTGTTTATCATATTGGTGTGTTTATCATATTGGTGTGTTTATCATATTGGTGTGTTTATCATATTGGTGTGTTTATCATATTGGTGTGTTTATCATATTGGTGTGTTTATCATATTGGTGTGTTTATCATATTGGTGTGTTTATCATATAGGTGTGTTTATCAAATTTTTGTGTTTATCATATTGGTGTGTTTATCATATTGGTGTGTTTATCATATTGGTGTGTTTATCATATTGGTGTGTTTATCATATTGGTGTGTTTATCATATAGGTGTGTTTATCATATTCGTGTGTTAATCATATTGGTGTGTTTATCATATTGGTGTGTTTATCATATTGGTGTGTTTATCATATTGGCGTGTTTATCATATTGGTGTGTTTATCATATTGGTGTGTTTATCATATTGGTGTGTTTATCATATTGGTGTGTTTATCATATTGGCGTGTTTATCATATTGGTGTGTTTATCATATTGGTGTGTTTATCATATTGGTGTGTTTATCATATTGGTGTGTTTATCATATTGGTGTGTTTATCATATTGGTGTGTTTATCATATTGGTGTGTTTATCATATTGGTGTGTTTATCATATTGGTGTGTTTATCATATTGGTGTGTTTATCATATAGGTGTGTTTATCAAATTTTTGTGTTTATCATATTGGTGTGCTAATCATATTGGTTGGTTTATCGTATTGGTGTGTTTATCATATTGGTGTGTTTATCATATTGGCGTGTTCCTCATATTGGTGTGTTTATCATATTGGTGTGTTTATCATATTGGTGTGTTTATCATATTGGTGTGTTTATCATATTGGTGTGTTCCTCATATTGGTGTGTTTATCATATTGGTGTGTTTATCATTTTGGTGTGTTTATCATATTGGTGTGTTTATCATATTGGTGTGTTTATTATATTGGTGTGTTTATCATATTGGTGTGTTTATCATATTGGTGTGTTTATCATATTGGTGTGTTTATCATATTGGTGTGTTTATCATATTGGTGGGTTTACCATATTGGTGTGTTTATCATATTCGTGTGTTAATCATATTGGTGTGTTTATCATATTGGTGTGTTTATCATATTGGTGTGTTTATCATATTGGTGTGTTTATCATATTGGTGTGTTTATCATATTGGTGTGTTTATCATATTGGTGTGTTTATCATATTGGTGTGTTTATCATATTGGTGTGTTTATCATATTGGTGTGTTTATCATATTGGTGTGTTTATCATATTGGTGTGTTTATCATATAGGTGTGTTTATCAAATTTTTGTGTTTATCATATTGGTGTGTTTATCATATTGGTGTGTTTATCATATTGGTGTGTTCATCATATTGGTGTGTTTATCATATTGGTGTGTTTATCATATAGGTGTGTTTATCATATTCGTGTGTTAATCATATTGGTGTGTTTATCATATTGGTGTGTTTATCATATTGGTGTGTTTATCATATTGGCGTGTTTATCATATTGGTGTGTTTATCATATTGGTGTGTTTATCATATTGGTGTGTTTATCATATTGGTGTGTTTATCATATTGGCGTGTTTATCATATTGGTGTGTTTATCATATTGGTGTGTTTATCATATTGGTGTGTTTATCATATTGGTGTGTTTATCATATTGGTGTGTTTATCATATTGGTGTGTTTATCATATTGGTGTGTTTATCATATTGGTGTGTTTATCATATTGGTGTGTTTATCATATTGGTGTGTTTATCATATAGGTGTGTTTATCAAATTTTTGTGTTTATCATATTGGTGTGCTAATCATATTGGTTGGTTTATCGTATTGGTGTGTTTATCATATTGGTGTGTTTATCATATTGGCGTGTTCCTCATATTGGTGTGTTTATCATATTGGTGTGTTTATCATATTGGTGTGTTTATCATATTGGTGTGTTTATCATATTGGTGTGTTCCTCATATTGGTGTGTTTATCATATTGGTGTGTTTATCATTTTGGTGTGTTTATCATATTGGTGTGTTTATCATATTGGTGTGTTTATTATATTGGTGTGTTTATCATATTGGTGTGTTTATCATATTGGTGGGTTTATCATATTGGTGTTTTCATCATATTGGCGTGTTCCTCATATTGGTGTGTTTATCATATTGTTGTGTTTATCATATTGGTGTGTTTATCATATTGGTGTGTTTATCATATTGGTGGGTTTATCAAATTGGTGTGTTTATCATATTCGTGTGTTTATCATATTGGTGTGTTTATCATATTGGTGTGTTTATCATATTGGTGTGTTTATCATATTGGTGTGTTTATCGTATTGGTGGGTTTATCATATTGGTGTGTTTATCATATTGGTGTGTTTATCATATTGGTGGGTTTATCAAATTGGTGTGTTTATCATATTCGTGTGTTTATCATATTGGTGTGTTTATCATATTGGTGTGTTTATCATATTGGTGTGTTTATCATATTGGTGTGTTTATCGTATTGGTGGGTTTATCATATTGGTGTGTTTATCATATTGGTGTGTTTATCATATTGGCGTGTTCCTCATATTGGTGTGTTTATCATATTGGTGTGTTTATCATATTGGTGAGTTTATCATATTGGCGTGTTCCTCATATTGGTGTGTTTATCATATTGGTGTGTTTATCATATTGGTGTGTTTATCATATTGGTCTGTTTATCATATTGGTGTGTTTATCATATTGGTGTGTTTATCATATTGGTGTGTTTATCATATCGGTGTGTTTATCATATTGGTGTGTTTATCATATTGGTGTGTTTATCATATTGGTGTGTTTATCATATTGGTGTGTTTATCATATTGGTGTGTTTATCATATTGGTGTGTTTACCATATTGGTGTGTTTATCATATTGGTGTGTTTATCATATTGGTGTGTTTATCATATTGGTGTGTTTATCATATTGGTGTGTTTATCATAATGGTGTGTTTATCATATTGGTGTGTTTATCATCTTGGTTGGTTTATTGTGTTGGTGTGTTTATCATATTGGTGTGTTTATCATATTGGCGTGTTCCTCATATTAGTGTGTTTATCATATGGTTGTGTTTATCATATTGGTGTGTTTATCATATTGGTGTGTTTATCATATTGGTGTGTTTATCATATTGGCGTGTTCCTCATAATGGTGTGTTTATCATATTGGTGTGTTTATCATTTTGGTGCGTTTATCATATTGGTGTGTTTATCATATTGGTGTGTTTATTATATTGGTGTGTTTATCATATTGGTGTGTTTATCATATTGGTGGGTTTATCATATTGGTGTGTTTATCATATTGGTGTTTTTATCATATTGGCGTGTTCCTCATATTGGTGTGTTTATCATATTGGTGTGTTTATCATATTGGTGTGTTTATCATATTGGTGTGTTTATCATATTGGTGGGTTTAACAAATTGGTGTGTTTATCATATTCGTGTGTTTATCATATTGGTGTGTTTATCATATTGGTGTGTTTATCATATTGGTGTGTTTATCATATTGGTGTGTTTATCGTATTGGTGGGTTTATCATATTGGTGTGTTTTCATATTGGTGTGTTTATCATATTGGCGTGTTCCTCATATTGGTGTGTTTATCATATTGGTGTGTTTATCATATCGGCGAGTTTATCATATTGGCGTGTTCCTCATATTGGTGTGTTTATCATATTAGTGTGTTTATCATATTGGTGTGTTTATCATATTGGTCTGTTTATCATATTGGTGTGTTTATCATATTGGTGTGTTTATCATAATGGTGTGTTTATCATATTGGTGTGTTTATCATATTGGTGTGTTTATCATATTGGTGTGTTTATCATATTGGTGTGTTTATCATGTTGGTGTGTTTATCATATTGGTGTGTTTATCATATTGGTGTGTTTACCATATTGGTGTGTTTATCATATTGGTGTGTTTATCATATTGGTGTGTTTATCATATTGGTGTGTTTATCATATTGGTGTGTTTATCATATTGGCGTGTTCATCATATTGGTGTGTTTATCATATTGGTGTGTTTATCATAATGGTGTGTTTATCATATTGGTGTGTTTATCATATTGGTGTGTTTATCATATTGGCGTGTTTATCATATTGGAGTGTTTATCATATTGGTGTGTTTATCATATTGGTGTGTTTATCATATTGGTGTGTTTATCATATTGGTGGGTTTAACAAATTGGTGTGTTTATCATATTCGTGTGTTTATCATATTGGTGTGTTTATCATATTGGTGTGTTTATCATATTGGTGTGTTTATCATATTGGTGTGTTTATCGTATTGGTGGGTTTATCATATTGGTGTGTTTTCATATTGGTGTGTTTATCATATTGGCGTGTTCCTCATATTGGTGTGTTTATCATATTGGTGTGTTTATCATATTGGTGTGTTTATCAAATTGGTGTGTTTATCATATTGGCGTGTTTATCATATTGGAGTGTTTATCATATTGGTGTGTTTATCATATTGGTGTGTTTATCATATTGGTGTGTTTATCATATTGGCATGTTCATCATATTGGTGTGTTTATTATATAGGTATGTTTATCATATTGGTGTGTTTATCATATTGGTGTGTTTATCATATTGGTGTGTTTATCATATTGATGGGTTTATCATATTGGTGTGTTTATCATATTTGCGTGTTCGTCATATTGGCGTGTTTATCATATTGGTGTGAATATCATATTGGTGTGTTTATCATATTGGCGTGCTCCTCATATTGGTATGTTTATCATATTGGTGTGTTTATCATATTGGTGTGTTTATCATATTGGTGTGTTTATCATATTGGCGTGTTTATGATATTGGCGTGTTTATCATATTGGTGTGTTTATCATATTGGTGTGTTTATCATATTGGTGTGTTTATCATATTGGTGCGTTTATCATATTGGTGTGTTTATCATATCGGTGAGTTTATCATATTGGCGTGTTCCTCATATTGGTGTGTTTATCATATTGGTGTGTTTATCATGTTGGTGTGTTTATCATATTGGTCTGTTTATCATATTGGTGTGTTTATCATATTGGTGTGTTTATCATATTGGTGTGTTTATCATATTGGTGTGTTTATCATATTGGTGTGTTTATCATATTGGTGTGTTTATCATATTGGTGTGTTTATCATATTGGTGTGTTAATCATATTGGTGTGGTTATCATATTGGTGTGTTTATCATATTGGTGTGTTTATCATATTGGTGTTTTTATCATATTGGTGTGTTTATCATATTGGTTTGTTTATCATATTGGTGTGTTTATCATATTGGTGTGTTTATCATATTGGTGTGTTCATCATATTTGCTTATCATATTGGTGTGTTTATCATATTGGTGTGTTTATCATATTGGTGTGTTTATCAAATTGGTGTGTTTATCATATTGGCGTGTTTATCATATTGGAGTGTTTATCATATTGGTGTGTTTATCATATTGGTGTGTTTATCATATTGGTGTGTTTATCATATTGGCATGTTCATCATATTGGTGTGTTTATTATATAGGTATGTTTATCATATTGGTGTGTTTATCATATTGGTGTGTTTATCATATTGGTGTGTTTATCATATTGATGGGTTTATCATATTGGTGTGTTTATCATATTTGCGTGTTCCTCATATTGGCGTGTTTATCATATTGGTGTGAATATCATATTGGTGTGTTTATCATATTGGCGTGCTCCTCATATTGGTATGTGTATCATATTGGTGTGTTTATCATATTGGTGTGTTTATCATATTGGTGTGTTTATCATATTGGCGCGTTTATGATATTGGCGTGTTTATCATATTGGTGTGTTTATCATATTGGTGTGTTTATCATATTGGTGTGTTTATCATATTGGTGCGTTTATCATATTGGTGTGTTTATCATATCGGTGAGTTTATCATATTGGCGTGTTCCTCATATTGGTGTGTTTATCATATTGGTGTGTTTATCATGTTGGTGTGTTTATCATATTGGTCTGTTTATCATATTGGTGTGTTTATCATATTGGTGTGTTTATCATATTGGTGTGTTTATCATATTGGTGTGTTTATCATATTGGTGTGTTTATCATATTGGTGTGTTTATCATATTGGTGTGTTTATCATGTTGGTGTGTTTATCATATTGGTGTGTTTATCATATTGGTGTGTTTACCATATTGGTGTGTTTATCATATTGGTGTGTTTATCATATTGGTGTGTTTATCATATTGGTGTGTTTATCATATTGGTGTGTTTATCATATTGGCGTGTTCATCATATTGGTGTGTTTATCATATTGGCGTGTTTATCATATTGGTGTGTTTATCATATTGGCGTGTTTATCATATTGGAGTGTTTATCATATTGGTGTGTTTATCATATTGGTGTGTTTATCATATTGGTGTGTTTATCATATTGGCATGTTCATCATATTGGTGTGTTTATTATATTGGTATGTTTATCATATTGGTGTGTTTATCATATTGGTGTGTTTATCATATTGGTGTGTTTATCATATTGGTGTGTTTATCATATTGGTGTGTTTATCATATTGGTGTGTTTACCATATTGGTGTGTTTATCATATTGGTGTGTTTATCATATTGGTGTGTTTATCATATTGGTGTGTTTATCATATTGGTGTGTTTATCATATTGGCGTGTTCATCATATTGGTGTGTTTATCATATTGGCGTGTTTATCATATTGGTGTGTTTATCATATTGGCGTGTTTATCATATTGGAGTGTTTATCATATTGGTGTGTTTATCATATTGGTGTGTTTATCATATTGGTGTGTTTATCATATTGGCATGTTCATCATATTGGTGTGTTTATTATATTGGTATGTTTATCATATTGGTGTGTTTATCATATTGGTGTGTTTATCATATTGGTGTGTTTATCATATTGGTGTGTTTATCATATTGGTGTGTTTATCATGTTGGTGTGTTTATCATATTGGTCTGTTTATCATATTGGTGTGTTTATCATATTGGTGTGTTTATCATATTGGTGTGTTTATCATATTGGTGTGTTTATCATATTGGTGTGTTTATCATATTGGTGTGTTTATCATATTGGTGTGTTTATCATGTTGGTGTGTTTATCATATTGGTGTGTTTATCATATTGGTGTGTTTACCATATTGGTGTGTTTATCATATTGGTGTGTTTATCATATTGGTGTGTTTATCATATTGGTGTGTTTATCATATTGGTGTGTTTATCATATTGGCGTGTTCATCATATTGGTGTGTTTATCATGTTGGCGTGTTTATCATATTGGTGTGTTTATCATATTGGCGTGTTTATCATATTGGAGTGTTTATCATATTGGTGTGTTTATCATATTGGTGTGTTTATCATATTGGTGTGTTTATCATATTGGCATGTTCATCATATTGGTGTGTTTATTATATTGGTATGTTTATCATATTGGTGTGTTTATCATATTGGCGTGTTTATCATATTGGTGTGTTTATCATATTGGCGTGTTTATCATATTGGAGTGTTTATCATATTGGTGTGTTTATCATATTGGTGTGTTTATCATATTGGTGTGTTTATCATATTGGCATGTTCATCATATTGGTGTGTTTATTATATTGGTATGTTTATCATATTGGTGTGTTTATCATATTGGTGTGTTTATTATATTGGTATGTTTATCATATTGGTGTGTTTATCATATTGGTGTGTTTATCATATTGGTGTGTTTATCATATTGGTGTGAATATCATATTGGTGTGTTTATCATATTGGCGTGCTCCTCATATTGGTGTGTTTATCATATTGGTGTGTTTATCTTATTGGTGTGTTTATCATATTGGTATGTTTATCATATTGGCGTGTTTATGATATTGGCGTGTTTATCATATTGGTGTGTTTATCATATTGGTGTGTTTATCATATTGGTGTGTTTATCATATTGGCATGTTTATCATATTGGTGTGTTTATCATATTGGTGTGTTTATCAAATTGGTGTGTTTATCATATTGGTGTGTTTATCATATTGGTGTGTTTATGATATTGGTGTTTTTATCATATTGGTGTGTTTATCATATTGGTGTGTTTATCATATTGGTGTGTTTATCATATTGGTGTGTTTATCATATTGGTGTGTTTATCATATTGGTGGGTTTATCATATTGGTGTGTTTATCATATTGGTGTGTTTATCATATTGGCGTGTTCCTCATATTGGTGTGTTTATCATATTGGTGTGTTTATCATATTGGTGTGTTTTTCATATTGGTGTGTTTATCATATTGGCGTGTTCCTAATATTGGTGTGTTTATCATATTGGTGTGTTTATCATATTGGTGTGTTTATCATATTGGTGTGTTTATCATATTGGTGTGTTCATCATATTGGTGTGTTTATCATATTGGTGGGTTTATCTTATTGGTGTGTTTATCACATTGGTGTGTTTATCATATTGGCGTGTTCCTCATATTAGTGTGTTTATCATATTGGCGTGTTTAGCATATTGGTGTGTTTATCATATTGGTGTGTTTATCATATTGGTGGGTTTATCATATTGGTGTGTTTATCATATTGGTGTGTTCCTCATATTGGTGTGTTTATCATATTGTTGTGTTTATCATATTGGTATGTTTATCATATTGGTGTGTTTAACAAATTGGTGTGTTTATCATATTGGTGTGTTTATCATATTGGTGTGTTTATCATATTGGTGTGTTTATCATATTGGCGTGTTTATGATATTGGCGTGTTTATCATATTGGTGTGTTTATCATATTGGTGTGTTTATCATACTGGTGTGTTTATCATATTGGTGTGTTTATCATATTGGCATGTTTATCATATTGGTGTGTTTATCATATTGGTGCGTTTATCATATTGGTGTGTTTATCATATTGGTGTGTTTATCATATTGGTGTGTTTATCATATTGGTGTGTTTATCATATTGGTGTGTTTATCATATTGGTGTGTTTATCATATTAGTGTGTTTATCATATTGGTGTGTTTATCATATTGGTGTGTTTATCATATTGGTGGGTTTATAATATTGGTGTGTTTATCATATTGGTGTGTTTATCATATTGGCGTGTTCCTCATATTGGTGTGTTTATCATATTGGTGTGTTTATCATATTGGTGTGTTTATCATATTGGTTTGTTTATCATATTGGTGTGTTTATCATATTGTTGTGTTCATCATATTGGTGTGTTTATCATATTGGTGGGTTTATCATATTGGTGTGTTTATCATATTGGTGTGTTTATCATATTGGCGTGTTCCTCATATTGTTGTGTTTATCATATTGGCGTGTTTATCATATTAGTGTGTTTATCATATTGGTGTGTTTATCATATTGGTGGGTTTATCATATTGGTGTGTTTATCATATTCGTGTGTTTATCATGTTGGTGTGTTTATCATATTGGTGTGTTTATCATATTGGTGTGTTTATCATATTGGTGGTCTTATCATATTGGTGTGTTTATCATATTGGTGTGTTTATCATATTGGCGTGTTCCTCATATTGGTGTGTTTATCATATTAGTGTGTTTATCATATTGATGTGTTTATCATGTTGGTGTGTTTATCATCCTGGTGTGTTTATCATATTGGCATGTTTATCATATTGGTGTGTTTATCATATTGTTGTGTTCATCATATTGGTGTGTTTATCATATTGGTGTGTTTATCATATTGGCATGTTCATCATATTGGTGTGTTTATCATATTGGTCTGTTAATCATATTGGTGTGTTTATCATATTGGCGTGTTTTTCATATTGGTGTGTTTATCATATTGGTGTGTTTATCATATTGGTGTGTTTATCATATTGGTGTGTTTATCATATTGGTATGTTTATCATATTGGTGTGTTTATCATATTGGTGGGTTTATCATATTGGTGTGTTTATCATATTGGTGTGTTTATCATATTGGTGTGTTTATCATATTGGTGTGTTTATCATATTGGCGTGTTCATCATATTGGTGCGTATATCATATTGGTGTGTGTATCATATTGGTGTGTTTATCATATTGGTGTGTTTATCATATTGGTGTGTTTATCATATTGGTGTGTTTATCAAACTGGCATGTTCATCATATTGGTGTGTTTATCATATTGGTGTGTTGATCATATTGGTGTGTTTACCATATTGGCGTGTTCATCAAATTGATGTGTTTATGATATTGGTGTGTTTATCATAATGGTGTTTTTTATCATATTGGTGTGTTTATCATATTGGTGTGTTTATCATATTGGTGTGTTTATCATATTGGTGTGTTTATCATATTGGCATATTCATCAAATTCGCGTGTTTATCAAATTGGTGTGCTTATCATACTGGTGTGTTTATCATATTGGTGTGTTTATCATATTGGTGTGTTTATCATATTGGTGTGTTTATCATATTGGTGTGTTTATCATATTGGTGGGTTTATCATATTGGTGTGTTTATCATATTCGTGTGTCTATCATATTGGTGTGTTTATCATATTGGTGTGTTTATCATATTGGTGTGTTTATCATATTGGTGGTTTATCATATTGGTGTGTTTATCATATTGGTGTGTTTATCATATTGGCGTGTTCCTCATATTGGTGTGTTTATCATATTGGTGTGTTTATCATATTGGTGAGTTTATCATATTGGTGTGTTTATCATATTGGTGTGTTTATCATATTGGTGTGTTTATCATATTGGCGTGTTCCTCATATTGGTGTGTTTATCATATTGGTGTGTTTATCATATTGGTGTGTTTATCATATTGATGCGTTTATCATATTGGTGTGTTTATCATATTGGCGTGTTTATCATATTGGTGTGTGTATCATATTGGTGTGTTTATCATATTCGTGTGTTTATCATATTGGTGTGTTTATCATATTGGCATGTTCATCATATTGGTGTGTTTATCATATTGGTGTGTTTATCATATTGGTGTGTTTATCATATTGGTGTCTTTATCATATTGGTGTGTTTATCATATTGGTGTGTTTATCATATTGGTGTGTTTATCATATTGGTGTGTTTATCATATTGGTGTGTTTATCATATTGGTGGGTTTATCATATCGGTGTGTTTATCATATTGGTGTGTTTATCATATTGGTGTGTTTATCAAACTGGCATGTTCATCATATTGGTGTGTTTATCAAATTGATGTGTTTATCATATTGGTGTGTTTATCATATTGGCGTGTTCATCATATTGGTGTGTTTATCAAATTGGTGTGTTTATCATACTGGTGTTTTTATCATATTGGTGTGTTTATCATATTGGTGTCTTTATCATATTGGTGTGTTTATCATATTGGTGTGTTTATCATATTGGTGTGTTTATCATATTGGTGTGTTTATCATATTGGTGTGTTTATCATATTGGTGGGTTTATCATATCGGTGTGTTTATCATATTGGTGTGTTTATCATATTGGCGTGTTCCTCATATTGGTGTGTTTATCATATTGGTATGTTTATCATATTGGTGTGTTTCTCGTATTGGTGTGTTTATCATATTGGCGTGTTCCTCATATTGGTGTTTTTATCATATTGGTGTGTTTATCATATTGGTGCGTTTATCATATTGGTGTGTTTATCATATTGGTGTAATTATCATATTGGCGTGTTCATCATATTGTTGCGTTTATCGTATTGGTTTGTTTATCATATTGGTGTGTTTATCATATTGGTGTGTTTATCATATTGGTGTGTTTATCATATTGGTGTGTTTATCATATTGGTGTGTTTATCAAACTGGCATGTTCATCATATTGGTGTGTTTATCAAATTGATGTGTTTATCATATTGGTGTGTTTATCATATTGGCGTGTTCATCATATTGGTGTGTTTATCAAATTGGTGTGTTTATCATAATGGTGTGTTTATCATATTGGTGTGTTTATCATATTGGTGTGTTTATCATATTGGTGTGTTCATCATATTGGTGTGTTTATCGTATTGGTGGGTTTATCATATTGGTGTGTTTATCATATTGGTGTGTTTATCATATTGGCGTGTTCCTCATATTGGTGTGTTTATCATATTGGTATGTTTATCATATTGGTGTGTTTATCATCTTGGTGTGTTTATCGAACTGGCATGTTCATCATATTGGTGTGTTTATCATATTGATGTGTTTATCATATTGGTGTGTTTATCATATTGGTGTGTTTATCATTTTGGTGGGTTTATCATATTGGTGTGTTTATCATATTGATGTGTTTATCATATTGGCGTGTTCCTCATGTTGGTGTGTTTATCATTTTGGTGTGTTTATCATATTGGTATGTTTATCATATTGGTGTGTTTATCGTATTGGTGTGTTTAACATATTGGCGTGTTCCTCATATTGGTGTGTTTATCATATTGGTGTGTTTATCATATTGGTGCGTTTATCATATTGGTGTGTTTATCATATTGGTGTGTTTATCATATTGGCGTGTTCATCATATTGTTGCGTTTATCGTATTGGTGTGTTTATCATATTGGTGTGTTTATCATATTGGTGTGTTTATCATATTGGTGTGTTTATCATATTGGTGTGTTTATCATATTGGTGTGTTTATCAAACTGGCATGTTCATCATATTGGTGTGTTTATCATATTGATGTGTTTATCATATTGATGTGTTTATCATATTGGCGTGTTCATCATATTGGTGTGTTTATCATATTGGTGTGTTTATCATATTGGTGTTTTTATCATATTGATGTGTTTATCATATTGGTGTGTTTATCATATTGGTGTGTTTATCATATTGGTGTGTTTATCATATTGGCATGTTCATCATATTGGCGTGTTTATCATATTGGTGTGTTTATCATATCGGTGTGTTTATCATATTGGTGTGTTTATCATATTGGTGTGTTTATCATTTTGGTGGGTTTATCATATTGGTGTGTTTATCATATTGATGTGTTTATCATATTGGCGTGTTCCTCATGTTGATGTGTTTATCATTTTGGTGTGTTTATCATATTAGTATGCTTATCATATTGGTGTGTTTATCGTATTGGTGTGTTTAACATATTGGCGTGTTCCTCATATTGGTGTGTTTATCATATTGGTGTGTTTATCATATTGGTGCGTTTATCATATTGGTGTGTTTATCATATTGGTGTGTTTATCATATTGGCGTGTTCATCATATTGTTGCGTTTATCGTATTGGTGTGTTTATCATATTGGTGTGTTTATCATATTGGTGTGTTTATCATATTGGTGTGTTTATCATATTGGTGTGTTTATCATATTGGTGTGTTTATCAAACTGGCATGTTCATCATATTGGTGTGTTTATCATATTGATGTGTTCATCATATTGGTGTGTTTATCATATTGGCGTGTTCATCATATTGGTGTGTTTATCATATTGGTGTGTTTATCATATTGGTGTTTTTATCATATTGATGTGTTTATCATATTGGTGTGTTTATCATATTGGTGTGTTTATCATATTGGTGTGTTTATCATATTGGCATGTTCATCATATTGGCGTGTTTATCATATTGGTGTGTTTATCATATCGGTGTGTTTATCATATTGCTGTGTTTATCATATTGGTGTGTTTATCATATTGGTGTGTTTATCATAATGTTGTGTTTATCATATTGGTGTGTTTATCATATCTGTGTGTTTATCATATTGATGTGTTTATCATATTGGTGTGTTTATCATATTGGTGTGTTTATCATATTGGTGGGTTTATCATATTGGTGTGTTTATCATATTGGTGTGTTTATCATATTGGCGTGTTCCTCATATTGGTGTGTTTATCATATTGGTGTGTTTATCCTATTGGTGTATTTATCATTTTGGCGTGCTCCTCATATTGGTGTGTTTATCATATTGGTGTGTTTATCATATTGGTGTGTTTATCATATTGGTGTGTTTATCATATTGGTGTGTTCATCATATTGGCGTAATCATCATATTGGTGCGTTTATCATATTGGTGTGTTTATCATATTGGTGTGTTTATCATATTGGTGTGTTTATCATATTGGTGTGTTTATCATATTGGTGTGTTTATCATATTGGTGTGTTTATCATATTGGTGTGTTTATCACATTGGTGGGTTTATCATATTGGTGTGTTTATCATATTGCTGTGTTTATCATATTGGTGTGTTTATCATATTGGTGTGTTTATCATATTGGCATGTTCATCATATTGGTGTATTTATCATATTGGTGTGTTTATCATATTGGTGTGTTTATCATATTGGTGTGTTTATCATATTGGTGTGTTTATCATATTGGTGTGTTTATCATAATGATGTGTTTATCATATTGGTGTGTTTATCATATTGGTGTGTTTATCATATTGGCATGTTCATCATATTGGTGTGTTTATCATATTGGTGTGTTTTTCATATTGGTGTGTTTATCATATTGGTGTGTTAATCATATTGGTGTGTTTATCATATTGGTGTCTTTATCATATTGGTGTGTTTATCACATTGGTGGGTTTATCATATTGGTGTGTGTATCATATTGGTGTGTTTATCATATTGGTGTGTTTATCATATTGGTGTGTTTATCATATTGGCATGTTCATCATATTGGTGTGTTTATCATATTGGTGTGTTTATCATATTGGTGTGTTTATCATATTGGGGTGTTTATCATATTGGTGTGTTTATCATATTGGTGTGTTTACAATATTGGTGTGTTTATGATATTGGTGTGTTTATCATATTGGTGTGTTTATCGTATTGGTGTGTTTATCATATTGGCGTGTTCCTCATATTGGTGTGTTTATCATATTGGTGTGTTTATCATATTGGTGTGTTTATCATATTGGTGTGTTTATCATATTGGTATGTTTATCATATTGGCGTGTTCATAATATTGTTGCGTTTATCGTATTGGTGTGTTTATCATTTTGGTGTGTTTATCATATTGGTGTGTTTATCATATTGGTGTGTTTATCATATTGGTGTGTTTATCATATTGGTGTGTTTATCATATTGGTGTGTTTATCAATCTGGCATTTTCATCATTTTGTTGTGTTTATCATATTGATGTGTTTATCATATTGGTGTGTTTATCATATTGGCGTGTTCATCATATTGGTGTGTTTATCATATTGGTGTGTTTATCATATTGGTGTGTTTATCATATTGGTGTGTTTATCATATTGGTGTGTTTATCATATTGGTGTGTTTATCATATTGGCATGTTCATCATATTGGCGTGTTTATCATATTGGTGTGTTTATCATATCGGTGTGTTTATCATATTGGTGTGTTTATCATATTGGTGTGATTATCATATTGGTGTGTTTATCATATTGGTGTGTTTATCATATTGGTGTGTTTATCATATTGGTGTGTTTATCATATTGGTATGTTTATCATATTGGCGTGTTCATAATATTGTTGCGTTTATCGTATTGGTGTGTTTATCATATTGGTGTGTTTATCATATTGGTGTGTTTATCATATTGGTGTGTTTATCATATTGGTGTGTTTATCATATTGGTGTGTTTATCATATTGGTGTGTTTATCAATCTGGCATTTTCATCATTTTGTTGTGTTTATCATATTGATGTGTTTATCATATTGGTGTGTTTATCATATTGGCGTGTTCATCATATTGGTGTGTTTATCATATTGGTGTGTTTATCATATTGGTGTGTTTATCATATTGGTGTGTTTATCATATTGGTGTGTTTATCATATTGGTGTGTTTATCATATTGGCATGTTCATCATATTGGCGTGTTTATCATATTGGTGTGTTTATCATATCGGTGTGTTTATCATATTGGTGTGTTTATCATATTGGTGTGATTATCATATTGGTGTGTTTATCATATTGGTGTGTTTATCATATTGGCATGTTCATCATATTGGTGTATTTATCATATTGGTGTGTTTATCATATTGGTGTGTTTATCATATTGGTGTGTTTATCATATTGGTGTGTTTATCATATTGGTGTGTTTATCATAATGGTGTGTTTATCATATTGGTGTGTTTATCATATTGGTGTGTTTATCATATTGGCATGTTCATCATATTGGTGTGTTTATCATATTGGTGTGTTTATCATATTGGTGCGTTTATCATATTGGTGTGTTTATCATATTGGTGTGTTTATCATATTGGCGTGTTTATCATATTGGTGTGTTTATCATATTGGCATGTTCATCATATTGGCGTGTTTATCATATTGGTGTGTTTATCATATCGGTGTGTTTATCATATTGGTGTGTTTATCATATTGGTGTGATTATCATATTGGTGTGTTTATCATATTGGTGTGTTTATCATATTGGCATGTTCATCATATTGGTGTATTTATCATATTGGTGTGTTTATCATATTGGTGTGTTTATCATATTGGTGTGTTTATCATATTGGTGTGTTTATCATATTGGTGTGTTTATCATAATGGTGTGTTTATCATATTGGTGTGTTTATCATATTGGTGTGTTTATCATATTGGCATGTTCATCATATTGGTGTGTTTATCATATTGGTGTGTTCATCATATTGGTGTGTTTATCATTTTGGTGTGTTAATCATATTGGTGTGTTTATCATATTGGTGTGTTTATCATATTGGTGTGTTTATGACACTGGTGGGTTTATCATATTGGTGTGTGTATCATATTGGTGTGTTTATCATATTGGTGTGTTTATCATATTGGTGTGTTTATCATATTGGCATGTTCATCATATTGGTGTGTTTATCATATTGGTGTGTTTATCATATTGGTGTGTTTATCATATTGGGGTGTTTATCATATTGGTGTGTTTATCATATTGGTGTGTTTACAATATTGGTGTGTTTATGATATTGGTGTGTTTATCATATTGGTGTGTTTTTCGTATTGGTGTGTTTATCATATTGGCGTGTTCCTCATATTGGTGTGTTTATCATATTGGTGTGTTTATCATATTGGTGTGTTTATCATATTGGTGTGTTTATCATATTGGCGTGTTCATAATATTGTTGCGTTTATCGTATTGGTGTGTTTATCATATTGGTGTGTTTATCATATTGGTGTGTTTTTCATATTGGTGTGTTTATCATATTGGTGTGTTTATCATATTGGTGTGTTTATCAATCTGGCATTTTCATCATTTTGTTGTGTTTATCATATTGATGTGTTTATCATATTGGTGTGTTTATCATATTGGCGTGTTCATCATATTGGTGTGTTTATCATATTGGTGTGTTTATCATATTGGTGTGTTTATCATATTGGTGTGTTTATCATAATGGTGTGTTTATCATATTGGCATGTTCATCATATTGGCGTGTTTTTCATATTGGTGTGTTTATCATATCGGTGTGTTTATCATATTGGTATGTTTATCATATTGGTGTGATTATCATATTGGTGTGTTTATCATATTGGCGTGTTTATCATATTGGTTTTATTATCATATTGGTGTGTTTATCATATCGGCGTGTTTATCATATTGGTTTTATTATCATATTGGTGTGTTTATCATTTTGGTGTGTTTATCATATTGGTGTGTTTATCATATTGGTGTGTTTATAATATTGGTGTGTTTATCAAATTGGTGGGTTTATCATATTGGTGTGTTTATCATATTGGTGTGTTTATCACATTGGCGTGTTCCTCATATTGGTGTGTTTATCATATTGGTGTGTTTATAATATTGGTGTATTTATCATATTGGTGTGTTTATCATAATGGCGTGTTCATCATATTGTTGCGTTTATCGTATTGGTGTGTTTATCATATTGGTGTGTTTATCATATTGGTGTGTTTATCATATTGGTGTGTTTATCATATCGGTGTGTTTATCATATTGGTGTGTTCATCAAACTGGCATGTTGATCATATTGGTGTGTTTATCATATTGATGTGTTTATCATATTCGTGTGTTTATCATATTGGCGTGTTTATCAATCTGGCATTTTCATCATTTTGTTGTGTTTATCATATTGATGTGTTTATCATCTTGGTGTGTTTATCATATTGGTGTATTTATCATATTGGTGTGTTTATCATATTGGCGTGTTCATCATATTGTTGCGTTTATCGTATTGGTGTGTTTATCATATTGGTGTGTTTATCATATTGGTGTGTTTATCATATTGGTGTGTTTATCATATTGGTGTGTTTATCATATTGGTGTGTTTATCAAACTGTCATGTTGATCATATTGGTGTGTTTATCATATTGATGTGTTTATCATATTCGTGTGTTTATCATATTGGTGTGTTTATCAATCTGGCATTTTCATCATTTTGTTGTGTTTATCATATTGATGTGTTTATCATATTGGTGTGTTTATCATATTGGCGTGTTCATCATATTGGTGTGTTTATCATATTGGTGTGTTTATCATATTGGTGTGTTTATCATATTGGTGTGTTTATCTTAATGGTTTGTTTATCATATTGGCATGTTCATCATATTGGCGTGTTTATCATATTGGTGTGTTTATCATATCGGTGTGTTTATCATATTGGTGTGTTTATCATATTGGTGTGATTATCATATTGGTGTGTTTATCATATTGGCGTGTTTATCATATTGGTTTTATTATCATATTGGTGTGTTTATCATATTGGCGTGTTTATCATATTGGTTTTATTATCATATTGGTGTGTTTATCATTTTGGTGTGTTTATCATATTGGTGTGTTTATCATATTGGTGTGTTTATCATATTGGTGTGTTTATCAAATTGGTGGGTTTATCATATTGGTGTGTTTATCATATTGGTGTGTTTATCACATTGGCGTGTTCCTCATATTGGTGTGTTTATCATATTGGTGTGTTTATCATATTGGCGTATTTATCATATTGGTGTATTTATCATATTGGCGTGTTCATCATATTGTTGCGTTTATCGTATTGGTGTGTTTATCATATTGGTGTGTTTATCTTATTGGTGTGTTTATCATATCGGTGTGTTTATCATATTGGTGTGTTTATCAAACTGGCATGTTGATCTTATTGGTGAGTTTATCATATTGATGTGTTTATCATATTCGTGTGTTTATCATATTTGCGTGTTCATCATATTGGTGTGTTTATCATATTGGTGTGTTTATCATATTGGTGTTTTTATCATATTGATGTGTTTATCATATTGGTGTGTTTATCATATTGGTGTGTTTGTCATATTGGCATGTTCATCATATTGGCGTGTTTATCATATTGGTGTGTTTATCATATCGGTGTGTTTATCATATTGATGGGTTTATCATATTGGTGTGTTCATCATATTGGTGTGTTTATCATATTGGTGTGTTTATCATATTGGTGTGTTTATCATATTGGTGTGTTTATCATATTGGTGTGTTTATCATATTGGTGTGTTTATCATATTGGTGTGTTTATCATATTGGTGGGTTTATCATATTGGTGTGTTTATCATATTGGTGTGTTTATCATATTGGCGTGTTCCTCATATTGGTGTGTTTATCATATTGGTGTGTTTATCATATTGGTGTAATTATCATATTGGTGTGTTTATCCTATTTGTGTGTTTATCATATTGGCGTGCTCCTCATATTGGTGTGTTTATCATATTGGTGTGTTTATCATATTGGTGTGTTTATCACATTGGTGTGTTTATCATATTGGCGTGTTCATCATATTGGTGCGTTTATCAGATTGGTGTGTTTATCATATTGGTGTGTTTATCATATTGGTGTGTTTATCATATTGGTGTGTTTATCATATTGGTGTGTTTATCATTTTGGTGTGTTTATCATATTGGTGTGTTTATCATATTGGCGTGTTCATCATATTGGTGTGTTTATCATATTGGTGTGTTTATCATATTGGTGTTTTTATCATATTGGTGTGTTTAGCATATTGGTGTGTTTATCATATTGGTGTTTTTATCATATTGGTGTGTTTATCATATTGGTGTGTTTATCATATTGGCGTGTTCATCATATTGGTGTGTTTATCATATTGGTGTGTTTATCATATTGGTGTTTTTATCATATTTGTGTGTTTATCATATTGGTGTGTTTATCATATTGGTGTGTGTATCATATTGGCGTGTTCATCATATTGGTGTGTTTATCATATTGGTGTGTTTATCATATTGGTGTTTTTATCATATTGGTGTGTTTATCATATTGGTGTGTTTATCATATTGATGTTTTTATCATATTGGTGTGTTTTTCATATTGGTGTGTTTATCATATTGGCGTGTTCATCATATTGGTGTGTTTATCATATTGGTGTTTTTATCATATTGGTGTGTTTATCATATTGGTGTGTTTATCATATTGGTGTTTTTATCATATTGGTGCGTTTATCATATTGGTGTGTTTATCATATTGGCGTGTTCATCATTTTGGTGTGTTTATCATATTGGTGTGTTTATCACATTGGTGTTTTTTATCATATTTGTGTGTTTATCATATTGGTGTGTTCATCATATTGGTGTGTTTATCATATTGGTGTGTTTATCATATTGGCGTGTTTCTCATATTGGTGTGTTTATCATATTGGTGTGTTTATCATATTGGTGTGTTTATCATATTGGTGGGTTTATCATATTGGTGTGTTTATCATATTGGTGTGTTTATCATTTTGGCGTGTTCCTCATATTGGTGTGTTTATCATATTGGTGTTTTTATCATATTGGTATGTTTATCATATTTGTGTGCTGTTTATCATATTGGTGTGTTTATCATATTGGTGTGTTTATCATATTGGTGTGCTTATCATATTGGTGGGTTTATCATATTGGTGTGTTTATCATATTGGTGTGTTTATCGTATTGGCGTGTTCCTCATATTGGTGTGTTTATCATATTGGTGTTTTTATCATATTGGTGTGTTTATCATATTGGTGTGTTCATCATATTGGTGTGTTTATCATATCGGTGTGTTTATCATATTGGTGTTTTTATCATATTGGTGTGTTTATCATATTGGTGTGTTCATCATATTGGTGTGTTTATCATATTGATGTGTTTATCATACTGGTGTGTTTATCATATTGGTGTGTTTATCATATTGGTGTGTTTATCATATTGGTGTGTTTATCATATTGGAGTGTTTATCATATTGGTGTGTTTATCATATTGGTGTGTTTATCATATTGGCGTGTTCATCATATTGGTGTGTTTATCATATTGGTGTGTTTATCATATTGGTGTTTTTATCATATTGGTGTGTTTATCATATTGGTGTGTTCTTCATATTGGTGTGTTTATCATATTGGTGTGTTTATCATATTGGTGTGTTTATCATATTGGTGTGTTTATCATATTGGTGTGTTTATCATATTGGTGTGTTTATCATATTGGTGTGTTTATCATATTGGTGGTTTTATCATATTGGTGTGTTTATCATATTGGCGTGTTCCTCATATTGGTGTGTTTATCATATTGGTGTGTTTATCTTATTGGTGTGTTTATCATATTGGTGTGTTTATCCTATTGGTGTGTTTATCATATTGGCGTGCTCCTCATATTGGTGTGTTTATCATATTGGTGTGTTTGTCATATTGGTGTGTTTATCATATTGGTGTGTTTATCATATTGGCGTGTTCATCATATTGGTGCGCTTATCAAATTGGTGTGTTTATCATATTGGTGTGTTTATCATATTGGTGTGTTTATCATATTGGTGTGTTTATCATATTGGTGTGTTTATCATATTGGTGTTTTTATCATATTGGTGTGTTTATCATATTGGCGTGCTGCTCATATTGGTGTGTTTATCATATTGGTGTGTTTATCAAACTGGTGTGTTTATCATATTGGTGTGTTTATCATATTGGTGTGTTTATCATATTGGTGTGTTTATCATATTGGTGTGTTTATCATTTTGGTGTGTTTATCATATTGGTGTGTTCATCATATTGGTGTGTTTATCATATTGGTGTGTTTATCATATTGGTGTGTTTATCATATTGGCGTGTTCATCATATTGGTGTGTTGATCATATTGGTGTTTTTATCATATTGGTGTGTTTATCATATTGGTGTGTTTATCATATTGGTGTTTTTATCATATTGGTGTGTTTATCATATTGGCGTGCTCCTCATATTGGTGTGTTTATCATATTGGTGTGTTTATCATTTTGGTGTGTTTATCATATTGGTGTGTTTATCAGATTGGCGTGTTCATCATATTGGTGTGTTTATCATATTGGTGTGTTTATCATATTGGTGTGTTTATCATATTGGTGTTTTTATCATATTGGTGTGTTTATCATATTGGCGTGCTGCTCATATTGGTGTGTTTATCATATTGGTGTGTTTATCATATGGGTGTGTTTATCATATTGGTGTGTTTATCAAATTGGTGTGTTTATCATATTGGTGTGTTTATCATATTGGTGTGTTTATCATATTGGTGTGTTTATCATATTGGTGTGTTTATCATTTTGGTGTGTTTATCATATTGGTGTGTTCATCATATTGGTGTGTTTATCATATTGGTGTGTTTATCATATTGGTGTGTTTATCATATTGGCGTGTTCATCATATTGGTGTGTTGATCATATTGGTGTTTTTATCATATTGGTGTGTTTATCATATTGGTGTGTTTATCATATTGGTGTTTTTATCATATTGGTGTGTTTATCATATTGGCGTGCTCCTCATATTGGTGTGTTTATCATATTGGTGTGTTTATCATTTTGGTATGTTTATCATATTGGTGTGTTTATCAGATTGGCGTGTTCATCATATTGGTGTGTTTATCATATTGGTGTGTTTATCATATTGGTGTTTTTATCATATTGGTGTGTTTATCATATTGGTGTGTTTATCATATTGGTGTTTTTATCATATTGGTGTGTTTATCATATAGGCGTGCTCCTCATATTGGTGCATTTATCAAATTGGTGTGTTTATCATATTGGTGTGTTTATCATATTGGTGTGTTTATCATATTGGTGTGTTTATCATATTGGTGTGTTTATCATTTTGGTGTGTTTATCATATTGGTGTGTTTATTATATTGGTGTGTTTATCATATTGGTGTGTTTATCATATTGGCGTGTTCATCATATTGGTGTGTTTATCATATTGGTGTGTTTATCATATTGGTGTTTTTATCATATTGGTGTGTTTATCATATTGGCGTGTTCATCATATTGGTGTGTTTATCATATTGGTGTGTTTTTCATATTGGTGTTTTTATCATATTGGTGTGTTTATCATATTGGTGTGTTTATCATATTGGTGTGTTTATCATATTGGTGTGTTTATCATATTGGTGTGTTTATCATATTGGCGTGTTTATCATATTGGTGTGTTTATCATATTGGTGTGTTTATCATATTGGTGTGTTTATCAAATTGGTGTGTTTATCATATTGGTGTGTTTATCATATTGGTGTGTTTATCATATTGGTGTGTTTATCATATTGGTGTGTTTATCATTTTGGTGTGTTTATCATATTGGTGTGTTCATCATATTGGCGTGTTCATCATATTGGTGTGTTTATCATATTGGTGTGTTTATCATATTGGTGTTTTTATCATATTGGTGTGTTTATCATATTGGTGTGCTTATCATATTGGTGTGTTTATCATATTGGTGTGTTTATCATATTGGTGTGTTTATCATATTGGCGTGTTTATCATATTGGTGTGTTTATCATATTGGTGTGTTTATCATATTGGTGTGTTTATCAAATTGGTGTGTTTATCATATTGGTGTGTTTATCATATTGGTGTGTTTATCATATTGGTGTGTTTATCATATTGGTGTGTTTATCATTTTTGTGTGTTTATCATATTGGTGTGTTCATCATATTGGTGTGTTTATCATATTGGTGTGTTTATCATATTGGTGTGTTTATCATATTGGCGTGTTCATCATATTGCTGTGTTTATCACATTGGTGTGTTTATCATATTGGTGTTTTTATCATATTGGTGTGTTTATCATATTGGCGTGTTCATCAAATTGGTGTGTTTATCATATTGGTGTGTTTATCATATTGGTGTTTTTATCATATTGGTGTGTTTATCATATTGGTGTGTTTATCATATTGGTGTGTTTATCATATTGGTGTGTTTATCATATTGGTGTGTTTATCATATTGGCGTGTTTATCATATTGGTGTGTTTATCATATTGGTGTGTTTATCATAGTGGTGTGTTTATTATATTGGTCTGTTTATCATATTGGCATGTTCATCATATTGGTGTGTTTATCATATTGGTGTGTTTATCATATTGGTGTGTTTATCATATTGGTGTGTTTATCATATTGGTGTTTTTATCATATTGGTGTGTTTATCATATTGGTGTGTTTATCATATTGGTGTGTTTATCATATTGGTGTGTTTATCGTATTGGTGTGTTTATGATATTGGTGTGTTTATCATATTGGTGGGTTTATCATATTGGTGTGTTTATCATATTGGTGTGTTTATCATATTGGCGTGTTCCTCATATTGGTGTGTTTATCATATTGGTGTGTTTATCAAGTTGGTGTGTTTATCATATTGGTGTGTTTATCATATTGGTGTGTTTATCATATCGGCGTGTTCCTCATATTGGTGTGTTCATCATATTGGTGTGTTTATCATATTGGCGTGTTCATCATATTGGTGTGTTTATCATATTGGTGTTTTTATCATATTGGTGTGTTTATCATATTGGTGTGTTTATCATATTGGTGTGTTTATCATATTGGTGTGTTTATCGTATTGGTGTGTTTATGATATTGGTGTGTTTATCATATTGGTGGGTTTATCATATTGGTGTGTTTATCATATTGGTGTGTTTATCATATTGGTGTGTTTATCATATTGGTGTTTTTATCATATTGGTGTGTTTATCATATTGGTGTGTTTATCATATTGGTGTGTTTATCATATTGGTGTGTTTATCATATTGGTTTGTTTATCATATTGCTGTGTTTATCATATTGGTGTGTTTATCAAACTGGCATGTTCATCATATTGGTGTGTTTATCATATTGGTGTGTTTATCATATTGGTGTGTTTATCATATTGGTGTGTTTATCATATTGGTGTGTTTATCATATTGGTGTGTTTATCATATTGGTGTGTTTATCATATTGGTGGGTTTTTTCATATTGGTGTGTTTATCATATTGGTGTGTTTATCATATTGGTGTGTTTATCATATTGGCGTGTTTATCATATTGGCGTGTTTATCATATTGGTGGAATTATCATATTGGTGTGTTTATCATATTGGTGTGTTAATCATATTGGCGTGTTCCTCATATTGGTGTGTTTATCATATTGGTGTGTTTATCATATTGGTGTATTTATCATATTCGTGTGTTTATCGTATTGGTGTGTCTATCATATTGGCGTGCTCATCATATTGGTGTGTTTATCATTTTGGTGTGTTTATTATATTGGTGTGTTTATCATATTGGTGTGTTTATCATATTGGTGTGTTATCATATTGGTGTGTTTATCATATTAGTGAGTTTCTCATATTGGTGTGTTTATCATATTGGCGTGTTTATCATATTGGTATATTTATCATATTGGTGTGCCTATGATGTTGGTGTGTCTTTCATATTGGTGTGTTAATCATATTGGTGTGTTTATCATATTGGTATGTTAATCATATTGGTGTGTTCATCATATTGGTGTGTTTATCATATTGGTGTGTTTATCATATTGGTGTGTTTATCATATTGGTGTGTTTATCATATTGGCGTGTTTATCATATTGGTGTGTTTATCATATTGGTGTGTTTATCATATTGGTATATTTATCATATTGGTGTGCCTATGATGTTGGTGTGTCTTTCATATTGGTGTGTTTATCATATTGGTGTGTTTATCAAACTGGCATGTTCATCATATTGGTGTGTTTATCATATTGGTGTGTTTATCATATTGGTGTGTTTATCATATTGGTGTGTTTATCATATTGGTGTGTTTATCATATTGGTGTGTTTATCATATTGGTGTGTTTATCATATTGGTGGGTTTTTTTCATATTGGTGTGTTTATCATATTGGTGTGTTTATCATATCGGTGTGTTTATCATATTGGCGTGTTTATCATATTGGCATGTTTATCATATTGGTGGAATTATCATATTGGTGTGTTTATCATATTGGTGTGTTAATCATATTGGCGTGTTCCTCATATTGGTGTGTTTATCATATTGGTGTGTTTATCATATTGGTGTATTTATCATATTCGTGTGTTTATCGTATTGGTGTGTCTATCATATTGGCGTGCTCATCATATTGGTGTGTTTATCATTTTGGTGTGTTTATTATATTGGTGTGTTTATCATATTGGTGTGTTTATCATATTGGTGTGTTATCATATTGGTGTGTTTATCATATTAGTGAGTTTCTCATATTGGTGTGTTTATCATATTGGCGTGTTTATCATATTGGTATATTTATCATATTGGTGTGCTTATGATGTTGGTGTGTTTTTCATATTGGTGTGTTAATCATATTGGTGTGTTTATCATATTGGTATGTTAATCATATTGGTGTGCTTTTCATATTGGTGTGTTTATCATATTGGTGTGTTTATCATATTGATGTGTTTATCATATTGGTGTGTTTATCATATTGGTGTGTTTATCATATTGGTGTTTTTATCATATTGGTGAGCTTATGATATTGGTGTGTTTATCATATTGGTGTGTTTATCATATTGGTGTGTTTCTCTTATTGGTGTGTTTATCATATTGGTGCATTTATCATATTGGTGTGCTTATGATATTGTTGTGTTTATCATATTGGTGTGATCATCATATTGGTGTGTTTATCATATTGGTGTGTTAATCATATTAGTGTGTTTATCACATTGGTGTGTTTAGCATATTGGTGTGTTTATCATATTGTTTTGTTTATCATATTGGTGTGTTAATCATAATGGTGTGTTTATCATATTGGTGTGTTTAGCATATTGGTGTGCTTATCATATTGGTTTGTTTATCATATTGGTGTGTTCCTCATATTGGTGTGTTTATCATATTGTTGTGTTTATCATATTGGTGTGTTTATCATATTGGTGTGTTTATCATACTGGTGTGTTTATTATGTTGATGTGTTTATCATATTGGTGTCTTTATCATATTGGTGAGCTTATGATATTGGTGTGTTTATCATATTGGTGTGTTCATCATATTGGTGTGTTTATGATATTGGTGTGTTAACCATATTGGTGTGTTAGTCATATTGGTGTGTGTTTAGCATACTGGTGTGTTTATCATATTGGTGTGTTTATCATATTGGTGTGTTAATCATATTGGTGTGTTTATCATATTGGTGTGTTTAGTATATTGGTGTGTTTATCATATTGGTGTGTTTATCATATTGGTGTGTTTATCATATTGGTGTGTTCCTCATATTGGTGTATTTATCATATTCTTGTGTTTATCATATTGGTGTGTTTATCATATTGGTGTGTTTAACATATTGGTGTGTTTATCATATTGGTGTGATTATCATATTGGTTTGTTTATCATATTGGTTTGTTAATCATATTGGTTTTTTTTATCGCATTGGTGTGTTAAGCATATTGGTGTGTTTATCATATTGGTGTGTTTGTCATATTGGTGTGTTTATCATATTGGTGTGTTTATCATATTGATGTGTTTATCATATTGGTGTCTTTATCATATTGGTTTGTTTATCATATTGGTTTGTTAATCATATTGGTTTTTTTTATCGCATTGGTGTGTTAAGCATATTGGTTTGTTTATCATATTGTTGTGTTTATCATATTGGTGTGTTTATCATATTGATGTGTTTATCATATTGGTGTCTTTATCATATTGGTGTGTTATCATATTGGTGTGTTTATCATATTGGTGTGTTTCTCATATTGGTGTGTTTATCATATTGGTGTTTTTATCATATATGTGTGCTTGTCATATTGATGTGTTTATCATATTGGGGTCTTCATCATACTGGTGTGTTTATCATATTGGTGTGTTTATCATATTGGTGTGTTTATCATATTGGTGTAAATATCATTTTGGTGAGTTAATCATATTGGAGTGTTTATCATATTGGTGTGTTCATCGTATTGGTGTGTTTATCATATTGGTGTGTTTATCATATTGGTGTGTTTATCATATTGTTTTGCTTACCATATTGGTGTGTGTATCATATTGGTGTGTTCATCATATTGGTGTGTTTATCATATTGGTGTGTTTATCATATTGGTGTGTTTATCTCATTGGTGTGTTTATCATATTGGTGTGTTTAACATATTGTTGTGTTTATCATATTGGTGTGTTTATCATATTGGTGGAGTTATCATATTGGTGTGTTTATCATATTGGTGTGTTTATCATATAGATGTGTTTATCATATTGGTGTGTTTATCATATTGGTGTGTTTATCACATTGGTGTGTTTATCATATTGGTGTGTTTATCATATTGGTGTGTTTATCATATTGGTGTGTTTATCATATTGATGGAGTTATCATATTGGTGTGTTTATCATATTGGTGTGTTCATCGTATTGGTGTGTTTATCATATTGGTGTGTTTATCATATTGGTGTGTTTATCATATTGTTTTGCTTACCATATTGGCGTGTGTATCATATTGGTGTGTTCATCATATTGGTGTGTTTATCATATTGGTGTGTTTATCATATTGGTGTGTTTATCATACTGGTGTGTTTATCATATCGGTGTGTTCATCATATTGGTGTGTTTATCATATTGGTGTGTTTATCATATTGGTGTGTTTATCATATTGGTGTGTTTATCATATTGGTGTGCTTGTCATATTGATGTGTTTATCATATTGGGGTCTTCATCATATTGGTGTGTTTATCATATTGGTGTGTTTATCATATTGGTGTGTTTATCATATTGGTGTGTTTATCATATTGGTGTGTTTATCATATTGGTGTGTTTATCACATTGGTGTGTTTATCATATTGGTGTGTTTATCATATTGGTGTGTTTATCATATTGGTGTGTTTATCATATTGGTGGAGTTATCATATTGGTGTGTTTATCATATTGGTGTGTTTATCATATTGATGTGTTTATCATACTGGTGTGTTTATCATATTGGTGTGTTTATCACATTGGTGTGTTTATCATATTGGTGTGTTTATCATATTGGTGTGTTTATCATATTGGTGTGTTTATCATATTGGTGGAGTTATCATATTGGTGTGTTTATCATATTGGTGTGTTCATCGTATTGGTGTGTTTATCATATTGGTGTGTTTATCATATTGGTGTGTTTATCATATTGTTTTGCTTACCATATTGGTGTGTGTATCATATTGGTGTGTTCATCATATTGGTGTGTTTATCATATTGGTGTGTTTATCATATTGGTGTGTTTATCATATTGGTGTGTTTATCATATCGGTGTGTTCATCATATTGGTGTGTTTATCATATTGGTGTGTTTATCATATTGGTTTGTTTATCATATTGGTGTGTTTATCATATTGGTGTGCTTGTCATATTGATGTGTTTATCATATTGGGGTCTTCATCATATTGGTGTGTTTATCATATTGGTGTGTTTATCATATTGGTGTGTTTATCATCTTGGTGTAATTATCATATTGGTGTGTTAATCATATTGGTGTGTTTATCATATTGGTGTGTTCATCGTATTGGTGTGTTTATCATATTGGTGTGTTTATCATATTGGTGTGTTTATCATATTGTTTTGCTTACCATATTGGTGTGTTTATCATATTGGTGTGTTAATCATATTGGTGTGTTTATCATATTGGTGTGTTTATCATATTGGTGTGTTTATCACATTGGTGTGTTTATCATATTGGTGTGTTTATCGTATTAGTGTGTTTATCATATTGGTGTGTTTATCATATTGGTGGATTTATCATATTGGTGTGTTTATCATATTGGTGTGTTTATCATATTGATGTGTTTATCATATTGGTGTGCTTGTCATATTGATGTGTTTATCATATTGGGGTCTTCATCATATTGGTGTGTTTATCATATTGGTGTGTTTATCATATTGGTGTGTTTATCATATTGGTGTGTTTATCATATTGGTGTGTTTATCATATTGGTGTGTTTATCACATTGGTGTGTTTATCATATTGGTGTGTTTATCATATTGGTGTGTTTATCATATTGGTGTGTTTATCATATTGGTGGAGTTATCATATTGGTGTGTTTATCATATTGGTGTGTTTATCATATTGATGTGTTTATCATACTGGTGTGTTTATCATATTGGTGTGTTTATCACATTGGTGTGTTTATCATATTGGTGTGTTTATCATATTGGTGTGTTTATCATATTGGTGTGTTTATCATATTGGTGGAGTTATCATATTGGTGTGTTTATCATATTGGTGTGTTCATCGTATTGGTGTGTTTATCATATTGGTGTGTTTATCATATTGGTGTGTTTATCATATTGTTTTGCTTACCATATTGGTGTGTGTATCATATTGGTGTGTTCATCATATTGGTGTGTTTATCATATTGGTGTGTTTATCATATTGGTGTGTTTATCATATTGGTGTGTTTATCATATCGGTGTGTTCATCATATTGGTGTGTTTATCATATTGGTGTGTTTATCATATTGGTTTGTTTATCATATTGGTGTGTTTATCATATTGGTGTGCTTGTCATATTGATGTGTTTATCATATTGGGGTCTTCATCATATTGGTGTGTTTATCATATTGGTGTGTTTATCATATTGGTGTGTTTATCATCTTGGTGTAATTATCATATTGGTGTGTTAATCATATTGGTGTGTTTATCATATTGGTGTGTTCATCGTATTGGTGTGTTTATTATATTGGTGTGTTTATCATATTGGTGTGTTTATCATATTGTTTTGCTTACCATATTGGTGTGTTTATCATATTGGTGTGTTAATCATATTGGTGTGTTTATCATATTGGTGTGTTTATCATATTGGTGTGTTTATCACATTGGTGTGTTTATCATATTGGTGTGTTTATCGTATTAGTGTGTTTATCATATTGGTGTGTTTATCATATTGGTGGATTTATCATATTGGTGTGTTTATCATATTGGTGTGTTTATCATATTGATGTGTTTATCATATTGGTGTGTTTATCATATTGGTGTGTTTATCATATTGGTGTGTTTGTCATATTGGTGTGTTTATCATATTGGTGTGTTCATCATATTGGTGTGTTTATCATATTGGTGTGTTTATCATATTGGTGTGTTTATCACATTGGTGTGCTTATCATATTGGTGTGTTTATCATATTGGTTTGTTTATCATATTGGTGTGTTTATCTTATTGGTGCGTTTATCATATTGGTGTGTTTTTCATATTGGTGTGTTTATCATATTGATGTGTTTATCCTATTGGTGGGTTTATCAAATTGGTGTGTTTATCATATTGGTGTGTTTATCATATTGGCGTGTTCCTCATATTGGCGTGTTTATCATATTGGTGTGTTTATCATATTGGTGTGTTTATCATATTGGTGTATTTATCATATTGGTGTGTTTATCATAATGCTGTGTTTATCATACTGGTGTGTTTATCATATTCATGTGTTTATCATATTGATGTGTTTATCATATTGGTGTGTTTATCATATTGGTGTGTTTATCATATTGCTGTATTTATCATATTGTTGAGCTTATGATATTGGTGTGTTTATCATGTTGATGTGTTTATCATATTGGTGTGTTTATCTTATTGGTGTGTTTATCATATTGGTGTATTTATCATATTGGTGTGCTTATGATATTGGTGTGTTTATCATATTGGTGTGTTCATCATATTGGTGTGTTTATCATATTGGTGTGTTAATCATATTGGTGTGTTTATCATATTGGTGTGTTCATCATATTGGTGTGTTTATCATATTGGTGTGTTTAGCATATTGGTGTGTTTATCATATTGTTTTGCTTACCATATTGGTGTGTTTATCATATTGGTGTGTTAATCATATTGGTGTGTTTATCATATTGGTGTGTTTATCATATTGGTGTGTTTATCACATTGGTGTGTTTATCATATTGGTGTGTTTATCGTATTAGTGTGTTTATCATATTGGTGTGTTTATCATATTGGTGGATTTATCATATTGGTGTGTTTATCATATTGGTGTGTTTATCATATTGATGTGTTTATCATATTGGTGTGTTTATCATATTGGTGTGTTTATCATATTGGTGTGTTTGTCATATTGGTGTGTTTATCATATTGGTGTGTTCATCATATTGGTGTGTTTATCATATTGGTGTGTTTATCATATTGGTGTGTTTATCACATTGGTGTGCTTATCATATTGATGTGTTTATCATATTGGTTTGTTTATCATATTGGTGTGTTTATCATATTGGTCGGTTTATCATATTGGTGTGTTTTTCATATTGGTGTGTTTATCATATTGATGTGTTTATCCTATTGGTGGGTTTATCAAATTGGTGTGTTTATCATATTGGTGTGTTTATCATATTGGCGTGTTCCTCATATTGGCGTGTTTATCATATTGGTGTGTTTATCATATTGGTGTGTTTATCATATTGGTGCATTTATCATATTGGTGTGTTTATCATAATGCTGTGTTTATCATACTGGTGTGTTTATCATATTCATGTGTTTATCATATTGATGTGTTTATCATATTGGTGTGTTTATCATATTGGTGTGTTTATCATATTGCTGTATTTATCATATTGGTGAGCTTATGATATTGGTGTGTTTATCATGTTGGTGTGTTTATCATATTGGTGTGTTTATCTTATTGGTGTGTTTATCATATTGGTGTATTTATCATATTGGTGTGCTTATGATATTGGTGTGTTTATCATATTGGTGTGTTCATCATATTGGTGTGTTTATCATATTGGTGTGTTAATCATATTGGTGTGTTTTTTATATTGGTGTGTTTAGCATATTGTTGTGTTTATCATATTGGTGTGTTTTTCATATTGGTGTGTTTATCATATTGGTGTGTTTAGCATATTGGTGTGTTCATCATATTGTTGTGTTTATCATATTGGCGTGTTTATCATATTGGTGTGTTTATCATATTGGTGTGTTTATCATAGTGGTGTATTTATCATATTGGTGTGTTTATCATAATGGTGTGTTTATCATACTGGTGTGTTTATCATATTCATGTGTTTATCATATTGATGTGTTTATCATATTGGTGTGTTTATCATATTGGTGTGTTTATCATATTGCTGTATTTATCATATTGGTGAGCTTATGATATTGGTGTGTTTATCATGTTGATGTGTTTATCATATTGGTGTGTTTATCATATTGGTGTGTTAATCATATTGGTGTGTTTATTATATTGGTGTGTTTAGCATATTGTTGTGTTTATCATATTGGTGTGTTTTTCATATTGGTGTGTTTATCATATTGGTGTGTTTAGCATATTGGTGTGTTTATCATATTGTTGTGTTTATCATATTGGCGTGTTTATCATATTGGTGTGTTTATCATATTGGTGTGTTTATCATATTGGTGTATTTATCATATTGGTGTGTTTATCATAATGGTGTGTTTATCATACTGGTGTGTTTATCATATTGGTGTATTTATCATATTGGTGTGTTTATCATAATGGTGTGTTTATCATACTGGTGTGTTTATCATATTCATGTGTTTATCATATTGATGTGTTTATCATATTGGTGTGTTTATCATATTGGTGTGTTTATCATATTGCTGTATTTATCATATTGGTGAGCTTATGATATTGGTGTGTTTATCATGTTGATGTGTTTATCATATTGGTGTGTTTGTCTTATTGGTGTGTTTATCATATTGGTGTATTTATCATATTGGTGTGCTTATGATATTGGTGTGTTTATCATATTGGTGTGTTCATCATATTGGTGTGTTCATCATATTGGTGTGTTAATCATATTGGTGTGTTTATTATTTTTGTGTGTTTAGCATATTGTTGTGTTTATCATATTGGTGTGTTTTTCATATTGGTGTGTTTATCATATTGGTGTGTTTAGCATATTGGTGTGTTTATCATATGTTGTGTTTATCATATTGGTGTTTTTATCATATTGGTGTGTTTATCATATTGGTGTGTTTATCATAATGGTGTGTTTATCATACTGATGTGTTTATCATATTGGTGTGTTTATCTTATTGGTGTGTTTATCATATTGGTGTATTTATCATATTGGTGTGCTTATGATATTGGTGTGTTTATCATATTGGTGTGTTCTTCATATTGGTGTGTTCTTCATATTGGTGTGTTTATCATATTGGTGTGTTTAGCATATTGGTGTGTTTATCATATTGTTGTGTTTATCATATTGGTGTGTTTATCATATTGGTGTGTTTATCATATTGATGTGTTTATTATATTGATGTGTTTATCATATTGGTGTCTTTATCATATTGGTGTGCTTATGATATTGGTGTGTTTATCATATTGGTGTGTTCATCATATTGGTGTGTTTATGATATTGGTGTTTTAATCATATTGGTGTGTTTATCATATTGGTGTGTGTTTAGCATATTGGTGTGTTTATCTTATTCGTGTGTTTATCATATTGGTGTGTTAATCAAATTGGTGTGTTTATCATATTGGTGTGTTTAGCATGTTGGTGTGTTTATCATATTGGTGTGTTTATCATATTGGTGTGTTTATCATATTGGTGTGTTCCTCATATTGTTGTGTTTACCATATTGTTCTGTTTATCATATTGGTGTGTTTATCATATTGGTGTGTTTAACATATTGGTGTGTTTATCATATTGGTGTGTTTATCATATTGGTGTGTTTATCATATTGGTGTGTTAATCATATTGGTTTGTTTATCACATTGGTGTGTTTATCATATTGGTGTATTTATCATATTGGTGAGCTTATGATATTGGTGTGTTTATCATGTTGATGTGTTTATCATATTGGTGTGTTTACCTTATTGGTGTGTTTATCATATTGGTGTTTTTATCATATTGGTGTGCTTATGATATTGGTGTGTTTATCATATTGGTGTGTTCTTCATATTGGTGTGTTTATCATATTGGTGTGTTAATCATATTGGTGTGTTTATCATATTGGTGTGTTTAGCATATTGTTGTGTTTATCATATTGGTGTGTTTTTCATATTGGTGTGTTTATCATATTGGTGTGTTTAGCATATTGGTGTGTTTGTCATATTGTTGTGTTTATCATATTGGTGTGATTATCATATTGGTGTGTTTATCATTTTGATGTGTTTATTATATTGATGTGTTTATCATATTGGTGTCTTTATCATATTGGTGTGCTTATGATATTGGTGTGTTTATCATATTGGTGTGTTCATCATATTGGTGTGTTTATGATATTGGTGTGTTAATCATATTGGTGTGTTTATCATATTGGTGTATGTTTAGCATATTGGTGTGTTTATCTTATTCGTGTGTTTATCATATTGGTGTGTTAATCAAAATGGTGTGTTTATCATATTGGTGTGTTTAGCATGTTGGTGTGTTTATCATATTGGTGTGTTTATCATATTGGTGTGTTTATCATATTGGTGTGTTCCTCATTTTGGTGTGTTTATCATATTGTTGTGTTTATCATATTGGTGTGTTTATCATATTGGTGTGTTTAACATATTGGTGTGTTTATCATATTGGTGTGTTTATCATATTGGTGTGTTTATCATATTGGTGTGTTAATCATATTGGTTTGTTTATCATATTGGTGTGTTAAGCATATTGTTGTGTTTATCATATTGGTGTGTTAAGCATATTGGTGTGTTTATCATATTGTTGTGTTTATCATTTTGGCGTGTTTATCATATTGTTGTGTTTATCATATTGGTGTGTTTATCATATTGGTGTGTTTATCATATTGGTGTGTTAATCAAAATGGTGTGTTTATCATATTGGTGTGTTTAGCATGTTGATGTGTTTATCATATTGGTGTGTTTATCATATCGGTGTGTTTATCATATTGGTGTGTTCCTCATTTTGGTGTGCTTATCATATTGTTGTGTTTATCATATTGGTGTGTTTATCATATTGGTGTGTTTAACATATTGGTGTGTTTATCATATTGGTGTGTTTATCATATTGGTGTGTTTATCATATTGGTTGGTTAATCATATTGGTTTGTTTATCATATTGGTGTGTTAAGCATATTGGTGTGTTTATCATATTGGTGTGTAAAGCATATTGGTGTGTTTATCATATTGTTGTGTTTATCATTTTGGCGTGTTTATCATATTGTTGTGTTTATCATATTGGTGTGTTTATCATATTGATGTGTTTATCATATTGGTGTCTTTATCATATTTGTGTGCTTATGATATTGGTGTGTTTATCATATTGGTGTGTTCATCATATTGGTGTGTTTATGATATTGGTGTGTTAATCATATTGGTGCGTTTATCATATTGGTGTGTGTTTAGTATATCGGTGTGTTTATCTTATTGGTGTGTTTATCATATTGGTGTGTTTATCATATTGGGGTGATTAGCATATTGGTGTGTTTATCATATTGGTGTGTTTATCATATTGGTGTGTTTATCATATTGGTGTGTTCCTCATATTGGTGTGTTTATCATATTGTTGTGTTTATCATATTGGTGTGTTTATCATATTGGTGTGTTTAACAAAATGGTGTGTTTATCATATTGGTGTGTTTATCATATTGGTGTGTTTATCATATTGGTGTGTTAACCATAATGGTTTGTGTATCATATTGGTGTGTTAAGCATATTGGTGTGTTTATCATATTGGTTTGTTTGTCATATTGGTGTGTTTATCATATTGTTGTGTTCCTCATATTGGTTTGTTTATCATATTGTTGTGTTTATCATATTGGTGTGTTTATCATATTGATGTGTTTATCATATTGGTGTCTTTATTATATTGGTGTGTTTATCATATTGGTGTCTTTATCATATTGGTGTGTTTATCATATTGGTGTGTTTATCATATTGGTGTGTTTATCAAATTGATTTGTTTATCATATTGGTCTGTTTATCATATTGGTTTGCTTACCATATTGGTGTGTTTATCAAATTGGTGTGTTTATGATATTGGTGTGTTTATCATATTGGTGTGTTCATCATATTGGTGTGTTTATCATATTGGTGTGTTTATCATATTGGTGTAATTATCATATTGGTGTGTTAATCATATTGGTGTGTTTATCATATTGGTGTGTTCATCGTATTGGTGTGTTTTTCATATTGGTATGTTTATCATATTGGTCTGTTTATCATATTGGTTTGCTTACCATATTGGTGTGTTTATCATATTGGTGTGTTTATCATATTGGTGTGTTAATCATAATGGTTTGTGTATCATATTGGTGTGTTAAGCATATTGGTGTGTTTATCATATTGGTGTGTTTGTCATATTTGTGTGTTTATCATATTGGTGTGTTCCTCATATTGGTTTGTTTATCATATTGTTGTGTTTATCATATTGGTGTGTTTATCATATTGATGTGTTAATCATATTGGTGTCTTTATTATATTGGTGTGTTTATCATATTGGTGTGTTTATCATATTGGTGTGTTTATCATATTGTTGTGTTTATCATATTGGTGTGTTTATCATATTGATTTGTTCATCATATTGGTCTGTTTATCATATTGGTTTGCTTACCATATTGGTGTGTTTATCAAATTGGTGTGTTTATGATATTGGTGTGTTTATCATATTGGTGTGTTCATCATATTGGTGTGTTTATCATATTGGTGTGTTTATCATATTGGTGTAATTATCATATTGGTGTGTTAATCATATTGGTGTGTTTATCATATTGGTGTGTTCATCGTATTGGTGTGTTTATCATATTGGTATGTTTATCATATTGGTCTGTTTATCATATTGGTTTGCTTACTATATTGGTGTGTTTATCAAATTGGTGTGTTTATGATATTGGTGTGTTTATCATATTGGTGTGTTCATCATATTGATGTGTTTATCATATTGGTGTGTTTATCATATTGGTGTGTTTATCATATTGGTGTGTTTATCAAATTGGTGTGTTTATCATATTGGTATGTTAATCACATTGGTGTGTTTATCATATTGGTGTGTTTATCATATTGGTGTGTTCATCATCTTGATGTGTTTATCATATTGGTGTATTTATCAAATTGGTGTGTTTATCATATTGGTTTGTTTACCATATTGGTGCGTTTATCATATTGGTGTGTTAATCACATTGGTGTGTTTATCATATTGGTGTGTTTATCATATTGGTGTGTTTATCATATTGGTGTTTTTATCATTTTGGTGTGTTTGTCATTTCGGTTTGCTTATCATATTGGTGTGTTTATCATATTGGTGTGTTTATCATATTCGTTTGTTTACCATTTTGGTGTGTTTATCATATTGGTGTGTTAATCACATTGGTGTGTTTATCATATTGGTGTGTTTATCATATTGGTGTGTTTATCATATTCGTGTTTTTATCATATTGGTGTGTTTATCATTTTGGTTTGCTTATCATATTGGTGTGTTTATCATATTGGTGTGTTTATCATATTTTTCTCACGTTAATATTATCTTCAAAAGCTTGCAATTTAAACTAAGATTTAGAAATTTTTTGCTTACAATACTTATCCATATTCATCTGTTTAATCGTACCTTGAGAAAAGTGTCCTTTCATTTCACAATAAATAGATTGATAAATTGTTATTAAATTCAATAATAACATTCAATCAATGGCTCGGAAACAATCAATCAGTTAATTTGTATATTTATTGTTCCAGAGACTAGTACTAATAAGCGCTGGTTATTAAAGACTTCGGCCGGACTAGCTGATTTTTAAAGGTCAATAACATCCCAATCCGATAGCAACAGTGTTTTGATTTGAAAGTCACCAACAATTGACGCCCAGTGCGTCAAAATCCGGAAACCCCACCAGGAAACCCGTAAATTTTAGTTCTTTTTGTTAATTTCAGCAGGCGACCCGGGAGCCCTACTTCTTAATGATAAATAACCGGAATAATCCGGATCGTAGTATTTCCTGATAAATTTTGCAGAGAAATTGGGATCTTAATTTTTCCTTATAATGTGAGCGCGAAATTTTGGTATCTCAGTAAATATACGGGGAACTAATGAAACTTTTAATTTTCCACTGATATTAACGTTACAATCAATGGAAAACGCGAAAGTGCAAACAATCTTTCCAGAACTTAACAAATTGTTAACCATCGAACATTGGACCTATCATTATTGTATAAGAGCAATAATAGTAAAATCACAAAAAACACTTGCTTTGGTAATGGAAAACAGGAAACGTGCTCCTAATTTTGTGCAAAAATTAATAAAGTCGACAGGCGAACCATAATTTTACTATTTCATTAGCAAGGAAAAACATTACACTCAATTCTATGATTTTCTAGGCCCTAAATTCAAATAGTTTTTTTGAGAGAACTTCAAATAATTCTATCGAAAGAAGAATCTTACGACCCACTGGTTATTTGTTTTGACATCTCACTATCAGAAGACCTGCTGCGCTGTTTTGCGCTAATAAAAATTTAGCTGGGGATTTTATTTTCTGAAATAGCGTAGCATTGCAAAAAAGCTAAGACAGACTGTCTTCAGAAATATATTTTCATTTCTTACTCTCAGTAAAGACAATTTAGCACAAAACAGTCAATCGGGACAAATGCCAAACTTATAAAACCTCCAATATACAACTGTGGCCACTGTAAGTCTTGGTTTGCCCCATTTCTTGTGGAGGGAATCCTATTTCCCAATCAACCATGCTAAGATCCGTGTTTTGCCCCTTTTTTCCTGTTCAGATTATTTCCCCCCGTACAACCTGATATGAGACGGGTTGTTCCCTGTTTTCCTGTTGGAAATCTTATATTTCCGGTAAAACCTGATAAGATTGGCTTTATTGCTTGTTTTGCAGTTGGAAATCTTATTTTCCCTGGAAATATTACCCATCTCCTGGGTTTTCCTGGTAAGTTTTCTGCTAGTTTTCTTCTTTCCCTGTCAGGATACCCATGTTTCTAAAGACACTGCCGGGAAAAGAGGGACTTTACTTTGTCATATCTTACGAACACTCACAAAAGTCTCTCGGGCCTTTCTCATGCGCTTCGTGAACCTTGCCGCCATCTTTTCTGTGACCTTTACAACATTAACATGAATCGGTTCAGAGCACGCAATATCAGAAGTGACGCAAATTTTGAAACCAAACAAGAGGGAGATCAAAACAGAAGAATGCAAGAAAGAGCAAATGCAATGTGTGAAATTTCCATGAAAATTTCCTAAACTGGTTTTATTGCTTTTTTTGCTTTATAAGGTCTTTGAAGAGAAGTGGGGCAAAACCTTTTTGGGAAGCATGCTGCTGCATCTTCAATTAACGGTTTTTTAAACTCAATTTTAAAGCCCTGAGGATATAATTCTTGTGACCGTATTATAGGGTAGTGGACATGTTAAACAGGCGGTACCGAAAGATAACCTAACTAGTAAGTAATTAAATAAAGTTCCATTGAAAATCTAAATGCAAGTTCAAATATCCAATTGATAATTAGCATTCACTTATTTCTCTGCTCGTGATAAATTGTGAATCGTGAAAAAGTGTTCGACCAATT
>NC_134481.1:1621562-1699062 GCF_964194025.1 Convolutriloba macropyga
CTTTCTTTTTCATTCTTTCTTCTCTCTCTCTCTCTCTCTCTCCCCCTCCCTCCTTCCCTCCCTCCCTCTCTCTCTCTCTCTCTCTCTCTCTCTCTCTCTCCCTCCCTTTCTCTTTCTCTCTTTTTTTCTTTCTCTTCCTATCTCTCTCTTTCTCCTCCTCACTGTCTTTCTTCCCTCTCTCTCTTCTCTCTCTCTCTTCTCTCTCTCTCTCTCTCTCTCTCTCTCTCTCTCTCTCTCTCTCGCTAGCTCTCTAGGATAATCAGACTACAAATTCTAGCCATTGAAATAGCAGTATCCCTTGATATAATGTATTTTTTTCAAGAAAATAGACGTTACTTTGTATATATGATTTTTGTGATCTTCTGAAAAAAATATGATTTTCAACCAAATCAAAGGATTCGGCTGAATAGTGTCATCCATTATTGGTGAGTAGGTTGGACTTCGCTACTGATCAACTACCTTTATCTCGGTTGAACCGCTTAATTAGGAGCAGACTTCCCTGTCTCTATAAGGTTTTGTGATCAGACCGTACAGACTTTGAAAAGAGATATCATCACTAGTCTATCTTGATAGAGTCTAGAGCATGTTCTCAACAGGATATGAAGTGTCTGGACTTGACGGCGATCTGACTTGCCATGATGTCTCTGGGTCGCGGTAGTCAATTTTGTTTTGTTCGTTTTTTTTTCAGTTTTCGATTTGACCAATATTCGTTCTCAAATTTTCCTTTAATTAAGCATTTTTTCAACCTCTATTAACCGCTGCATGTACTATGAAAATTTGTAAATTTGGATTCGCTTGAAAAATCCTACCTGAACGAAGAAGACGTCAGATATTATGTCCAATTTGTCCGCCTGAGATAGCCAAGAGTTGCTTAGGTAATCCAAATAGGAGAACATACCGTTCTGGTCTTAATGGATTATAACTATGGACTGGATGAATTGGACAGTATAATGACCTAACGCTATCCGAACTTTAATGTATGGAGAAAAATGTAAGAATGCGTTGAAAAAAATTTTCACCGCTAAAATCCCAAATCTTACAAATATTCACCGCTAAATTCAACGCTTATCTTAAATTCACAGGAAATATTATTTAAGTAAGTGAGAGATTGCGCAGTGGAATAAGAAATTGGTGACATGCAGTAGGTGAGTGGTTCGAACCTCTGTACGGAAGTTTCTTTGTTGTAAAAAATCCGGTGAATGCGGCGAAAAAGTTTTTATCACCGCTAAATTCAACGCAAATCTTACAAAAGTTCACCGCTTTCACCGCATTCAACGCTAAAACATGCGGGCGCTTTGCGGTGAAAAAAAGTTTTTTTCACCGCTATTCACCGCTAACCTTACATTATTTTTTGTTAAAACCTCGACCCGGGTGGTAGATACTCAAGAATGGATTTTAATCTAGTGAACACTTTTTCTAATTTTGCACATCTTTGATGTAAAATATAGCGATTAAAATTGACTTCCAGAAAAGTTCGACAAGATGAGCTATGTTCTGTTTTCATGCCTGGACTTCACTTTGAGACAAAATAAGTGAGAAGCTACAAAGTCCTTTGAGTTATTTTTCCTTAGCTTTTTGTGATGGTTTCCAAGAAACATCAAGAAACTTAGAAGTTTTCTTTATTAAAGTTTCAAAGAACGAAAGAAGAACTTACCTGACGAACTTTATTGTTGTGTCGATAAGTAATGGCCACAAAACTAAACTCAATTCTAATTTTGTTTTGGCGCTATCATTATCTTATTGACCTATCAATCATATGTCAAGCAAATTCTCCCACCAACAGAAACCTGATTTTAACATCCACCGACCTCCAACTAATGAACTCGATTGTACCCAAGCCATATATGATTCTCATGAAATGATGATGAAAATAGAAAGTCACCTCCGGGATTCGGAGTTAAGATCTATTCACATGCCAATCAAGTAAAATATTTTTAGCTAATCTAAATTTTCTCTGTATATTTTCGCATAGATAACAACTATAAATACAAGCTAATTTTTGTACATTTTCAGTTCAAAATTTAATTTAAAATTCAACTTATTGAATTCTTTGACCCGTGTTATCGACCACGACACTTTTCTATATGGGCGAGCCCTGATGCCAGGCTTCAGGTCGGACAGGAAATGAAAAACAGTTTTTAATTTTTTTTCGGTGAAAACCTGGTATTTTGGAGGAAATCTGAACTAACCACGTATTCTGAACTTTTAAATCTGGAGAGTTTTACGGGACATTTCTCGACCAGGATCTTTGGATTAATTTCTGGTATAAACCAAAACAAATCAATCGCAGTCTCTAATAAAGAAAATGATTATACAGGTTTTGAGCTCAAAGCGAATTTTGTTGGAGCACTATGCAAGTTTACTCTTTTTCAAGTTAGAACGCCCAAAAAAGGAAGAGGGAATGATCGCACAGAAAAAGTGCGCAATTTTGAGTCACTTTAGAAGATTCTGGATATATTCTGTCCCCCCCCCCCCCCCCCCCAGCTTAGTGAGCGTAACCTTTTTATGACCCCCAGGCACACGCGCATTATTTTTACATAGTAACGTGCTATATAACAACATCTAATTTGTAACTGGGGGTGATAAAAAAACACTGGGGGGGGGCGAAACAGAATAGATCCAAGTTTCTAACAATCGTTGGACAAATTTGGCGCCAATTGTGAACTTTCTCAACTTTTAACTTTTAATTCGATACTCTCCCGAGCATTCGGAGCGATCATTCAGACCTGATGCAAATTTAATTCATTGCTTTCCAAATGAGTTTTCGGAGCATTTACAAATAAATTTAATCGCATATAAAACATTAAAGCTTCTATTCCCTTTGTGCCCCCCAACCCCTAGCTTAGTGGGCGCATACCCCAATGATTCTTGAATTTTTATCGGATCAATTCGGTTTTGGTCCCCCAGTGTTTTTTTACGCCCCGCTTAAAAATTATATGTGGTTATATAGCACGTTACCACGTGTTCCTTATAGACTTTAGTTAAATAACGTTGCTTAATGTATGACTGGACCTTCACGTTTCGCAAAAAAAAACCAGAAAGTAAGAAAAATGGTGAAATCATTACATCAAAGAAGTAACTCAACTCAAGAAAGTTCTAATTTCTTTGTAATTGCCGAGGTTAAATTGTATTTTGTGATGATGGAAGGTTATGTGTTATATTATAGTGACGTATGTTTTGCACCAGTTTTTTTTATACCGCCATAATTTGGATGAACTCCATCAAAACAAATATTCTTGATTGACAGCGCATTCTCCAGAACCTCAATTCTTGACCAAAGACAGGAGCCATCAAGCTCCGGGCTTATCATTTCTAGATGGTCATTGAATTTAGATACATCCTCGTTGTTTGTTTTTCTTCCATAGCAAAAATCTTTTAGAGGACTAATTTTGCATATAGCAACAAGATGAGGTTTGGATTTTAGCATGCATTTGTCTACCGCTTCTTTAGGCTGAGTCGCTGCCTCTTGTCCAGAAACACTTTTGTCAATTGAATTATGAACGACATGTACAAATAATGTTTCCGTTTTGGCTCCAGGGGAATAGCAATCAACCACATTAGAATTTTTCCCCTTGTTGCTGATGAATAATTTTTCATTTCATATTTAACCAGATCTTTTTCAAGTTGTTTTGTTATGATATTGTCTTTTTCTTGTATATTTTCGTGGGTCTCCAAGAGCTTGGCAATTAGCTTCTTTGTTGCATTTCTCGAGAACTTTTTTGAAAACATGGTGACAACGCGTATTTGCTCTAGTTGAGACTTTAAAAAAAATCTAAACTAATATTATTTTTCGTTTGTGAATTGACAATTATTTTAAAAACGTAAGTAGAGATAACCCTGGAATGATCTCAGCGGTGATGAAGCAGGCACAATACCCAAAAAGATAATAGCTCAATTTGGCAGAATTGTTATCTTATAAGATCTGATAATTTTCTTATCAGATCTTACACGATAAAAGTTCACGTAGGGCAGAAACTTTATCGTGTAAGATCTGATTAGACATGTTTTAGTGATTTCAATATAACCCTAAAGCATCCTATCAAATTAAAAAATAATTGGCCAACAAACCAAGTCTGAAACAAAAAATGTTTGTTGATTCTGTATTGGTGGCAGTTTTATTCTGAGTGTTAACTAGGTACTATGGCTAAACTTAGCAGTCCAATATAGTTTTGGTCTTTGAAGAAAACATATCAGCCTAGTTTGATAATCACCGCCTCAAAAAAGCTCCTAACACTCGAATAACCTTTTTTACAATACCTTTTAAGTCTCAAAAGACAATAAAAGAAAACTTTCTCTTTGTTCCTCTAACACGTAGGTCTTGCATGCGGTAGCTTTTTGGCTACTGCCTGAAAACAACTCTGAATTGTCTGCAAAATGAAGACAATGCCATACTTAGAAAATTTTCATAGTAAAAGATCTGATAAAAATCTTATCAAAAAAGATGAGTCACAGCTTTCTGAAACTTTTTCTTAAAGATTCTTATAGGATTCTTATAAAGATTCTTCTAAGATCTTACACAATCAACATCTTTTGTCAGGCAGAATTTTTTTTTGTGGAAGATCTTATAAGGCAGAATTTTTATCTTGTAAGATCTGACAAAAGTGAACTTTTATCATGTGAGATCTTTTTTAAATCGTATAAGACCTGATAACTTGTCTAACAAAGCCTTAGTCAGGCTACACATAGTCTTATAAGTACTTATCGGACAATTTTGTGAGCAATTTGTACAATCTTACACGCTAAAAATTCTCAAATACTTGGGGTATTATTTGCATCCCACAGACGCACGTGCAATATTTTTACATAATAATTCTCTATGTATTGACGCGTGCTCTGTAGCTGTGGGGGGGGGGGGGGGGGCATAACGTACGGAGGGGCACAAACGGAAAAGATCCGAGCTTCCTCAAAATAGTGACGACTAGCTACGGGATGCTTAGAACCTCGAATTTTAGGATCATTTATCTATCGGACTTAACTTCCATAAAAAAGATGCCTGGAAGTCCAGCAGCTATTATTGTTAATATTTTGTTACGCAAATGCGACTAAATGGAAAAACTAAAAAATATATGTTAGTTGCCCGAAAATTTTTCAGATCTAACCAGGTTTTCCTTAATTATTTGTTTTCAAAATGTTCCGTTAGTTTCATGGCAGTTCCAGTTTTTCCGCAGAAGTTTTTTTAATGCCAATAGCACATTTTAGAGAATTATTTCAGCTCTCCTCAATTTTTAATTGCAGCAAAAAGATTGCGATTCGATAGATTAGCTGCAAAGATGAAATCTTCGGGATGTTTTAGAGAACTCTGAGAAAAGACAAATCTTCGCTGACTTTTTTCTCAGAAGTGCCTAAAATGTGGTATGCGTTCAGTTATAGTTATGATAATGGTGGACAAATTTTCAAACAAGCACTGAAAACTTTGTGAGATGTGAACTTTCAGCGCCAAAAGTGTTGAACTATCGAACTAGCACTCAAAATGTCGCAGGGATTGCTTTGAGTTATTTTGCTACTAAACATTCCCCTGCATTCTCAGACATTTTTGTAACCTACTCATCAGCCCCCCTATTCTCCAATCTGGAATCTAAGTATCGTTTCGGAGCTTTTCGTGCTTCCAAAAATCTGCAAAAAATAATTTCAAATTCAAATTTTGTGCGATTTTTTTCCAACGATCACTTCTTTTTTCCACAAAGGAATTTTTGCCCATTAAACGCTTGTCATGACTTTTTTTGCAAAAACTTTGCTGAAGTTAGCTCGATAAAGAATTGATCAATCAGTGGTGAAACAATTCTCGAAAGAGCAGAATCAACTATAAAAATTCTAGGGGCAAATCGGTGCTGATAAAAATCAGGGAACTTCTAAAAATAACGACACAAGTTGAATTTATCTTTAAAATATTTGTAGTGCAAAAAGGCGATGAATCAGTGCTGAATGTTTTCGAAGTGCTCTTTTAGACTTCGAAACGTTACGGGAAAAGCGTAGAATCTGATTTTTCTTATTTTCAGCGCGTATATTTTTTTTTACTATGCGGCGCTCCTTCTCCGAGTTGACTTGACATAACATGCTGGTATCCAAAATATTATATGATACTCATTACTACTGAATTCCATCTCCAACTTCAGTAACACAAATAATTTTATTCCAGTCCATAAAACCCAACCGCCTCCATCATATCCCTGGAAAAACACCATTTTAGTAAAAAGGAAACTGTATAAAACTCTGCTAGCAGTCACGGTAATGCTTGATTAGATATTCAATTATGCTAAATCGCATTGTCACAAATCACCCGGGGTAAAAGATTTAGATCTTTTGATTAGTTTTTAATGTTACCTGTATTTATACCTTTTTCCTCTCGGTTTTAAAAGTAAACCAATATTGCATAATTAATTCCTGTTGTTGTCGATCAAATTCTAAAACATCTTTGAATTTTTTCCTTGCTCCCAATGTTTTAGAATCAGTCTTAAAAGGTTAAAATGTTCAGCTTCCATAATGTTTACTAATGATTCGAAAAATCTAAGAAGATTTGTGAATTATTTTCATGGAAAAAGGAATTAAATGCGTGATAATTCAATCAACGACAGGATGGAACAAAACTGTTAAAAATACAACAGATCACTATGGTCTAAATGTTTTCACAGGATTACCGTCTCTAAGCTTACTTTGTATCCTATCCAGTGTTTTTGAAGTGCTCTTTTAGATTTTGAAACGTTACGGGAAAAAAGGAGAATCTGTTCTTTTTTATTTTCAGCGTTTTATTTTTTTTACAACGCGGCGCTCATTCTCCGAGTTGCCTTGACATATCATCCCCGTATCCAAATTTTATATGGTACTCATTGCTACTTATATGCTTCTCGAACTTCAGTAACACAGATAAATTTCTTCCAGTCCTTAAAACCCAACCGCCTCCATCATATCCCTGGAAAAACACCATTTTAGCAAAAAAGGAAACTGTATAAAAAACTCTACTAGCAGTCACGGTAATGCTTGATTAGATATTCAATTATGCTAAATCGCATTGTCACAAATCACCCGGGGTAAAAGATTTAGATCTTTTGATTAGTTTTTAATGTTGCCTGTATGTATACCTTTTTCCTCTCGGTTTTAAAAGTAAACCAATATTGCATAATTAATTCCTGTTGTTGTCGATCAAATTCTAAAACATCTTTGAATTTTTTCCTTGCTCCCAATGTTTTTGAATCAGTCTTAAAAGGTTAAAATGTTCAGCTTCCATAATGTTTACTAATGATTCGAAAAATCTAAGAAGATTTGTGAATTATTTTCATGGAAAAAGGAATTAAATGCGTGATAATTCAATCAACGACAGGATGGAACAAAACTGTTAAAAATACAACAGATCACTATGGTCTAAATGTTTTCACAGGATTACCGTCTCTAAGCTTACTTTGTATCCTATCCAGTGGTTTTCCATGGAATGGTTCAAATCAACTATCAGGCATTTTTTGTTCACTTTATAATCTGATACGATTGATAAAGTACCAATTGGTCCATTGTTTATTCTCCCGATCCCTCTTGAGGGGGAAGGAACTATAAACTCAAATGGCTTTTTTGTTCAGTCAATTTTGGCCGATCGATATATTCATCGTAGAGAGTTGAGACTGGTGTCATTAGAAAGCTTGTCCAGCGTAGAATATGGAATTAAAAAGATTTTTCTAATTTTCGTTTTTACAGGGAGCTATCGAAGTTTAAATTTTGAGAAAATAGAATGAATTCCGATGAGATTTTATTCACATTTTCCTGAATTTTTGACTAAGACTTCGCCCATTTTGCTAAAATTTGATAATTTTTTAGAAAGTGTTGTTGTTTTTTTCGTAAAGACAAAGAATTTCATTGTAGGCTATTTTTATTAATTTTTTGTCAAAAATTCTGGCTAAATTTTTCAAAATTGTGAATTTTTCATCAAAAACAGCACGAATTAAGTTTCCTTAGTCCAGTTTGATTGAATTTACAGGAAGTACAGACCCAAACACCACTAACAATCTTTTAAGACTAAGAATGGGGCTTTTTATACTTCAAATTCCGCTGGGAGTGCTCTGTAATTAAAACTTTGCCGTTTTTTGCTAAATTTATTCATCGATCATCAAAAATGCAGCATCTATTTTTGTGTTTTTAAATAACAAAATATCAATATCTAGAACATTCGAATAATTAAGTGTTCCTAACAGACAAACAGCATTAGCAGGGCTAGTTTTGGACCAATCTTGGACTGTTATAATCCAAAAATAAATCGGATCGTAATCAGTCGGGCTTTTTTTATTTTAAAAAATCCTTCTTTTCTACATTAATTAAATAACAGAACATTTCAAACCAACGCTCACTAATGATAGGTCAAATTGGGTTCCTGAATAGCTCCACATTTGGTATATCAAGTTAATTACTTGAAAGCTTATGGTTGTTTTGACTTTTAAAAGTATTTGATTTTTAAACAAAAAATGACTTTTTGAACTTAGCCTCTATTTTTCTCTTATTTTTTTCAACTTGTAGCTTATTGTCAGCAATGAAAGAAAGCTTCTTCTTTTAAATGAAATCAAATTCATTTTTTATTTTGGGTTTTACGCCTTAAGTTATGTTTCTCTGGCTTTGATATTACCAGATTTCACATTTCTTTTGAAATTTCTTTTAGGTATTTGCCCATTTTTCACGTTTTATAGTTTTGTCACATTATCACGTTATTGACACTACTTTCTCGAAGAGTTTAATTGAATTTTTTTAAATTTTGTCTTTAACAGTCCTTTTTACTTTGTCTTTAGTCGTATGAAAATTCCAGTACAATGACCTGGTTTCATTGGATTTTCATGGAAAAATAGGTGATCCGATATTCTGATATTAGTAGATAGCTGATGAATTTCATGACTCTGAAAACAATTGTTTTATAAATTAAAAAGAGACACTTTGTAACTTCGCAATTTTGCCCTTTTTGTTGTCTGTTTATTATCTAGTCTCGTTACTTGCAAGTCAAATATGACATTATCTTTTACAAAAGAAGGTTTCAAGTGGGATTGGTGTCACACAATCTAATGTTTTCAAAGAATTCGTTGACTTTACTGGCTTGGACACGGAAAAAAAGTAAATTAATTTTCGATTTTTGTCATGTTTGACGTTCTTTTTGTAGATGTAAGTCATATTCTGGAAACTTTCAATTCTCAAGGGCTTGCTTTGTAAGAATAAACGAAACTATTTAATTGTTTTATTCTGTAATTAAAGGCGTTCATGTCTTTGGAAACCTTCTTTTCGAAAAAAAATAAAGTGTTACTTAACTTTGCATTTTTTTGTTTTTATCTTCTTGTTACCCAGCTTCATTTATGAGAGGATACATAATACAGTATCGGTGCTCGCACAAAGTGCAATCAAACATATTTTGATGGCCATAGTATGGCTTTACGGTTTCGAAAGCGCTTTCTGCCAAGTTTTAATTAATTTTTTGTCTGTTGTCTTTTTGTTATTCTTCTTGTAACCGCATAAAAAACTGAAAACCGACAGTTCTTAATTCCTTTTATAGAAAACTTGGTAATAGTACACCTATGGGATATTTTAATTGATTTCTAATGGTTTTCATTACTTTGAAATTAATTGTTTTAATAAATCAGCGAAATTTACAACTTTACTGTTTTTGTTTTTTATTGTCTAATTGTTATCCAGCGTTTCTATTTAGTAGATCCATATTTTTCTGGTGAATTAAAAGTTATTTTAGTTTGATATCAGTTTTATCTGACGCTATTTTGACTTTGTTATTAAGTTTTGTTTTTTAAAAGGGACATGAAGTTTTGAGGTAATTAATTTTTATTGTTGATGTTGTTTGATTTCGCTGTTCGTCTTGACTCGCTTTCTTAATATTTGCACATCTCATCGATCTAGTGCACCATTATTCAGTCCACCACTGAGTTGTTTGCTTTGGAGGCTATCTTTTCCGTCATACACCAATTTTTAAAAAAAATTCTTGAATTTTTGGGTTTTTCCTTGTTCCTCATTTGGTAGACAATCAAGCCAAAATTGTGGATGAGTGGGGTCGGAACTTTATGTGCAATTGCACATTACCGAGTCGCATTGTTGTTTATAGTTCTCAAAGTAACATTTTGGCACGTTTCATGATTCCTAATATGTCATCAAGATCTGGGTTAAATCGCATGAACGAAAATATTGAATTCAAAATACATGATACAGTAACAGTTTCACAGCTGATAAGGTAACATAAATTACCAGGTTCAGGCCTCGATTTTTAGGCATATTAGGAAAGTCTTTAAAATCTAGTGGGGAAGGCATTTATTGACTACAATTCCATGGTCTATATTCCTACTTGAAATCGAAAAAACGGTTTCGTTTGTCAAGGGAAATTATTTTCAAGAGATTTTTGAGTCGAGCATGATCTTTTATCGGGCGGACAGTTACCTTTTTAATATGAGAGATAAAAAACAATTCATCTCTCAAGCATGGTCTTGTAAGGGGGGAGCATAAATCTTTTCATAGATCTGCTTTCCTGTGAATAATGATAATAATAAAAAAAATGATTTCAAACCAAGCATCTTGGTTTTGCCCGACTTAGGGGAGGTTCAATTTTGATTAAGGTTTTCTAACGTATCCCATCCAGAAGGATGGCAGTAGTATCTAAATTTAGACATTGCTTCCGCCACAAAGAATTTTGTAATCTCTATTTGGAATATAGAGATCAAGAAGAGTACCTGCTGACTACGTTACAAGTATCAGTCTGCAATAATATTTTACGCTAAATTTGAGAAATAAAAGAAGAGACTCATAATTTATTTTCATTTTTTCCTCAACTCACACTTTGTTTAATACCCAGGCCCAAAATGTAATTTATTTTTTTTAGCCCAGAAGAAGTCCGGCACATAAATTTGGGTCGAACTAAATTCCAGCGTGGAAAAATTAGTCAGGCAAAGGTCGAACATAATGAACTGGGCAGAGTGAAAGTTCAGCGTGAACAAGTGGAGCCCAGTATCAGTCAAAAATGAAAATTTTTATCGAACAAGAAATAAGTGCGAAAAATTTGAGTCGAGTCAAGTTCCAAGTCTGCACAAAAATTGATATAAAGTTTTTTCATAGTTTATTTGTTTGCCGACCTGTAAAGCCGGGTGGCCACTTAAAATGACCATAGAAATAGACTTTTTGACCTTCACAAAGCATCAACTCACTTCTGCTAGACTGCTGGATTTATGCACGCGCTCAGATATTATGCCACTGTCAAAAACGGAAGTCTTTCCTACTCCTTCTCCATAGAATGACACCTTCTCCAGGTGCTCCCGGGTGAGGTGTCATTGCTGTAGATCGCTAAGAGAGGAATTGCCTTGAAGGAATGAATTGCATGAATTACAGATAAATGGCTGCAAGAATTGCTGTTATTAGAGTTGAATTAAGCGAAAACGGTCGAAAATAAAGTGAAAAATCGCTGAAATATTGTTGCAAAAATGTAGAATTGTTTTCTGGTAGCATTTTAAGGATTCATCGCCATCACGACAATCATCCCTTGAAGATGCTGGCACTTACTGGCCACCCGAACATTACATTCAGTCGGCATCAGAACTGAATCAGAACATTTTCAGAACAGTTTCTGTAATGATTCTGAAACCTCTCTGAATCAGAGACTGCAGTAATCTTTTGTTTTACAAATATTTCCAACTGCTGATTTCAACCTTCGTCTCCTCTTAAAATTTGTATGATCGAATCTTGTTTTTTGATTAGGACTCTTTAATAAAAATTTAGCCAGTTAAGGATCAAAGTCAGAATTTGGGTAGAATTCAACCAGGCACCTCGTCCATGTAGTCAGAACAGAACTTCACATAATTTCGTGAGCGGGTGTCTATAGAAGGAAAGAGCTGATAACCTTTATCAATTTGCTATACATTAGAAACAGCTATGCAAATCTGTAGTGAAAACAAAACGAGGTCTGGGGTTGATTTTAATTCTTTAATTCTTTATGTCTGTCCAAATACTCTTAATTAACAGAAGTTTCGTTAACTGAGAAAGTTTCAACTACATACTATATTAATAGAAGAACTTTCATAAACTCTTAGTAGTCTCGAATTTGAAATGGGTTCGGCACAAATTCTCGTTAAAATGCTGTTCACAACATCAATTCAGTACTTAAAACTATTAGTGAATTTGTGCCAACAAAATCCCAAATTTGTTTCAACAATTCTTTTAGTCCTGGTTACTGTTACCACGTTCTCAGTGGCAATATTTACGAAATTGCCCTATTACTTACTTTACAGTCAGACAACGACCAATAAAAATGATGATAGAATTAAACTTGTCGACTTTGACCTGAGACCAACTCAGTTAGAATGGGTTTTGTTGAACTGCGGACTCTATGCGTGTGTTGAGGAGTTATGCTATTGCCAATTTAGGAAAAAGTTTCCTTCAACCCCTCCTCCGTAGAAAGACACCTTTTAGGGTGCTCTAAACTCAAATTTTCGCCAAAATAATAAAAAAAAGAACCAAGAAGCAAATAAACTAAATTTTTTGATGTTTAACGGTAACGCAAAAAATCGAATTCGGGCTATTACTGTTGCATGAGCGGTAAATGAGATCAAATAATTGACCAGAACAATTCTTTAGTTGCCTGTTATACTTTGTAAAATAATGTAAAAGCAAAGTTACATGATAGACCGTCAGTAACTGTGACGGTTTGATCAAAGCCCCCGTGAAACTGAAAAATTGGATTAAGATTTCTTGAAAAAAAAATTGAGAGACCCAAGTCGGCCGCATTACCAGTGTTCTCCACCATATAAACTTGGTAGAAATTTAATCTCCCCCTTCCCACCCCACACCTAGTATCTAAAGGACTTTTCACAAGGAAGTCAGTCCCTCGACATTGTCTATGGTTGACGTTTTAGTTTTTTTAACGATTTGATGAACGGTTCCCTTGTTGAGATAAAAGTTAATCACCCGTGTTGAGGACAACTATGAAAAAATGACAATCTTATTGTAAGAAATCTTCATTTTCGTCGTTTTGTCGTCGTTTTCGCCGTTTTTTCGTCGTTTTCGTCGTTTTTTCGTCGTTTTGATCGTTTTCATTAGTTTCTGTCGTTTAGGTCGTTTTTCACATAAGAAAAGATCGTTTTTTTTGCCGTTTTTTGTCGTTTCGTACGTCGTTTTTTCAAATGTAAGAAAAGATCGTTTTTTCGTCGTTTTTTTGTCGTTTCTTACGTCGTTTTTTTCAAAATTAATCGTCGTTTTTTGATCGTTTTTGTCGTTTTTATTGCTTCGACTCAATGCAAAAAGAGCGCTGAGTTGGAAAGAGACAATGATTTTTTAAAGAAAATACACAAAATTTCAGAAGTTTTTCAACATACATTAATACATACATAGATCTTCACTGTTCATCTATACAACTGATTATGATTGCCTCTTGTTAGGGTATGCGAACTTAATCAGTGCAGAAATGAGAATTAGTTTATTCACAAGTTGTTAGTGAATATCAAGTTAAGTTGCGGGAAACAGTTTCCAAAATCAGAGCCACCACTCCTTGGCAACAAGCGATCAATACTTGTCGTAATTCTGGACTTCCAAATGCTGAGTTGATAAAGCCACTACAACTTACAGAAGGAGCAGGAGTGTTTGAGACATACCGGAATCTCGTGAACTTTCTGAAAGCCAACCAAAAGACTATTGATCCTTTATGGAGTGGTCTCTCTCGCGAAAAGGATGTTAGTCAACACCAATATTACCTATCAAAAACAATCAAGGAAGCAAAATTTACACTGTCGTAAAAACACTGTGTCTTGATTTTGGTACCTTTCGGTTCAAGTTAATTGTAGCGCCATGTGTAATAATGTTTTTAAAAAAATTCAAATCACGTTATTTCCGCTTAAATTTCTATCGTTTCAGCAAGTTAAATGTTGTTTCTGATTTTGAGCGCAGAAAGCAAATTTATCGCCATTAAAAATCTAAAAAGAAGAAGTCAATCAATTACAGTAATAGAACGTGAACGTATGCAAGAATACAGCTAAAATCTCTTAACTGAGATCAGGCATTTCCAGTTAAATGTCCTCTGAAAAGACAATTGTTCGAAATCAGTGGTGCTCTTATTCATAAATGGAATTGAAACTTTATGCACTGCTTACTTAAAACGGCCAAATTCATGTACAAAACTGGGATCTCTTCAATGTATTGGGCTCTTAACAAAACCCTCTGACTGTATTAATGCTGTTGATAGTCTTCAATCTCGCGCAGTTAAAAATTGTCTTGTACTCAAAGGAAACCAACTCAACAACCCGAAAACTAGTCTAACGCCAAATCAGCGACAGAACAAAAGAAACAGAGACGCAACTGGTTTCAATAACTGTGGTGATATTTATCATCTGGGAGCGACTCCCACTGGAAAAAATTTAGTAAAAACAACCTCTGGCCAATAGATGGTTGTTTACTTGTTAAAATAAAGTGCGGTTTGGAAAATAAACGAAATGTATCTCTCATTCTTGACTTGTTTTCTTTGATAAGGTTTTCAATTAAATTTAATTGGACTATCTCAGTACCAAATAAAAAAACTTTATAGATCAAAACAGCTGTATTTGCTTTATGACAACGATCCATATTAGATATATCATCTATATCATAGCAACTTTCTCTTCTCTCCAACTGATCCTCTTTTGCCGCAATTTTAATTATTCTAAAAGAGAAAGAATTTTTAGAATATTTTTCTCTGCCTTCTGTGACATAAAGTAGGCAAGATAATTAAAAATGTTCCCGAAACTTCTTGGTGTGAATAATGTCAATCATTATACCCAATTCAGACAATATATTTACAGTTACATGGAAAAAAATCCCCAAACAACAATTGGTCGATAAACCGTTTGAAAAAAAAGTTATCAGCGGAATTCACAGAATGATCGCACTGATTCCTAATAATGAAACTAAAAACTGTTTACGACAATTAAGGAATTCACTTACACACCATGTTTCAAAGACTCGTAAAGAGTGCTATGAAAAAGGTTATGGCTACCTACTACGAATCAAGCAAGAAATTTATATTTCTAACCACTCGTGGCACAGCAAAATCTGTATTCTTATTTCCTGTTAACACTGATTAAAACTTCAACACAATTTTTTTTAAAAAAAAAGAACTTTGCTACCTATGATTGATAAAAAAACATTCAAAAAAGCACCTCAGTCGTTAGTTCTCATTTGGATAAATTCATAAATTAGGAGCATCACAAAATGTTTTCTACGCTTTGTCTCAATTCTGTCAAAACGTTCTGCAGAACAAAACGAAACGGATTCTCGAAGACCTTTCAAACTACCCAATAAATAGCTTGTTGTCACCACAAAAAATATGTTGAAAAAAACTTGAACAATAATTTTTTCGGTTTCCTTGAATAGAAAAACCTTCCTTCCTATGTAGAATTCAATTTTCAGGAAAAACGTACATGCGCGCAAATACTAGAGTTTTAAATTTGGAAATGATTTCAATTGTTACAGGTTTGTAAAATTTGAGTGTCGCCTTCTTCACTATATTTCAAAAAAAACGTTTTACACAGGTGATCTTAAAGTTCTTCTGAAAAAACAAATTGAATTGAGCTTAGAGGCAAAAGTAGTAAACATATTGCTTCTTTCTTGGATATAAGAAAACAATACGTAGTCAAGGGATCACACTTCCAAAAAATGGAAGCTTTTTTAATTGTTTCTCAAAGATAAATTTTGAGTCATTTGTTCTTTTGCTGATTTTTTTTATTTGCCTCAATTTTCACAAAAAAATGTCAAAAATAACACTTTTCCCAGCTGACACTTCAGTTTTATTAAATTCAGTAATAATTAACAATTTGAAAGAAACCCAGTCAAGGTTTAAAAAAATCAAAAGTTGTGAGAAAAGGTGAGAACGTAAAAACTATGGGCTTTGGCAGAAAAGTAAAAAGCAAAAACGTCACCGCTAGATGAAATGCTCGAAGAAGTGGTTTCATTAAACTATTTTTTTTCGGTATCAATGGCAAACGTCTCGATTTCAATCTCCATAAAAAACGTTTCCAAAAAAAGCAAACAACAACGGAATGTTGTTTCGAATTAACATTTCTCGAAAACATTTTTAATTAAGATATATATAAACTATGTCAAACAAATAATATTGAATGCTAATGATTCCACATCAAAATTAAACGGAATTATTTTTTTGTCTAGAAAAAGACAACTTAATACAAAAATCTACTTTTTTCAAGAGCAAAAGGACACCATCAATTTTAAGTTGCCAACCTATAAATTTTGCTAACAGTTCTTGATTTAAATCTTCACGATCTTATAATGGAGAACCTGGATCTAATTTTAATACTTCTCCCTTCAATTTTTTTCAAGTTTCCAGTAACAGGTCAATCACGCGGTCATTCCTGCCAGTTACTTTGCCAAAAAAAATATTTTGACACATCCCGTAGCTAAAAAAGAAATGGTTCAAATGAAACTGATGTAAGAAAATGTGATTTGGATCAAAAAAATTTATTAAAATGCTTTAATATGTGTTGCACGTTAGGGGGAAATTTTCTGCGAACTATTTGAAAACTCGGTTGACGTGTTGGGTTACCATGGTGGTGATTTAATCTAGTGTTCGGCAAAAAATTTTTTGTATCTTCTGCCTGCAGAATTAAAGACTAATTTAAACTCTGTAATTTTCCATAATCTGAAAAAAGTTTGAATCTTCTCTGTTTGCTCCTCTAGCTTCGTGGAAGCAGTTTTTGATTGGTTTTTAATGATTTACTGTGTAACAGCACGTCCTTTGTAATTGGGGTTCATAAAGTTCTATTGGGACAGAGAGGGGGGATCCAAAAATTTTGTTTCATCAAGAATTCATGCTCGGTATATGGTGTCAGGACAATTTACCCAATTCCATTTTACCCAATGCCATTATACCCAATGCAATTTTACCCAACCTGCCATTTTACCCAATGCCATTTTACCCAATGCCAACTTACCCACCCTATTGCTAAATTAACCAGAACGACTATTTAGCCGACTATAAAATAAATGGCCCGTGGGACTTCATATGAAACTATCACAACCGAACATGGGTTTATAATGTCCAAAAATTTTTTTAGATCATCCTTCTAATAGCGACTGCTAATTTGTAATCGGATAATTGAACGAAAAGAAAAAAGAGCATTGGGTAAGTTGGTATTGGGTAAAATGGCATTGGGTAAAATGGCATTGGGTAAAATGGCATTGGGTAAAATGGCATTGGGTAAAATGGCAGGTTGGGTAAAATGGCGTAGGGTAAACTGGCATTGGGTAAATAGAATTGGGTAAATTGTCGTGTAACCTCGGTATATCATTTAGAGAAGTCATGTCTATAGAAGTGAACGAATTAGGAATCTTGCAAGGCATACTGAAAATTTCTCCGATACTCGAATGATTGAAAATCATATTTAAAGAACTTGAAAACTTAAACTCTTTTTTCAACTTTTTGATTTTTTGGCATGTTTTTCAATACTGCTCTTTTTTAGATATGTTTTAGAAGTCCTTAAAACCTGTCATATCGACTCTAGAATGCATTAGAACATAAAAATGGATTTGTTGTGCGTTAAGATTGATGTCATGCTAGACTTGTGAAAAATTTTGTAAATTTGTGGAAATACCTTACAATTCTTACAAACTCTAGTTTCATTTACCAAGATGGCCACGAATATGACAATAATTTCAGGCATTTCTTAATTTTTGAAGTTGCTAAGCTCTTTTTTTAATAGTTTTGTTTGGTTGTGTTCTATAATTATTGTCATTATTTATACAATCCTATCATATATTCTTTTGTTATTTTATAGAGTGATGACTTCACAGACGAAAATGGTAAATCATTCAGCTGGTTTCAGGACTATAAAAGACATAGTTAGTATCCTTTCAATATAAAACATCCTTTCTATATCCTTTTTAAACTGCCAATTGTTTTTTGTTTGTTTGTTTACCAATTCATGATAAACAAGTTTATAGTATGTTAGCAAGATCATTGCCATCATCACTTGGAAAAATTGCTATCTATGTGATTCGACATCCAGTCTCTTTTGTGACCTAGTTGATGCTGAATTTTCTCTTAATGTGATGCTTCGTTCAACCTAATTCGATTCATTAAGTTTAGCGCACTTGCATTAGAAGTGTTAATATTGATAACCAAGATGAGCTCCGCGTCCCAAGACAGATATTGGTCAGACCGACTTGGATTGCAGACAGGGTGTCGTCTGTAAAAAATGGGTCGCGCCTTCCGTCTGGCCAATACCCGACTTCGGTCTGTTTGGTCATGCTAGTACCCACATTTTAGTCTGTTTGTTATGACCAATAGCCACATTTCGGTCTGTTTGGTCATGCTAGTACCCACATTTCGGTCTGTTTGGTCATGCTAGTACCCACATTTTGGTCTGTTTGTCATGGCCAATAGCCACATTTCGGTCTGTTTGGTCTGGGCAATACCCATATTCAAGGCCTAGAGGTTGAGCCAAAAGAAGAGCCGGTCCTCCGCAAAATATATAAATGTGTGTGCTGATTTGAAGTTTTTCAAATTAACGGACCGTCATTGGTAACCAACATCTTTTTCTACCCACATTTTGGTCTGTTTGTTATGGTCAATAGCCACATTTCGGTCTGTTTGGTCACGCTAGTACCCACATTTCGGTCTGTTTGGTCATGCTAGTACCCATATTTTGGTCTGTTTGTCATGGTCAATAGCCACATTTCGATCTGTATGGTCTGGGCAATACCCATATTCAAGGCCTAGAGGTTCAGCCAAAAGAAGAGCCGGTCCTCCGCAAAATATATAAATGTGTGTGCTGATTTGAAATTTTTCAAATTAACGGACCGTCATTGGTAACCAACATCTATTTCTATCTGATTAGACTACTTCCTCAGCTTAATTTCCGAAACTTGCTTTGGTTTTAAATCGACGGTTTTTTCAGTATACAAATTTTGAATATGAAATATGTGTTTTGAAATATCATTTTCATTTGTGATTCAAGAAAATGAAGCGGATAAATTATAATTTTTATTTCGATGCTTCTATTTGTTTATAGGGGTCTGGCTAATATTCCGGCCTACGTTCTGCTCCGTTTGGTTAATCTTCTGGACATCGTTCTGACTTAGGCTCTGTTCCCTATATTCTGGACAACGGTTTGGACTAGGATATGTCCAAGCAATGGTCTGGGCAAGGTGTGTTCAGTCTGGCCAATGATTGCCAAAGTCTGTTTGTTCTGACAAATACCTATTTTTTGGTTATGGTCGATCGTGAACCCCACTGTCCGTAACTTGAATCATCCGGCGAATACCTGCCTTAGGTCGTGGACCTCATCCTGGGTGGCAGTCAAGAAAACCAATCTTTAAACGAGACAGCCGAATTTTCAAAATGGGTCAAATTTGGTGAAAAATTCTCAGAAAAATTTAAATTGTCAATGGCTTGTGGTTTAGTGCGGTTGGAGCACTTTCCTCGTTTACAACGGCCCAAAAGCTAGAATACGCTGACTTTCCTCGATTACGGCCCAAGCTAACAACGTTTTCTCCGCTGACAAGATTATTTCTATCAGAAGAGATTCTTGTAAGATTTTCGATAAAAGTGTTAAGAAAAAATGTTTATGATAATCATTTCCTGCTACCTTGCTCTCAGTTGACTAATCTGGAGTGAAATAGAAAACTTAATTTTGAAGCAAAACTATTAAAACTTTGCAATATCGAAGGGTAGCCAAGCAAATTATTCCGTCGAATAAAGTTTGATTCAAAAAAATTGTTTTTCAGGTTTTTGAAAATGAGTAGTAATAAGGTGAGCAAGGCTCCTGGGGGGAGTAGACCCCATGTATTAAGATAGGGTATAGGAGATTTTTTGAGAGCGGGTCTACTCTAAGGTATTAAGATAGGGAATAAATCTCGGGCGTGTTCCAGGGGGTGAGTAGTAAGGAGGGAGCAGATCAGGGTGATTTACCGGAGCCATTTGACGCGTGCTTTTAGAGGTCATTTAGGGATTAAGTGTACAAGCAGCGCAGAGGGGAAATGTACAGGCAGCGCTCAGGGGAATTGTACAGGAAACGGAATTGTACAGGCAGCGCGCATGGAAATTAACGGGTAATTCCCCTCAAAGTAACTTTCAACAATTTTTTTGGTATAACCACCGCAATGTATTAAAATTAGGTATAGCCGCCGCAATGTATTAAGATTAGGTAGAGCGGCCGCAATGTTTTGAGATTAGTTATAGCCGCCACAATGTATTAAGATTAGGTATAGCCGCCGCAATGTATTAAGATTAGGTATAGCCGCCGCATCGTATTAAGATTAGGTTTAGCCGCCGCAATGTATTAAGATTTGGTATAGCCACCGCAATGTATTAAGATTAGGTTTAGCTCGCCACAATGTAATAAGATTAGGTATCGCCGACCCTAAATAGCAAAATTGCGCAGCTGTGCATTACTCAGAGATAGGTAGAACGAAACTACATTTTGCTAATCTGGCATTGTAAGAGTAATAGAGGACTTTTACGCGCTCATAATTTAAAAAAATGTTAAATAAAAGAAAAAATTGATATAAAATCCCAAAATAACAGGCACAGTACAAATCAAGCACATGCGAATACCAAATTAATCAGAAGTTTACATGATGACAGTAAAAAAAAGAGTATCAAATAAATTTAGCCGAGTAGCTAATAAAGTCGACAACAAAAATTTGAGTAACTAACGAAGAATTTAGGAATTTAGAAAAAAAATTAATGTCGACTTTAATACACTTTGACTTAGTTTACATTAAATTTATCTAATTTACATATAATTACTTATAAAATTTAAAACATGAGCATCCTGAACATTGTTCAATTTTGTTTGAAAAAATTTAAATAGTTGAAATGCTGCAAAAGTTGTGTAAAATCTACACAAATTATTAGTTTTCTGAACCGGCGGTTGCATCATTTTCAGATATTTTTGTTCAAAAATTTGTATTTTGTGAGTAGACGAGCAAAATAGTCAGCTTAGTATTAAGTTTAACTGAGTCGAGCAATCATTATCCAATGCTCTCTAGCTTTACTGCTCGGAGAAGTGTTGATGATATCAAAGCTGAATGGGGGTAGTCTTTGAGTACAATCTGCTGGAAAGGATCCAGTATACCGTTATTTGCGTTCTGGGATTAGTTCAAAAATCTGTCTCAGGGAATTGTTATCCATGACAAACAATTTTTCTCTGCTTTAATGCGCAAGTACAATTAACACACGGATTTCTAACTGTACAGTCAGGCTGAAAAAACTCATTCTCTTCAAAAAAGTAACAATCATTGGGCTTTTTACCTTGCTCCAATAAAACTTTGCTTGATTTTTTAATTTTTTCAACAGAATTGTTATGGGAGTTTGGGTAGATAAAAACATTTGTAAAAAAGTTCAAGAAAAATTAGGAGAGGAACATAAACAAAAAAATTGAATTAGTTCGCCCCCAGTTAACGTCCATTTTATAAAAAAATTATTTAGCGAAGAGAATGGCAACTGGGTGGCGATAATATATAACCCACAAATGTTCCAATGAAGAAAGCAATACTGTAAAACCCATAAAAAATTGAAAAAAATATGATCAATTTTCGTTAACCCAAAAAGTTTTAGACATTTTTATCAACCGTTCCGAACTGATTATTTTTAACAGTGGACATTCTTTCTCCTAGAACAATTAATTTTGTCACGCTTTTTAGCGGGCGGTCGAAAAACATTTCAAATCGGATACTTTCACAGCTTAGTTCAGGGTAAGGAATATTTTCTCCAGCATCTTGAAGTAAAGTGAACTCAAGTACAACTATGTAATGGTTCTGAAATAGATTATTTGGTAACGAAGGAATATCTTCGATAAAACTCATTGCTTTCATTGTTGTTACATATGCCCTACAGTCATTGGTTGTATCAACTGATAATATAGCTCTACCCCCTCGAACTATTCTTAGTTCTCGAAATCTACCAAATTTCTGATAATGGAAAGGATTTGGAAATTGTCCTGTGAATTCTGAATTGTTGTTCATCGCAATAGCTATTCTTCTTATTTGAGCACCGTTAAAAACGTTTTCATGAATAAACTGGTTCTATCCTGAAGGAATAAAAAGTGTACGTGAAACTGTTTCCATAAAGTTGTAGCAAACAGGTTGATGAGTTAATTGATATTTGATAGCCTGGTGATACACTTCGTTAACAACAACACGTCTTGTAAACAGAGAAAAGTCAAGAACTTTACGGGAGACGTGGGGATTTTAGGAGATCATGTTTTAATTGAGTCTTGCACTACTCATTTTCAATCTAGTTTTTGTATTTGGAAGCAGTATATTTTCACATTGGAAAAATCAATTGCTAATTTACCGTAATAAGTAGTCCCATTTTTCAGCAAGAGTTCTTCCTCTCGATTTATAAAAGGTCTTTTCTCAAAAACGCTAGGCTCTTTTTCAAATTCGTAATCATGGCGAGCCAAAATACCTTCATTTTTTCTTGTGGAAGCTTTAAAATCAGTGGAAATTAAAGCCTTGTGTCCATAAAGACCATTTGCTGATTGTTCAGATACACTTCACAGTTGGAGAAGAGTGAGTGAAATATATTGTTGACGTGAGTTAGATAATGCAAAACGTCATCTGTAAAATACAAGCCCATATCTGCCTTTCCATGCTCGTCTTTTTTCATAAACAATCTTCCCTTTTGAAAATCAACTTTGATTTGAAGGTGGATATCTCTCATATCAAGATATATGCTTCTATCTATTTCAAACATGAATTCACTGATGCTTTCATCCAAAGAGGTAGTGGGATAAACTTCTTGAATGTGAAAAGATTCAATTGGTTCCAAAATTGGAATTTTGTCAAACATCTCCAAACAAGAGTTTGTAAAGTGACCTTAACGAAAATTGCCATCGTTTGTTGATCTAAAATTCACTTTAGCTTAGAAAATTATCTCTTCTTGTTCGAAGATGAGACTCTTCCTAATTTTTCCACCACCTGGCTGTTTACGTAATGATTTCTTTCCAACATCTGCAGTCAAAGATGTGAAATTTTTCTTTCCAGTTAGAGCATTTCCAATTTCTGGTGCAGCTATATCACGAAAATCAGCACCAACTCTTTCTGCTATTGGGGAAACATATCTCCTCGAGAATGGAATAGCTGTCCTCCACATTGTTTGTGCTAACGGTCCAAATCCTTTTCTTCTCTGTCTAAAAAAACCACAAAAATACGGTAAATCACTATCAGCAACCATTTTCACAACTTTAAATCTAAAACTGATTGTCAGCAGTTGTTTTAAAGATTAGTACTGCTCTTGTTACACCAACAAAGTTGAAAGAAACTTTTTCACAATAAGAGTCCCGGAGCTTGATTTCTATGCTGTGGAATGAGTTTTTTAGAATGTTTTTAGAATGTAAGTTAGGAAAATTTTGATAAACCATGGATTGTCCCGCTGAGATGATTTTTCCATTCTTAACTTTTGATATGAACGGAAAGCATTGTAAAAGAGCAGCGTTTGCATCAACCATAATATTGTATTCAAAAATATCACTATATATCATTAAGGTGTGTATAATGTCATAAGGGAACTTGGGAAAATGTGGGCCAGCACCACTAAAAAAACACAATACCATAAACAATACCATAAACAGCTTCTTTGCCTCCAAAGACATGACAAAGATCTGCACTAAAAATGACAAGTAAAGAGTTTTCTTCAGGAAGACTCAAAGAAATTTGTGGGGTAATTCTGTTAACGTGTAACTTGATTGGCGTTTTTTCATATATTTCACGTGCCTGAAATTTTTTGTTCATTTCAATGACAATATCAGAGATCGAGGGGTATATACATGGATCAAGTGTGTAATAATCCGATGGTTTTGTATCTGCTGTTGCTTCATCTAGATAGAAGTATTTACCTTGTGTTATGTTTTGTTACAAGGAAGGATAGGACAGTTCTGTTATCGCTACCTCCCAATCTCCATCAATATTATTTGTTCAGGTAAAAAATTTGCGAAAGAGCTCAATGTATTGTTTGTGTAACTATCAAACGACGCGTTGGAAACCAACTCAACAGTGTAAAAACTCATCTTTAAATGATACACTTTGAAAGCCCTTGTTCATAAAACTGAGCTAGAATTCCATCACCTTGTTCTCCGAAAATGATATAGGTTGCTGGATCATACGTGGAAATTTTAACAATTTTGATGATTTCAATTGTGAACTGAGATTTATAACCTTTTTTGAACGGAAAATCTTTTTTGATATAAGAACATTTTAACCCAGTATAAAACGTGGTCGCTTATATTGGTTTATTGGGTTTCTGTAAAAAAATTGACAAAAAGTCTTTGTTTGTTATATTTTTTGGAGCTTTAGCTGTTGAGCGATTAACTCTTGTGTTCATAGTTTTGAGAAAAGAATCCGTTTTTCTCATGTCTTTGTCACCATTTTATTCCATATAGCGATAAATAATGTTTTTCAGAGATTTTATAGCTCGTTCTGCTACAGCAGCTTTTATATCATTTTTAGTGGAGTAAGTTATGATTTTCTTGTCCGTGCAAAACTTTCGAAACTCACCAATAAATTCTGTTCCCTGATCAGCCCATACTATTGCTGACATACTCTTTTTACACAACATTTTTTTGAAAGCTACAACTGCGTCGGTAGAGTACTTTGAGTTCATTGGTTGCACACGAACAAAGCGAGAAAAGACGTCAACACATAATAATAAATACTTCACTTCATTATTGGAGTCCGATAATTTATCCATAAAAGCTAGATCGAGACATCAGATCTCATTGATTTGCTTAGCAAATGCTGGTAATCTTTTGAAAAGTCGTGTTGCATGACGATACTTTGTGTAGGAGTCTTTACTGTGCAGAAAGTAGGCAACTTTCTTTTGGATAACCCACTTGTCTTTTGTAGATTTTTAATTGATCCATATTCGGTTTTTCCATCTCTATACAATCTTTGAAGCTTGGATTTTTCAGATTTTGAAAGGAATACAGTTCCCTGTCTTTGCTTTTGGCATCTTTTTTATTATTCTTTGCGGATTTATTCCGCTAGCATCAGGTATTGTGTAATGTCTTTTTTGGTGATTTATGTCACCTCATTTCAACTAAAATAGACCATTTTAGGTAAACGCATAGTCGGAAATTTGTACGTATTCTTCACTTCCTACCCCGTTAGGAAATTTTACCCAAATTTGGATTTGAATTTCGTTTCTTCCAGAAATTTCAAGCTAAACGTCACTTTTTTTCGTAAAAACTTCCATCTTTGGTTTCTGTTCTCTGGTTGTACTGAGCACACTATATATAGAGGTTGTTGATTTTGATATTATCATTTGATCCAACTTCTCTGAATACATCATTGGTACTGTTTCTCTCCATTATACTAACTACTCAACTTTTTAATCCTGTTATTGAGCTCCAACATTCATATTCTTCTTATTAAAAAATACTAACTTTACTTCTAACTTTTGTTTAAATCTATATTAGATATTCTGTTTTCTTCCCAAAAAAAATTAGCTGCTTTCTAACTTACTCTCCACTGATCACTTTTATCACGTTCCCAACTAGAATCGTTTGTTCCATTCTCAACACTTTCCAACAAAAAATCTCTTCTATCATTCAATCCAAAATGGAGTTCACAGTTCAAAATAATAACCTTATGCACTCAGTTTCCTTTCACTGAGGAGATTGCTCGGATAGGAGTTCGAGACTCATCAAGCGGACAGTATGAGTCTGTGATCACTTTGCCCATTACTGTGTGGCAGATTATTGAGCACCAGCCGCAAAAGTTTGATACATATCATCAGGGACAGGTTGCAATCACAGAGAATCAATTTGGAGCTCGCGCGACGGGACACGAAGTTGCTGTTGTTAGAGGACACCACTATCCTCACGCTAATGGATCTGATTTTCCCGCCAACTACGTAGCTGGAAACATTCAGTACACATTTCCGTGGGAGGAAGGGCAAATTACAATCAGCTGTTTCACTACACCGGAAGTATGTCAGGTATCAAGCCCAGAGCTGGCTAACATTCTTCTCCAAATAGTTGCAAGAGCTCATAGTAGAGAACATAGCGAGTTGACTATCGATATTAGGATCCCCTCGTCAATTAACGATCTGGCAAACTCTGATGCAGCGGAGTACTATGGATCTACTGACATGACAACTACACCCTCGATGACAACTCCTTCGATTGAGGAAGGAACTGCTCACAACTGTATCTCTTTGAGTGATGTACCTAAAACCCCAGTCACTGTTCGAGCAACTCAACTACCTGGTAGAATTGAGCGACAAAAAGGTTTCGGCACTGAATTTCAGAAATTGCCAGAATAGGTTATTGAAACTCTTTTTGAATGATTTCTTTGTTCAATTTTGTAAACTATTTTGTATTTGTTCATAAAATTAATTAAGTTGTTGAATACCTTTTAGCTGTTTTGTATTAAATTTACGTTTTCAATATTATAATTTTTTAAACTATTTTTTTCAAGTTTTCAGAGTAAAGATTAACACGAAAGGTTAGTTGATTATTTAGGTACTTGGTTAATATAAAATTTTTTTTCGACAATTGAGAGAAGTGCCGAATTTAAATTTGATATTTAAGAAAATTATCGAATTTATTTTTGATATTTAACAAAAAAATTCGATTTTTAAGAAAAATTTTTTGTTACAAATCCGATCTTTAAGCTGCAAGAACAGACTCAAAACTTGTCATTTTAAAAATGAATGAATTCTTTGGTTTTCATTTACAATCCTACTGTAAAATTAAGAAAAATGAGAATAAAATTGCACATTTTGTACGCAAAATTTGGTAGCATTTTTGAATTTTAACGAAAAATCTGAGGTTCTATTTTCGTCTTTTAACAAGAAATGTTGTTTGAAAAAACGACATTTAACAAATAAAGTGAGTTCAAATTTCGACCTTCAGAATATACACTATGTTTAAAACATTTTAGTACGAACACTTTATTACTTACTAACTTCAAAGTACAACATGGGGTTATCAATTATTCTATGGCCATCTAATAAACAATCAACAATTTTTATTAGTTCACTCTCAAACTTTGAGTTCTTAATTGTCTAAGTTCGGTTGAAGAAGAATGATCTCAAAGTTTGTGTGGTTGCATTTCATATGCACAGCTCTCAGTAGATGTCTCTTGAACTTCTTTCTACTCAATCTCGTCTTGAACACGCTGGGCAGTTTTTCAACAAATTTGTTTTCCGAATTATGTTGTAACGCTCTTTTCATTTGAGTAAAAACCAGTCCTGCTTAATCCATTGTGCGACCACAAAACTGATGTTTATATAAAGCGTATAACAGTCGACTCTCTGATATTGAAAAGATAAATCATCCATTTTTTTCGAGTAATTCGTTAATGGCAGATGATATGAGAATTCTGCGATAAGAACAATTCTTCAGAGGAAAAAAGGTGTCATTGTGAGACGCAACAGAGTACTCACTTGAAAGCAGATAAGATTTATAATCCTTAACCAATAGGCAGACGAACAAAGCTTTCTCGCAAAATTTTTATAAAAGTCAGTTAAAACTTGACACATAACTGCTGCCATTCTGTAACCAAATTGATTTTGGAGTGATTCTTTTAAACTGCCTTATAAGGAAGTAACGCATTTCTGTTCAAACGCAACGAAAATTTCATTTGAAAAATGACACCATTCAAGAGACAGCAGCTCAGAAAGATCCGTTGTTACTTGATCTAAATATTTCAAACACTAATACTCTCTAACGCATAACAGACGTGCTAAACATCAAGATAAATACGCTGCTCTAGTTCAAAAGTTTGCTCAAATTAAAATTTCGGACAAAGTTTCCTTATAAGGAAATTTTGCAAAAAAACGCAATTGAATTTTCCGTATTTGGAAACAAAAGATGAATAATTAAATCATTACCAAACAAAGGTGATCGGAAGAAATAGAGGGGAAAAAATTACAATTTAATTTATTTAATTAATTTCTCTTTATCAGATTAAGTTGATAAAATGTCTCTCTCTAAGGTCTCTTCGTTTTACTTGAGTGCTCCCTCTATGTTTACCGATTCTCAAACTAAAACGGGTATTACTATGTCCCAGATTTTTAAGAACGGACAAAATTATTCTGAACCAACTTTCTAAGTCTTCAAAAAAAAAACTCTGGAACCTTTGAGAAGTACCAACAACTTTGAATTGGAGATTACGAATTCAAAAAATTCTGTTTGCTCAAGAACATTATCTTGAATGGAGAGTTGGAATTGATTGAGAACCCGGCTCAATTTGATAAAAACTCATTTTATGGAGGAAGTGCTGCAAGGATGTCACAACGACGAATATCGACGAATATATGTGACTTTCATTCAATACGTTCAGGAGAATCCAGTCTCCATTTCTGTGCAGATTGGACTCTTTTGTTTTAAAGAAAACAATGAGTTCAAGCAGGTGACTTATTTCAGCTACACTTTGGACGAGTTCAACGAACTGATTCAAAATTTGAATGACTTTTCTAACATTGAACAATTTACATTTCAGTAATAATTGCTGTGTGATTTTGGAATATGTCTTTGTCTTCTCTACAGTAAAATTTTCATTTTAATAATCTTTGATCTGAGAATGAGTTGGGATATTGGTTGCTCAAGAAACATTTTTTGGGTCTCAGAGATAAGTCAAAGTTTTTTCACGTTAGACTTCATTACGAACTTTAAAGATATTCCTATACTGTTCTTGAAGATCAAAAATTTCCCAAATTATAAAATTTGGACGTAGAGTCCCAAATTTCAGATTTTAGGTGGGTTATTCTTTACAGATTAGGCAGAATAAGTCTTATATATCCTTCGGATAAACAACAAGTTACCATTTCACAACATCTTTGGAGCGGATATCAGTGAAGTTTTCTGACAAACATTCAATTAGGAAAAGAAGAGTACGAGAAGGTACTAGAGCATCTCCCTACACTTTTATCTTATATTGAAAAGCTTAAGAAAATGTGAATTTACTTGGACGAAGGAACGCAAAGTTGATGGATATTGTCATTCTTCTCAACAAATTCAATTGTTACGGAAGCATACTTTCTATGTTTGCCGAAAATGGAAAACGCAAAAACTGTTTTTCAGCAGCCTGCAAAAATTAGCTGGAAAATATAAATTTGGAGGAAACTAATCAAAAGTTTCCTCATGGAGGACTTATTGGTAATGGAAATTCCTTCTTAGACTTTTTCGTTGCTAGATTGAAAATTTTTCTATTACATGCTATAGTACACGATTCTGCTTGAGTGGTTAAAGCAAATACAAACAAGGGAGCAGAATACTATTACATGTTATCAAACTTTCCAAGCTCATGTTTCTTGGGACATTTAACAGGGTTAATCTTTTGTGTTTTTAATAAATTTTATCATCCTCAAATTTTCAAAATGCTAGACAGCTAATCATTTTTGTAATAATACAACCTAGAAAAAAGAATGTCTCTCGCTGTACTTGATATTGATGGCTTGGAGGGAAAAATTGTTTAGGAGTTGGATGTTATCATGGATGGAATTGTATTGGGATACAGTTTCCTCCCACCCACAGACTGTAAACCTGATTTTCAAGCAAAGCGAAACACTAAAAATTTATTTAGGATGAATTGAACAAGGGAAAACTGGAATATACTGAGTTTTCATCAATCATTCACCAACATTGTTCACCTACAACAGAATGCTTTGCAAAAGGGTTAGAGAAGTGTAATCTACTCTCAAATTACTTGTGTAAAGATGTGGAGAATCTAGATGATCTTGGTTGTCCAAAAATTACCAAACCTCTCAACAACTCGGATACTGAATGGGATTGTAGCAACTATCCGTATCGACACAAAAAGACATTTCACTGTGCAGAGAAGAAAGCTTATGCTTACGGGACTAGGACTCTTGATTTTTTTGACAACGTATAACATTTGTAATTTCGAATTTTATTTTTGATCGTTTTGTGATTAATTATTTATATTTTACTACTTTTGAAATCAGAGAAACGTTGCATTCCCAGTTGGTTGGAAAAATTGATTTTCGCCTTAAAAATAAGGTATAATTGACGGAGCATACAGATTTTTTTGTTAATATTAGCGTTCTGTATAGTAAGAATAACTCTTGCCGAAACTTGTTTCTAAGTAACAGTTTGGATTGCTATCTTATCTGGTACAGTCGGTTATATTTTTTTCTTCTCCTCAACTTTGAACAAAATAATTTCTTCTAAGGAACGGATTTTTATTTCATTGGTGGGACCAAGTGGGTCTGGAAAATCTCATTTCATCCATGATCGGTTAATTATTGGAAGTTTTCAACCCGATTTTGATAAAATTGACTGTTTTTATCAACATTATCAATCATTTTACGGACTAATATCTAAAAACATTAAGAACATTCATTTTATTCAAGGAGTTGACTTTGAGTTAATTCACAGTCTACACAATAATGGAGCAAAGTATTTGCTGATTTTTGATAATTCTTGTGAGGAAATCTCAAGCTCGAAAGATTTTGTCAAAATTGCAAAAGCTGGAAGGCACAAAGGACTTAGGACAATATTTATAAATCATAAAGTTTTTCATCACAGTAGGTTGGGAAAAGATATTGAATTACAAAATACTCAAATAGTTTTATTCAAGTCCCCTAGAGATGTTCTTCAGATTAACACTCTTAGTCAATATCTCGGGTTTGGGTCAAAACTAAAAGATTGGTAGACAAAAGCTACTTTAATCCCGAATGGTCATTTATTCATTGATTTGACTCCAAAAACAGTCGACTCCTTTAGTTTTTGTACGAAGAGTGGTTCTGTTTTCACTATTTTTTTCTTCCTAAAACAAAACAGGAGATTACTTTACGAACGATGAACACACAACATATCTCTACAGAACTTCAAAAAAACGTTCATAAGAAATTGTCCAAATGATTTCATTCAGTTTCTAAACGAATACATAGTAAGCCTTCTCGGAGGACAGCTACAGGAAATACAAAAACATGACTTTATAAAGTACAGAGACGAAATTCATCAACTCGTGCTAAAAAGAAAAGGAATAAATAAAAGAAGAGCAATTTTAATTTCACGAAAAGGAATAGAGCTTTTACCAATTTTGACACCATATATCAATAATCGATTGTCTTGAAATGGAACAGTTTGTTTTGATTCCTCAACACCTTTTGGAACAAAAAGTTAAATTAGAGGTTAAAAAGTGCGACACTTTTGAGCAGAATCCAGTTTCTGTCTCAACACATTTGCACAATAATTAGAAGCAAATCAGCAACAGAACCAGATCGTTAAAGAACGAATCAATTGTATATCAAATTTTGAATTTGCCGCGAGTCAAGCTATCTCTCACCGACACAATTTTTTTTCGATGGAGGAGATACAGAAATAGCTTTCGCAGATTTTAAATTTGCATTAAAAGGAAGAACGTTGATTTTCCCGACATATATAAAACAATACATGATGCTACCGGAATTAGTCCTCAAAAAGTAGTAAACAAAGATGCCAAACGCAAAGACAGCGGGAGCTGGATTCCTTTCAAAATATGAGAAAGCCAAGCTACAAAGACTAGAGATGGAAAAGCCGCATATGGATCAATTAAAAATCTAAAAAAGGTAAGCCGGTTATCCAAAAGAAAGTTGCCTACTTTCTGCACAGAAAACACTCCTACACAAAGTATCGTCATGCAACACCACTTTTCAAAAGATTACCAGCATTTGCTAAGCGAATCAATGAGATCTGATGTCTCGATCTGGCTTTTATGGATAAATTATCGGACTCCAATAATGGAGTGAAGTATTTATTATTTTGTGTTGACGTATTTTCTCGCTTTGTTCGTGTGCAACCAATGAACTCAAAGTACTCTACCGACGCAGTTGTAGCTTTCAAAAAAATGTTGTGTAAAACGAGTATGTCAGCGATAGTATGGGTTGATCAGGGAACAGAGTTTAGTGGTGAGTTTCGAAAATTTTGCACGGACAAGAAAATCATTATTTACTCCACTAAAATGAAATAAAAGCTGCTGTAGCAGAACGGGCTATAAAATCTTTGAAAAACATTATTTATCGCTATATGGAAGAAAATGGTGACAAATACATGAGAAAAACGGATTCTTTTCTCAAAAGTATGAACACAAGAGTTAATCGCTCAACAGCTAAAGCTCCAAAAATATAGCAAAAAAAGACTTTTCGTCAATTTTTTACAGAAACCCAAATAACCAATATAAGCGACCACGTTTTAAAGTGGGTGAAACTTTTCTTATATCAAAAAAAGATATTCCGTTCAGAAAAGGTTATGAATCTCAGTTCACAAATGCAATCTTCAAAATTGTTAAAATTGCTACTCATAAACAACCGACCTATAACCTTTGCGGAGAACAAAGTGATGGAATTCTAGGTCAGTTTTTTGTACAAGTGCTTAAAAAGTGTATCATTTAAAGATGAGTTCTTTCACGGTTGATTTGTTTTCCATCGCGTCGTTTGATTTTTACCGAAACAATACATTAAGTTCTTTCACGATTTTTCTACTTGAAAAAATTAATCTTGATGGAAAACGGGAGGTAGCAATAACAGAATTGTCGTATCCTTCCTTGTACCAAAACATAACAGAGGGTAAATTCTTCTATCTAGATGAAGAAACACCAGATACAAAACCCACTACTACACACTTTATCCAGGTCTGTTCCCCTCGATCTCTGATATTGTCATTGAAATGAACAAAAAATTTCAGGCACGTGAAATATATGAAAAAACGCCAATCAAATCACACGTTAACAAAATTACGCTGCGAAATTCTTTGAGTACTCCTAATTAGAAGTCTTTACTTGTCATTTTTCAATTACAGTGCAGATCTTTGTCATTTTTCCCTTATGACATTGTACGAATACACACCTTAATGATATTTAGTGATTTTGTTGAATACAATATTGAGGGTGATACAAAAGCTGCTCTTTTACGATGCATTCGGTTTATATCAAAAGTTAAGAATGGAGACATCATCTCAACGGGACAATACAAGAATTAACTTAAGTTTTCCTTACTTACTTTTGAAAAAAATCTGAAAAACTCATTCCGCAGCAGAAAACTTGAGCTCCGGGACTCTTATGGTGAAAAAGTTCCTTTCAACTCTGTTGGTGTAACAAGAGCAGTACTAAAGTTTAGAATAACGTCTGCCAATAGTTTTTAGATTTGAAGTTGTGAAAATGGCTGCTTATAATGATTTACCGTATTTTGGTGTTTCTTCAAGACAGAGGCGAAGAGGATTCGGAGCGTTAGCGCAAATAATTGGGAGAACAGCTATTCCATTCTTGAGGAGATATGTTGTCCCAGCAGCAAAAAGAGTTGGTGTTGATTTGCTTGATATAGCTGCACCAGAAATTGGAAATATTCTAACTGGAAAGAAAAAATTCAAATCTGTGACTGCAGATGTTGGAAAGAAAACATTACGTAAACAGCTAGGTGGTGGAAAAAATAGGAAACGTCGCATTATTCGAAGAATTCCCACAAAAACCAGTCGAGAACTCTTTAGTTGTCAATTTTAGTGCAGATATTTGTCACGTCTTTGGATGCGAAGAAGCTGTTTACTGTATGGGTGTTTTCATGAGTGGAGCTGGTCCACATTTTCACAAGTTCCCTTATGACATTGTACGAATACACACCTTAATGATATATAGTGATTTTGTTGAATACAATATTGTGGGTGAAAGAAGAGGTAATTTTTCTAAGCTAAAACTAGAAGAGGTATTTTTTCTAAGCTAAAATGATTTCTAGATCAACAAACGTTAGCAATTTTTGTTATGGTCAGTTTAGAAACTCTTGCTTGGAGATTTTTGTAAACAAAATTCCTGTTTTGCAACCAATTGAATCTTCTCACGTTCAAGAAGTTTATCCCAGTACTTCATTGGATGACAGGTAGCATTGAATTCGAGTTTGAAACAGATAGAAGCATATATCTTGATATGAGAGATATCCAACCTCAAATCAAAGTTGGTTTACAAAAGGGAAGATTGTTTGGTGAATTTATAAAAAAAGCTTGAAAAAGTAGATATGGGAAAGTCTTTCACAGATGATGATTTACATTATCAAACTCACGTCAACAAATTATTTCACTCGCTTTTCTCCAACTGTGAAGTGTACCTCAACAAGGAACAGGTTTACAACGCAAATGGTCTCTATGGACACAAGGCTTTAATTTTTTAATGACTTTAAAGCTTCCACAAGAAATAATGAAGTTATTTGGGCTTGCCATGATTACGAATTTGAAAAAGAGCCTAGCGATTTTGAAAAAAGGCCTTTTATAGATCCTGTAACTGTTACTGTTGCTAAAAAACGGAACTATTTATTAAGGTAAATTAGCAATTGATTTTTTCCAATGTGAAAGGATACTGCTTCCAAATATATAAGTTAGATTGAAGTTGATTCGTGCAACACCCATTTTTTTACACGATCTCCTACAATACTCACGTGTCTCTTTAAGTTCTTGATTGTTCCTTTTTTACAAGGCGTGTTGTTGTTAAGGAAGTGTATCATCAGACTATCCAATATCAATTAACTTATCAACCTGCTTGTTACAACTTTATAGAAACAATTGCACGTAGATTTATTATTCCTTCAGGAAAGAAACAAATTATTCAGGAAAATGTCTTTAACAATGCTCGAATCAGAAGAATAGCTATTGCGATGAACACAAATTCAGCATTCACAGGACATTTTCGAGAAAATCCTTTCCATTGTCAGAAATTTGGCTTACGAGAACTAAGATAGTTCGAGGAGGTAGAGCTATAGTATCAGTTGGTACAACCATTGACTTTAGGGCATTCCTGCGTTACCAAATAATCTATTTCAGAACCATTATGTAGTTATATTTGATATCACTACACTTCAAGATGCCGGTGAAAATATTCATTATCCTCAAATCAGCGGTGACAGTTTCCAATTAGAAATGATTTTCGACTGCCCGCTAAGAAGTGTGACAGTATTAATTGTTCTAGGAGAAAGAATGTCCACTGTTAAAATTGATCAGTTGGGAACGGTTGCTAAAAATGTCTTACAATTTTTTATGCGTGTTACATAATTTCTTTCTGCATTGGAACATTTGTGGGTTATATATTATCGTCACCCAGTGGCCATTATCTTCACCAAATTTGTTGGGGGCTGACTGATTCAAACTTTTTGGTTTACGTTCCTCGCCTAACTTCTCTGGTACTTTTTTTATAATTATTTTTTTCTACCCCGACTCCCATAACAATTTTGTTGACAAAATAAAAAAGTCAAGCAGAGTTTAATTGGAGCAAGTAAAAAGTCCAATGATTGTTGCAACCCGTATGTTAATGATACTTGCGAATTAAAGCAGAGAAATATTGTTTTTTATGGATAACACTTCCCTGAGACAGAGTATTGAACGAATCCCAGAACTCAATTACCTTTACGTTGGATTCCAGCAGATTGTTTTCCAAGACTACCCACAATCAGCTTCGCAATCATCAATACCTCTCCGAGCAGTGAAGCTAGAGACCATTGGCTAATGATTGCTCAACTCAATCGAATTATTACTATGCTGATTCTTTGTCTCGTACAATCACAAAATACAAATTTTTGAATTAAAAGTATCAGAGAATGATACAACAGCCAGTTTAGAAAACTGATAAATTGTGTGGATTTTACACAATTTTTGCAGCATTTCAACTATTTAAATTTTTTTAATCAAAACTGAACAATTTTCATGAAGTTCATGTTTTAAACTTTATAAGTAATTTAATGTGAATTAGATAAGATAAATTTAATGTAAAATAACTCGAAGTGTAATAAGGTCGACAGTAATTTTCTTTCTAAATTTTTAAATTTTTCATTAGTTACTCAAATTTTTATTACCGACTTTATTAACTACTCGGCTAAATGTATTTGATACTTTTTCTTTTTGTACTATTATCATATAAACGTTTGATTAAATTTGTATTTGCATGTGCCTAAATGTAATGTGTCTGTTATTTTTTTATTTTTAAATTCAATTTTGTCTTTTATTTAACATTTTTTCAAATTATGAGCGCTTAAAAGTTCACTAGTACTGTGTAAAAGCCAGATTAGCAAGAGGTAGTTTCGATCTATTTATCTCTGAGTTATGAGCCCAGCACGTTACCGCTGCGCCATCTTGCTAATTAGGGTCGGCTATACCTAATTATAGTACATTGCGGCGGCTATACCTAGTCTGAATTCATGGTGTCTATACCTGATCTTATTACATTGCGGTGGCTCTACCTAATCTTAATACATTGCGGCTGCTATACCTAATCTTAATACATTGCAGCGGCTATACTTAATCTTAATACATTGCGGCGGCTATATCTAATCTTAATACATTGCGGAAGCTATACCTAATCTTTATACATTGCGGCGGCTATACCTAATCTTAATACATTGCGGCACTTATACCTAATCTCAATACATTGCGGCGGCTATACCTTATCTTAATACATGGTGGTGGCTATACTTAATCTTAATACATTGCGGCGGTTTTACCTAATCTTAAAACATTGCGGCCGCTATACCTAATGTTAATAAATTGCGGCGGCTATACGTAATCTTAATACATTGCGGTGCTTATACCAAAATATTTACCGCGAGGGGAATTATCCGTTAATTCCCATGCGCGCTGCCTGTACAATTCCCCTGCCTGTACAATTCCAGTGCGCACTGCGTCTACAATTCCCCTGCGCGCTGCATGTACAATTCCACGCTAATCCCTAAATGACCTCTAAAATCAAGCGACAAAGGGCTCCAGAAAATCATCCTGATCTGCTCCTTCTTTGCTATTCACCCCCTGGAACACGCTCCTATTTTTATTGCCTATCTTAATACTTTAGACCCGCTCTCAAAAATACTCTTATACCCTATCTTAATACATGGGGTCTACATCCCCCCGGTGAGCCTTGCTCACCCTATTACTACTGAAATGTTCAGTAAATGTTTTCTGCTGATGCAGTGGTTCTTACTTTGCTTAAATTAGCAGTAATAGTTAAACTTAGTTCCCGCTAAAAACAATTGAGCCCAAAACTGGTTGGAATGAGCTGATCTTCCAAAGGAAATTGTTTTAGCATCACTTCAAATGACTTCATTGACATTAAAAAACTAAAATCACATGGCACTAAATGTTTATACTCACCCTTATCGCTGTTTGACGAACGCATGTATCATGATCAGGACTGTAAACAATTGCGGATAATGCGGACGCCCTCCAACGCTGTTATATGCGTCTGTTTTTTCCGCATTCTACATGATCGAAAGATGGTGACAATTATATTTATTCTAATCCTTTGAATTAAACCCCGACTTTAGCCTAGTTCTTTAACTTGGGGGGATTAGTCGCCATTTCACGTCTGTCCAGTGTTCTGCAAAACAGTCTGGCCTAAGTTCTGCTCTGTCTGGTCAATTTTCTGGACAACGGTTTGGCCTCGGTTCTGCTCCCACCGGCCAATGTTGTGGACAACGGTCTGGATTAGGGTCTGCTATGCTCGACCAATGGTCTGTGCAAAGTGTGTTCAGTCTGGCCAATTGTTACAAAAAATTTTTCGGTCTCACCTTGGGTGTTCAATGTCTGATCGGTCTGGCCAATACCTATTTTTGGGTATGGTCGTTCCTGTACCCCACTTTCCGCAGCCCAAGTCATCTGATCAATACCTGTCTTAGGTTGTGTACCTGATCCTGGGTGGCAGTCAAGAAAACCAACCGATAAACGAGACTGCTGATTTTCAAAATGTGGCAATTTTGCTGAAAATGCATGAGACTATTTTAATTTGTCAAAGGCAAGTGGTTATATTGCGGTTGGAGCACTTTTCTCAATTACAAAAGCCCAAATTTAGAACATTGCGGTTGGAGCAATTTTCTCAATTACAAAAGCCCAAATTTGGAATTTGTTCTTTGAGGACAAAACCATGTTTTCTCCGCTGACAAGATTAACTCTATCAGAATAAATTCTTGTAAGTCTTTCGATAAAATTATGTAATAATAACAATCATTATCATAATCGTTTCCAGTTCTCCTGCTCACATTCGACTACTCTAGATTGAAACAGAAAACTTAATTTTGATGCAAATTCAGTTAAGTTTTGCAATATTGGGGGTAGTGCCGCAAGTCATGCTCTCGAAAGACGACTCTAGTTTTTTGTTCAGGTTCTTGAAAATTTAGGGCCAAAAATAATCAATTGACCCCAAATCAGGTTGAAAAATGAGCTTATAGTCCACAGGAAATTATTTTACAAAACTAAAACCAAATCGTACTGAGTATTTACACTAAGCCCTATCAGTGTTCTCCGCACACATATATTAAGATAAGGATAGTAAGCGAGTGCGGAAAATGCGGACACGCTCCAACGCTGGCATATACGTCTGTTGTTTTCGCATTCTAAGTGTGCGTAAAATGGTGACAATTTTAATGATTCTAATCCATTGAACTCATCCCCGGCTGTAATCTAGTCCTTTGATTTGGTTGGATTTGTCGCCAATTTACGTACTGCTACTGTCGCTAAAATTAGCATCAAGGATTTAACGAATTTAGCTTCGATTTTTTCACGTTTTGTCTGCAATGTTTGCTTGTCACTGATTTCAGCAAATGTGGTTTTCTACACGTAATGCTAATTTCAATTTTTATTAAAGAAGTTGCACAAAGATGACTTCCTTGTCAAACTTTTTTGTTTTATCGCAGAGCATAAATGTTTACACAACCCAAAATTTTTGGTAAACCTGGTAAATTTTGAACAGACAATGTGTGAATAAGCTTTGCTCTCACTAAAAGCAATTTCATAATAAAAACAGCTTTTGAAGAAATTTCTGTTGTTTTCCGATAAAGTCCAACTCCCCAGCTTACCCAGGTCTAGACCTCGACTCATGAAAAGACTTTAAAAGTCTAGTGGGGGGGGCAATATTGACTAAAATTACACGGTCGAGGTTCCTAATAAAAGTACAGCTTCAGTCTTTTCATGGGTCGAGCTAAAGTCTTTTCATAACAGATAAGAGTCGAGTTAAAGTCTTTTCATGGGTCGAGTTAAGGTCTTTTCATGGGTCGAGTTAAGGTCTTTTCATGGGTCGAGCCAAAGTCTTTTCATAACAGATAAAAGTAGAGTTAAAGTCTTTTCATGGGTCGAGTTAAGGTCTTTTCATGGGTCGAGTTAAGGTCTTTTCATGGGTCTAGTTAAGGTCTTTTGATGGGTCGAGCCAAAGTCTTTTCATAACAGATAAAAGTAGAGTTAAAGTCTTTTCATGGGTCGAGTTAAAGTCTTTTCATGGGTCGAGTTAAGGACTTTTCATGGGTCGAGTTAAGGTCTTTTCATGGGTCCATTTTTAGTCTTTTCATAAGCAAAAAAGTCCAGCTAAGGTCTTTTCATGGGTCCATCATAAGTCTTTTCATAAACTGATTTGAGTGTCTTTATTTCGTGAGCTCTCTTTACTGTCCAAGACCACAAGAAAAATTCAGAATTTTTCTTGCAGCCCCAGAAAAAACAAAGGCTCTTGTAAGACACTTTTTAAAATCTAAAGGAATCCCGGATAGGCCAGGATTCTATAAACATCTAAACAAAAGCACAAAGAAACAAGGCACAACAAATAAATAAACAGCACATGGGAGAAGGTCCCTATAAGGGCACAAAAGGGAGGGACATTTATCAAAAAATCTTTTTTTTGTAATTTCCCCCCAAAACTTGCAAAATTTGGCCATGATGTAAATTCTTTACATCATGGCCAAAGTTAGCCTGCCACACGTTTGTTATATCAGTTTGAACCGCCTAGACCCAATAGTCGAGAAATAACAAGACCTTTTACATAAAAAACAGACGAATTTTTTGCATTTCCGAACTTAACATTTCAGCTCTACCACTTTTTGAAGTATTGACCCCAAAGCAAAAATTGCAAGATTATTACAATTTAATTGAATAGTAGATACTATGAAAAGAGTCTGAGCAACATTGAACAACTCCTTGACCCAGAGGGTCACATTATATTTTTGAAATACGAAACGACTTAAGAGAAACATCTGACGAAATTGCAAAACTTGACTTCATATATCACTAATCTTAAAATTCTTTACATCATAGCCAAAGTTAGCTTGCCACACGTTTGTTATATCACTTTGAACCGCCTAGAACCAATAGTCGAGAAATAACAAGACATTTTACATAAAAAAACGACGAATTTCTTGCGTTTCCGAACTTAACTTATCTACTCTACCACTTTTTCAAGTATTGACCCCAAAGCAAAAATTGCCAGTTTATTACAATCTAGTTGGACATTGGATTCTCCATACCAAGTTTGGTTTGATTTGGACAACTCCTTGACCCGATAAAAAGACCTATTTTTAAAATTATTTATTTGAAATAATAGCAAATTTCCGTACGAAAAACTAACTTTTTTCCTGGGCAAGCTATACCAAAAATTCTTTTTGTTTTACAATCTAGTTACCCATGGGATACTCGATACCGAGTTTGGTTTGGTTTGGACAACTCCTTGACCCGATCAAAAAGACCTATTTTTAAAATTATTTATTCGAAATATTAGCAAATTTCCGTACGAAAAACTAACTTTTTTCCTGGGCAAGCTATACCAAAAATTCTTTTTTTACAATCTAGTTACCCATGGGATACTCGATACCGAGTTTGGTTTGGTTTGGACAACTCCTTGACCCGATCAAAAAGACCTATTTTTAAAATTATTTATTTGAAATAATAGCAAATTTCCGTACGAAAAACTAACTTTTTTCCTAGGCAAGCTATACCAAAAATTCTTTTTGTTTTACACTCTAGTTACCCATGGTATACTCGATGCCGAGTTTGGTTTGGTTTGGACAACTCCTTGACCCGATCAAAAAGACCTATTTTTAAAATTATTTATTTGAAATATTAGGAAATTTCCGTACAAAAAACTAACTTTTTTCCTATGCAAGCTATACCAAAAATTTTTTTTGTTTTACACTCTAGTTACCCATGGGATACTAGATACCGAGTTTGGTTAGGTTTGGACAACTCCTTGACCCGATCAAAAAGACCTATTTTTAAAATTATTTATTTGAAATAATAGGAAATTTCCGTACGAAAAACTAACTTTTTTCCTAGGCAAGCTATACCAAAAATTCTTTTTGTTTTACACTCTAGTTACCCATGGAATACTCGATACCGAGTTTAGTTTGGTTTGGACAACTCCTTGACCCGATCAAAAAGACCTATTTTTAAAATTATTTATTTGAAATAATAGGAAATTTCCGTACAAAAAACTAACTTTTTTCCTAGGCAAGCTATACCAAAAATTCTTTTTGTTTTACACTCTAGTTACCCATGGGATACTCGATACCGAGTTTGGTTTGGTTTGGACAACTCCTTGACCCGATCAAAAAGACCTATTTTTAAAATTATTTATTTGAAATAATAGGAATTTTCCGTACGAAAAACTATTTTTTTTCCTAGGCAAGCTATACCAAAAATTCTTTTTGTTTTACTCTCTAGTTACCCATGGAACACTCGATACCGAGTTTGGTTTGGTTTGGACAACTCCTTGACCCGATCAAAAAGACCTATTTTTAAAATTATTTATTTGAAATAATAGGAAATTTCCGTACAAAAAACTAACTTTTTTCCTAGGCAAGCTATACCAAAAATTCTTTTTGTTTTACAATCTAGTTACCCATGGGATACTCGATGCCAAGTTTGGTTCGATTTGGACAACTCCTTGACCCGATGAAAAAGACCTATTTTTAAAATTCAATAATTTCAAGTTATTCGAAATAATAGGAATTTTCCGTACGAAAAACTAACTTTTTTCCTAGGCAAGCTATACCAAAAATTCTTTTTGTTTTACAATCTAGTTACCCATGGGATACTCGATACCGAGTTTGGTTTGGTTTGGACAACTCCTTGACCCGATCAAAAAGACCTATTTTTAAAATTATTTATTTGAAATATTAGGAAATTTCCGTACAAAAAACTAACTTTTTTCCTATGCAAGCTATACCAAAAATTCTTTTTGTTTTACACTCTAGTTACCCATGGGATACTCGATTCCGAGTTTGGTTAGGTTTGGACAACTCCTTGACCCGATCAAAAAGACCTATTTTTAAAATTATTTATTTGAAATAATAGGAAATTTCCGTACGAAAAACTAACTTTTTTCCTAGGCAAGCTATACCAAAAATTCTTTTTGTTTTACACTCTAGTTACCCATGGAATACTCGATACCGAGTTTGGTTTGGTTTGGACAACTCCTTGACCTGATCAAAAAGACCTATTTTTAAAATTATTTATTTGAAATAATAGGAAATTTCCGTACAAAAAACTAACTTTTTTCCTAGGCAAGCTATACCAAAAATTCTTTTTGTTTTACACTCTAGTTACCCATGGGATACTCGATACCGAGTTTGGTTTGGTTTGGACAACTCCTTGACCCGATCAAAAAGACCTATTTTTAAAATTATTTATTTGAAATAATAGGAATTTTCCGTACGAAAAACTATTTTTTTTCCTAGGCAAGCTATACCAAAAATTCTTTTTGTTTTACACTCTAGTTACCCATGGAACACTCGATACCGAGTTTGGTTTGGTTTGGACAACTCCTTGACCCGATCAAAAAGACCTATTTTTAAAATTATTTATTTGAAATAATAGGAAATTTCCGTACAAAAAACTAACTTTTTTCCTAGGCAAGCTATACCAAAAAGTCTTTTTGTTTTACAATCTAGTTACCCATGGGATACTCGATGCCAAGTTTGGTTCGATTTGGACAACTCCTTGACCCGATGAAAAAGACCTATTTTTAAAATTCAATAATTTCAAGTTATTCGAAATAATAGGAATTTTCCGTACGAAAAACTAACTTTTTTCCTAGGCAAGCTATACCAAAAATTCTTTTTGTTTTACAATCTAGTTACCCATGGGATACTCGATACCGAGTTTGGTTTGGTTTGGACAACTCCTTGACCCGATCAAAAAGACCTATTTTTAAAATTATTTATTTGAAATAATAGCAAATTTCCGTACGAAAAAGTAGCTTTTTTCCTAGGCAAGCTATACCAGAAATTCTTTTTGTTTTACCATTTAGTTACCCATGGGATACTCGATACCAAGTTTGGTTCAATTTGGACAACTTCTTGATCCGATAAAAAGACCTATTTTTAAAATTCCTTTTTCGAGAAATTCAAAAAGTTCCGTATGAAAACCCAATTTTTTTACTAGGCAAGCTATACAGAAAATTCTTTTTCTCCTAGATTCTAAATACCCTTGGGATACTCCATACCAAGTTTGGTTCAATTTGGACAACTCCTTGACCCGATGAAAAAGACCTATTTTTAAAATTCAATAATTTCAAGTTATTCGAAATAATAGGAAATTTCCGTATGAAAAGCTAACTTTTTTCCTAGACGAGCTATACCAAAAAATCTTTTTGTTTTACAATCTAGTTACCCATGGGATACTCGATGCCAAGTTTGGTTCGATTTGGACAACTCCTTGACCCGATGAAAAAGACCTATTTTTAAAATTCAATAATTTCAAGTTATTCGAAATAATAGGAATTTTCCGTACGAAAAACTAACTTTTTTCCTAGGCAAGCTATACCAAAAATTCTTTTTGTTTTACAATCTAGTTACCCATGGGATACTCGATACCGAGTTTGGTTTGGTTTGGACAACTCCTTGACCCGATCAAAAAGACCTATTTTTAAAATTATTTATTTGAAATAATAGCAAATTTCCGTACGAAAAAGTAGCTTTTTTCCTAGGCAAGCTATACCAAAAATTCTTTTTGTTTTACCATTTAGTTACCCATGGGATACTCGATACCAAGTTTGGTTCAATTTGGACAACTTCTTGATCCGATAAAAAGACCTATTTTTAAAATTCCTTTTTCGAGAAATTCAAAAAGTTCCGTATGAAAACCCAATTTTTTTCCTAGGCAAGCTATACAGAAAATTCTTTTTCTCCTAGATTCTAAATACCCTTGGGATACTCCATACCAAGTTTGGTTCAATTTGGACAACTCCTTGACCCGATGAAAAAGACCTATTTTTAAAATTCAATAATTTCAAGTTATTCGAAATAATAGGAAATTTCCGTATGAAAAGCTAACTTTTTTCCTAGACGAGCTATACCAAAAAATCTTTTTGTTTTACAATCTAGTTACCCATGGGATACTCGATACCGAGTTTGGTTCGATTTGGACAACTCCTTGACCCAGAGGATCACATTATATTTTTGAAATACGAAACGACTTTAGAGAAACATCTGACGAAATTGCAAAACTTTACTTCATATATCACTAATCTTGAATTTCTTTACATCATGGCCAACGTTAGCCAGCCACACGTTTGTTATATCACTTTGAGCCACCTAGACCCAATAGTCGAGAAATAACAAGACATTTTAAATAAAAAACAGACGAATTTTTTGCGTTTCCGAACTTAATATTTCTACTCTACCACTTTTTGAAGTATTGACCCCAAAGCAAAAACTGCTGGTTTAATACAATCTAATTGCACAGTAGATACTCCATACCGAGTTTGGTTTGATTTGGATAACTCCTTGAACCGATGAAAAAGACCTTTTTTTAAATATACTTATTCAAAATTGTTCGGAAATAATAGGAAATTTCCGTATTAGAATCTAACTTTTTTCTAGGCAAGCAATACCAAAAATTCTTTTTGTTTTATGCTCTAATTACTCCATACCGGGTTTGGTTTCATTTGGATAACTTCTTGACCCGATAAAAAAGACCTTTTTTTAAAATTAGTTATTCGCAAATATCGCACTTTTCCGAATGCGAACCTAACTTTTTTCCTAGGCAAGCTATACCAAAAATTCTTTTTGTTTTACAATCTAGTTACCCATGGGATTCTCGATACCGAGTTTGAATTGGTTTAGACAACTCCGATCAAAAAGACCTGTTTGACCCGGTTTGACCCGATCAAAAAGACCTATTTTTAAAATTATTTATTTGAAATAATAGCAAATTTCCGTACGAAAAACTAACTTTTTTCCTAGGCAAGCTATACCAAAAATTCTTTTTGTTTTACAATCTAGTTACCCCTGGGATACTCGATACCGAGTTTGGTTTGGTTTGGACAACTCCTTGACCCGATCAAAAAGACCTATCTTTAAAATTATTTATTTGAATTAATAGCAAATTTCCTTACGAAAAACTAACTTTTTTCCTAGGCAAGGTATACCAAAATTTTTTTTTGTTTTACAATCTAGTTACCCGTGGGATACTCGATACCGAGTTTGGTTCGATTTGAATAACTCCTTGACCCGATGATAAAGACCTATTTATAAATATAGTTATTCAAAATTGTTCGGAAATAATAGGAAATTTCCGTATGAGAATCTAACTTTTTTTCTAGGCAAGCAATACCGAAAATTCTTTTTGTTTTATGCTCTAATTATACAGGGGATACTCCATACCGGGTTTGGTTTCATTTGGATAACTTCTTGACCCGATAAAAAAGACCTATTTTTAAAATTAGTTATTCGCAAATATCGCACATTTCCGAATGCGAACCTAACTTTTTTCCTAGGTAAGCTATACCAAAAATTCTTTTTGTTTTACAATTTAGTTACCCATGGGATACTCGATACCGAGTTTGGTTTGGTTTGGACAACTCCTTGACCTGATCAAAAAAACCTACTTTTAAAATTATTTATTTGAAATAATAGCAAATTGCCGTACGAAAAACTAACTTTTTTCCTAGGCAAACTATACCAAAAACTCTCTTTGTTTTACAATCTAGTTACCCATGGGATACTCGATACCGAGTTTGGTTTGGTTTGGACAACTCCTTGACCCGATCAAAAAGACCTATTTTTAAAATTATTTATTTGAAATAATAGCAAATTGCCGTACGAAAAACTAACTTTTTTCTAGGCAAACTATACCAAAAACTCTCTTTGTTTTACAATCTAGTTACCCATGGGATACTCGATACCGAGTTTGGTTTGATTTGGACAACTCCTTGACCCGATCAAAAAGACCTATTTTTAAAATTATTTATTTGAAATAATAGCAAATTGCCGTACGAAAAACTAACTTTTTTCTAGGCAAGCAATACCAAAAATTCTTTTTGTTTTATGCTCTAATTATACAGGGGATACTCCATACCGGGTTTGGTTTCATTTGGATAACTTCTTGACCCGATAAAAAAGACCTATTTTTAAAATTAGTTATTCGCAAATATCGCACATTTCCGAATGCGAACCTAACTTTTTTCCTAGGCAAGCTATACCAAAAATTCTTTTTGTTTTACAATTTAGTTACCCATGGGATACTCGATACCGAATTTGGTTTGGTTTGGACAACTCCTTGACCCGATCAAAAAGACCTATTTTTAAAATTATTTATTTGAAATAATAGCAAATTGCCGTACGAAAAACTAACTTTTTTCCTAGGCAAACTATACCAAAAACTCTTTTTGTTTTACAATCTAGTTACCCATGGGATACTCGATACCGAGTTTGGTTTGGTTTGGACAACTCCTTGACCCGATCAAAAAGACCTATTTTTAAAATTATTTATTTGAAATAATAGCAAATTGCCGTACGAAAAACTAACTTTTTTCTAGGCAAGCAATACCGAAAATTCTTTTTGTTTTATGCTCTAATTATACAGGGGATACTCCATACCGGGTTTGGTTTCATTTGGATAACTTCTTGACCCGATAAAAAAGACCTATTTTTAAAATTAGTTATTCGCAAATATCGCACATTTCCGAATGCGAACCTTACTTTTTTCCTAGGCAAGCTATACCAAAAATTCTTTTTGTTTTACAATTTAGTTACCCATGGGATACTCGATACCGAGTTTGGTTTGGTTTGGACAACTCCTTGACCCGATCAAAAAGACCTATTTTTAAAATTATTTATTTGAAATAATAGCAAATTGGCGTACGAAAAACTAACTTTTTTCCTAGGCAAACTATACCAAAAACTCTTTTTGTTTTACAATCTAGTTACCCATGGAATGCTCGATACCGAGTTTGGTTTGGTTTGGACAACTCCTTGACCCGATCAAAAAGACCTATTTTTAAAATTATTTATTTGAAATAATAGCAAATTGCCGTACGAAAAACTAACTTTTTTCCGAGGCAAGCAATACCGAAAACTCTTTTTGTTTTACAATCTAGTTACCCATGGGATACTCGATACCGAGTTTGGTTTGGTTTGGACAACTCCTTGACCCGATCAAAAAGACCTATTTTTAAAATTATTTATTTGAAATAATAGCAAATTGGCGTACGAAAAACTAACTTTTTTCCTAGGCAAACTATACCAAAAACTCTTTTTGTTTTACAATCTAGTTACCCATGGAATGCTCGATACCGAGTTTGGTTTGGTTTGGACAACTCCTTGACCCGATCAAAAAGACCTATTTTTAAAATTATTTATTTGAAATAATAGCAAATTGCCGTACGAAAAACTAACTTTTTTCCGAGGCAAGCAATACCGAAAATTCTTTTTGTTTTATGCTCTAATTATACATGGGATGATCCATACCGGGTTTGGTTTCATTTGGATAACTTCTTGACCCGATAAAAAGTACCTATTTTTAAAATTAGTTATTCGCAAATATCGCACATTTCCGAATGCGAACCTAACTTTTTTACTAGGCAAGCTATACCAAAAATTCTTTCTGTGTTACGCTCTAATTACCCAGGGCATTCTTCATACCGAGTTCGGTTTGGTTTGGACAACTCTTTGATCCGCTTAAAAAGACGTATTTTTAAAATTAGTTATTCGCAAACAACGCAAATTTCCGAATGCGAACGTAACTTTTTTACTAGGCAAGCTTTACCAAAAAATCTTGTTGTTTTACGCTCTAATTACACAGGGGATACCGAGTTTGGTTTGGTTTGGACAACTCCTTGACCCGATCAAAAAGACCTACTTTTAAAATTATTTATTTGAAATAATAGCAAATTGCCGTACGAAAAACTAACTTTTTTCCTAGGCAAACTATACCAAAAACTCTCTTTGTTTTACAATCTAGTTACCCATGGGATACTCGATACCGAGTTTGGTTTGGTTTGGACAACTCCTTGACCCGATCAAAAAGACCTATTTTTAAAATTATTTATTTGAAATAATAGCAAATTGCCGTACGAAAAACTAACTTTTTTCTAGGCAAACTATACCAAAAACTCTCTTTGTTTTACAATCTAGTTACCCATGGGATACTCGATACCGAGTTTGGTTTGGTTTGGACAACTCCTTGACCCGATCAAAAAGACCTATTTTTAAAATTATTTATTTGAAATAATAGCAAATTGCCGTACGAAAAACTAACTTTTTTCTAGGCAAGCAATACCAAAAATTCTTTTTGTTTTATGCTCTAATTATACAGGGGATACTCCATACCGGGTTTGGTTTCATTTGGATAACTTCTTGACCCGATAAAAAAGACCTATTTTTAAAATTAGTTATTCGCAAATATCGCACATTTCCGAATGCGAACCTAACTTTTTTCCTAGGCAAGCTATACCAAAAATTCTTTTTGTTTTACAATTTAGTTACCCATGGGATACTCGATACCGAATTTGGTTTGGTTTGGACAACTCCTTGACCCGATCAAAAAGACCTATTTTTAAAATTATTTATTTGAAATAATAGCAAATTGCCGTACGAAAAACTAACTTTTTTCCTAGGCAAACTATACCAAAAACTCTTTTTGTTTTACAATCTAGTTACCCATGGGATACTCGATACCGAGTTTGGTTTGGTTTGGACAACTCCTTGACCCGATCAAAAAGACCTATTTTTAAAATTATTTATTTGAAATAATAGCAAATTGCCGTACGAAAAACTAACTTTTTTCTAGGCAAGCAATACCGAAAATTCTTTTTGTTTTATGCTCTAATTATACAGGGGATACTCCATACCGGGTTTGGTTTCATTTGGATAACTTCTTGACCCGATAAAAAAGACCTATTTTTAAAATTAGTTATTCGCAAATATCGCACATTTCCGAATGCGAACCTAACTTTTTTCCTAGGCAAGCTATACCAAAAATTCTTTTTGTTTTACAATTTAGTTACCCATGGGATACTCGATACCGAATTTGGTTTGGTTTGGACAACTCCTTGACCCGATCAAAAAGACCTATTTTTAAAATTATTTATTTGAAATAATAGCAAATTGCCGTACGAAAAACTAACTTTTTTCCTAGGCAAACTATACCAAAAACTCTTTTTGTTTTACAATCTAGTTACCCATGGGATACTCGATACCGAATTTGGTTTGGTTTGGACAACTCCTTGACCCGATCAAAAAGACCTATTTTTAAAATTATTTATTTGAAATAATAGCAAATTGCCGTACGAAAAACTAACTTTTTTCCTAGGCAAACTATACCAAAAACTCTTTTTGTTTTACAATCTAGTTACCCATGGGATACTCGATACCGAGTTTGGTTTGGTTTGGACAACTCCTTGACCCGATCAAAAAGACCTATTTTTAAAATTATTTATTTGAAATAATAGCAAATTGCCGTACGAAAAACTAACTTTTTTCTAGGCAAGCAATACCGAAAATTCTTTTTGTTTTATGCTCTAATTATACAGGGGATACTCCATACCGGGTTTGGTTTCATTTGGATAACTTCTTGACCCGATAAAAAAGACCTATTTTTAAAATTAGTTATTCGCAAATATCGCACATTTCCGAATGCGAACCTTACTTTTTTCCTAGGCAAGCTATACCAAAAATTCTTTTTGTTTTACAATTTAGTTACCCATGGGATACTCGATACCGAGTTTGGTTTGGTTTGGACAACTCCTTGACCCGATCAAAAAGACCTATTTTTAAAATTATTTATTTGAAATAATAGCAAATTGCCGTACGAAAAACTAACTTTTTTCCTAGGCAAACTATACCAAAAACTCTTTTTGTTTTACAATCTAGTTACCCATGGGATACTCGATACCGAATTTGGTTTGGTTTGGACAACTCCTTGACCCGATCAAAAAGACCTATTTTTAAAATTATTTATTTGAAATAATAGCAAATTGCCGTACGAAAAACTAACTTTTTTCCGAGGCAAGCAATACCGAAAATTCTTTTTGTTTTATGCTCTAATTATACATGGGATGATCCATACCGGGTTTGGTTTCATTTGGATAACTTCTTGACCCGATAAAAAGTACCTATTTTTAAAATTAGTTATTCGCAAATATCGCACATTTCCGAATGCGAACCTAAATTTTTTACTAGGCAAGCTATACCAAAAATTCTTTCTGTGTTACGCTCTAATTACCCAGGGCATTCTTCATACCGAGTTCGGTTTGGTTTGGACAACTCTTTGATCCGCTTAAAAAGACGTATTTTTAAAATTAGTTATTCGCAAACAACGCAAATTTCCGAATGCGAACGTAACTTTTTTTACTAGGCAAGCTTTACCAAAAAATCTTATTGTTTTACGCTCTAATTACACAGGGGATTCTCCATACCGAGTTTCGTTTGGTTTGGACAACTCCTTGACCCGATAAAATTTCTATGTTTTTGAAAATAGAAAAAGCTAATAATAAGCGAATAAGTCGATATTTCCGATTAAAATACGTATTTTTTTCTACAAAAAAGTAGACGGACCATTCTGGCAATACAACCTAAATAGTACTGGTAGTCTGGGATATCAATTTGGTTCACTTTGAGCAACTCCTTGACCCGATAAAATTTCTATATTTTTGAAAATAGAATAAGGGAATAAGTCGATATTTCCGATCGAAATCCGAACTTTTTTCCAAGCCAAACTATACCAAAAACTCTTTTTGTTTACGCTCTTATTACACTGGTGATACTCCATACCGAGTTTGGTTTGGTTTGGACAACTCCTTGATCCGCTTAAAAAGACCTATTTTTTAAAATTAGTTATTCGCAAATATCGCACATTTCCGAATGCGAACCTATACAAGAAGACAACACGCCAAGGCAAGGGAGACGGAATTATTTTTAGTTTTAAATAGAATTGATGGTATAAGAAGACAACACGCCCTCTATCACCGCTAGTAACGCACATCACAACCATTAAACTTTTCATTCTACTTAGAATCAGTATGCAAGAAGACAACACGCCCTCTGGTAAAATTGGTAAGGCAAGTCAGACGGAATTATTTTCAGTTTTACTTAGAATCAATGGTGTAAGAAGACAACACGCCCTCTATCACCGCTAGTACAGCACAATACAATCCTTAAACTTTTACTCTTTAGAATCAGTATGCAAGAAGACAACACGCGCTCTGGCAAAATTGTTAAGGCTAGTCACACAGAATTATTTTGTTTTAATTAGAATTAATGGTGTAAGGAGACAAAACGCCCTCTATCACCGCTAGCAACGCACATAACAACACTTAAACTTTTCTTTCTACTTAGAATGAGTACGCAAGAAGACAACACGCCCTCTGCCAAAATTGGTAGAGCAAGTAACAAAATTACTTTTAGCTTTACTTAGAATCAATGGTGTAAGAATACAACACGCCCTCTAGCACCGTTGGTAAAGCATAAAACAACACGCCCTAAATTTCGTGCTGATTACTTGAACAAAAACAACCGAGAGACAAAGTTTTAATGAAGAACAACTAAATACTTTAAGTCATAAAATTTGACAAATAAGATACAAATACACTAGTTCCTATCTCAATTTGAGTTTACAACAAGGTGGAAGTTTAATCATGTTCAAAGTGTTGCAACATTGTAACAAAATAAAGAGTTTCTTGGAATTCTATCGGGAAAAGCTTGCAAGCGATGGTGGACAACGGAACAAGAAGCGTTTTTCAGTTTCCTGAGCGATGTACCCAAAAAGTTTTTCAGTTTCCTGAGCGATGTACCCAAAAATGGTATTACTTTGCGAACCTCTTTCTTTTAAAAGTCTGAGTCGACGTAAAATTTTGTAAACTTTCAGACAGATTGCTCTTCCGTTGTCATTCTCATAAAAAAACTGGAGTTCTCCAATCACAATTTCGTCCAATTTGATGGCTACAAACTGATCTGCTTTTCTAGCCTTACTGTAAACTGATGACGTAAAATAAAACTTTTTGAGCAAGCGACCAAAGATTTGGCAATTTGGATTGACGGAAGCAAATGACCGCGAAGCTTCAGTTTCTTTCATGCTGAACGTCTCGTCAAACTTTTTCTTATCAGAATGCACAAACGTCGCCAGACAGTCATTTTCAACCTTCAGTTTTTTGATTAGTTTGCTCCGGAGATATCGCGTTACTAACAGCTTGCAATGATTAACTGCTCCAGTTAGTGGACAAATAACACGATGGTTTGCGGATTCAAACATTGAAGCAGATGAAGCAAACAGTGGTCCAATATTTTTAGCTTGCCATCCTAGATTTCTTAGTAGTTGAAAGTTTATCGACTCGAATTGATTCGTTTTTTCACTCATGCTCAGGCAAAACTCGTTCAAAAGGGTATCGCACATATCTGCCTCGTTGTTACTTTCATACAGTGAGCGAACTGCGAAAACAAGATTATTAAGGTCCTCTATATCACTGTTTCGGTCTTCACCACAAAAGAAGTCAGGGAGCACAATGGGCGCCAAATACAAGAGATACACTTTGAACTCTTTCGCTTTGAAGGTTGCAATGTCTTTCAACGGCCGTATTTTTCGAGTGATTTCTTTTGGCGCTTGTATTTTAGAAACTATAAGGTCCAGTTCCGTTTTTTTTCTTTTCGCAATCTTTCGTAATAGTAGAGGAAAAGATCTTTACAAACACCTAAAAAAAGCTGGTGCATTACATCAATAGGAGATGTCAAGGGCTGGTGAGGTATCAATGAAAAAACGGAACTTCTTCCCTTGACACCCTGTGTTTCCATTTCAAAATCCGATTTGCGGCCATTCTTCTTTTTCAAGCGCTCTTGGCTTCCATTCTCAAGGGCCTTCAAGTTTTCAAGATGCGAATTGAGTGACCTCAGATTGATAACTTCGTCATGAGGGTAACGATGAACCCTATCAATATGAAATCCTCTTTGCGTGCACATTGTACATTCGTAATAACCATTACATTGTTTCAAATTAAGGATCTTTGCCTTTCCAACCAGGTCCGCTATCAAAATTAGAGGCGCGTAATTTACAGTCAGGCAGTTTCCTTGAAAATTAAAGGTATCTGGTGAGCTCAACTCTTTTTTCAAAAAATCAAAAACATCGTTGAAATTTGGATGTTCAGTTCCAACATACAATGCCGCCATTGATATGTTTTGAAATCGCTGGCGCTCAAAGGGCGGTAAATCAGCAACTGCTATGAATACTGGCCATGCTGATAGAGGGGGTAACTTGCATACAACAGCTCCGTCAGTATTCAGAATAAGACTGATTTTGATTGTTTTATCCGGCACTTTGAGTTTTGAAATTAAGAGATCACATTCGGGTGCTCGCTGTTCAGCATATTCCAACATCAGGGCAAGGTTCTGTTCAATAGCTTTCAACGAAAACGGCTTGAATTTCAGGAAAATGAGCTCTCCATGTGTAGAACTTTGCTTAGAGTGCTCGAATTGAGTTACTTCATTTAAGAGCTGAGAATTCATGGACCAGGGCGAAACCGTTTTTTACCGAACAAGCATTGATCTCTTTTAAGCAAAGCAGCCAGAAGCTCATCAGAACCATTGTGTTCTGCAACAATTTATAAAAGAGAAGCCGCTAAATTTCCGGAACTCACTGGAAGCACATCAGAGATTTGCGCGTCCTCCTTCACCAGTGAAAACAGTTCGCTGTACTCGGGCTCTTCCACTTCCTCGCCAATATTATCAGTATCATAGTTGTGGTCCTCCCTGTCAGAAGAAACTATTTCCTGCAGGTTATAGATGCAAATTGTTTCACCATCACTAACATCGGAACTCAAATCACTATTCACAGCACTCAAGAAATCTTCTTTTATGTCCCATGTCTCATTTTCAGGAGCATCAACATTATTTTCTTCGAAAGACTGAATACTTAGGTTGGAAGTTTCGTCGAAAAAATTTACAAGTGTTTGCAAGCCTGAAGGTTTTTCATCGCTAACGCATTTGAATCGCGGCATCGTTCTACGTTTACGCTTTGACGGAATTTCAGGTGACTCAATTCTTGACTCATGCAGGTCTTTATTTTCGCAAAGGCAATCGCAGTTTCCCAATCAGAAAACATCATCATTATAATAAGCGCAAAGCTCATCCCCAGGCTTTATATCTCTTAATGCGCGGAGCCTAATACAGGGCCTGCCTCTGAATCCTCCTTTCATGTAATAATCCACGTTCGGTCTACAAGAATGATTTGCCCAACGAGCAACTCCAACGAGCAGCTTTTCCTCCATAATAGAAAAATCACCATAATCTTTTCCAGGAGGAATTTTAACCAGCAAACCGACTGCATTACGGATCTCGCCTGCTTTTATTGTCTGCTTTGAACGATTTCTGAGACTAAATCCTCCATAGCTATCAGGCTCGATTTGTAGGCCATCCGAAAAAGCTGAATCATATGCTGCTGCTAAATCATTATAGATGCTCTTGAGTTTTCTATTATTTTGTAATTCACTTAGAAATACATCTCTTGGCCACAATTCGGTAAAAACATGAGGACTCCTTTCAAAACGAGATAGGTATTTTAAAGACAAAAAGCCTTCAGCGTGGGCAAAATACTCAGCGTTATTCATAACAAGACAAAAAGTATTCTGAAACGTAAACAAACTTTAGAGCACAGCAAATAAAATTCTTTCAAATTTTTCGAAACTATTAAGTGACCGCGTTCTCCGGCAGCTCTTACTTTCAACTGATCAACTCTAAAAGAACCAGAGAGCCCTCAAAATGGTAAACCTAAGCACAATAAATAATGTTCAAAAGAACGATAGAAAACATTGATGATCTAGCAGATTTAGATTAACGTTGATGTTTTTAAAGCCAAAATCAGCGCCTGGAAAAATTTCTTCAAAATCTCCTGCTTCAGTGTCCAAGACATTCAGCTATTTTTCGCAAAATTTGGGGAATGGAGTTGGCGAATTCGAAAACCTGCGATTATTTGGAACTACCACTCAAGATCAGTCACAAAATAGCCATTAAATTGGGCACCCTTCGATTAGTTTCATGAATTGAATTGCATTACCATGTTCAGCAAAAAAATGGCGAAGCAGCAACTTAGAAAACGCAGAACTCTTAAGAAGGAATAATTCACTTGATGATAACAGCTACTTAGCAAACATAGCCATGAACCAATGTAAGACTATGAAGCTCGCTATGTTCAAGAATACCTATTTTCCTAGCCAAGAGGGAAAATTTTGCCAAAAGTACTGCTTAAAATATCTGAATTCAAACACTCAATAAAGTTACAGACACTTCTGTACAGTAAATATCTTCAATAGCTTTAACTGACTCAATACAAGCAAAAACTAATTTCGAAATAAAAGCTCCAAACAATAAAATATGTCTAGAGAACATTGCCTTAACTATTTTCCACCATCAAAACTTCACCATTCAAAACTTCAATACATCTGCGAACTCATTGATAGTACATCTCACTGAAACTGATCGGGCAGTGCCTCAGCAATTGTGATCAGAATTTGAACCATCGGATTGACAGCTAGTTCTTGCATCTCCGTCATATCGACTGTCGACAACCAACCCAAAAAGACTTGAAAACCTGGCTCTCCTATGTAAAAATCCACGTCCCACTCAAAAATTCCATACCCGACGACCATGGTCAGCTTTTGAAAACCATTCAAGATATCAAGCACTACTCCGCTGAAGTGCAGCTGAAATTGTATTACCTCAAACTGATCACACATGAGTGTACCAGGAACATCAATAAGGAGAACACAAGACATTTGAAGCTGAAAATCTTGAGAATACATAAAACGGGGTTTTCAACATAAAATTATTCGCAATATATCGTTCAGGCAACAATACGCGTTACAGTTTCGGTTTTTCTTAGAATGAGTAGCGCAACAAGACAACACGCTTTCTAGCTTCACTAGTAACGCACACAGCATCCAACAGAACTTTTGAATTTAATTAGAAAGAAGAGTGCAAGAAGACAACACGCCCTCTAGCGCCATAAGTAAAGCACAAAACGTCCCCTTAATTTCAGTTTGCGGAAAATTAGTAGTGCAAGAAGACAACACGCCCTCTAGCACCACTAGTAACGCAAACAACAAAGCCTTAAAATTAATTAAAACTGTTAGAGCAAGAAGACAACACGCCCTCTGGCTCCATTATTAACACACACAAGAACACGCCCTCAATTATTGATTTGGCTTAGAATTTTTAGTGCAAGAAGACAACACGCCCTCTTGTTCTTTTACAAGTTCAAGCAACAAACCCCAACATTTTGGTTTTCTTAAAATTCGTGCAAGAAGACAAAACGCCCTCTAGCACAATAATTTATGCACACAGTACCGACTATTTTTTTTAATTTGCTTAAAATTAGTAGTGCAAGAAGACAACACGCCCTCTAGCTCAATTAGTAACGCACAAAACAAGACGCCTTGAAATATTGATTTGGTTTAAAAATTGAAGTGCAAGAAGACAACACGCCCTCTAGCACCAATAGTAACGCAAACAGTTCCTTAAATTTTGGTTCCACTTAAATTTGGTGCAAGAAGACAACACGCCCTCTATTACCACTGATAACGCACACAAAACTCCCTGAACTTTTCGCTTTAATTAGAAATTATTGAGCAAGAAGACAACACGCCCTCTAGCTCCATTAGTAAAACACACAATAACCCGCCCTAAATTATTGATTTGGCTTACAATTTGTAGTGCAAGAAGACAACACGCCCTCTAGCACCACTAGTAGCACACACAACACGTCTTAAATTATTGATTTGGCTTAGAATTTGTAATGCAAGAAGACAACACTCCCTCTAGCTCAATTAGTAACACACACAACAAACTTACTAAACTATTGATTTGGCTTAGAATTTGTTTTGCAAGAAGACAACACGCCCTCTAGCATTAGTAACGCAAACGACTCCTTAATTTGGTTTCGACTTAAATTCGTGAAAGAAAACGCGCTTTCTATTACCACTGATAACGCACACAACGCACTCTAGCTTTGTTTTGCTTAGAAACTATAGTGCAAGAAGACAAAACGCCCTCTAGCGCCATAATTTATGCACATCACCGACTATTTTTTATTTTGCTTAAGATTACTAAAGCAAGAAGACAACACGCCCTCTAGCACCATTAGTAACGCACACAACCCGTCCTAAATTATTGATGTTACTTGGAAGAAGTAGAAAGAATTGTACAAAATCAAGCTAAAAACGCATTGCAATTCTTTTCACTAATAAAAATTTCTCCTTCACATTTTGGCACTCTATTAAAAATTCAGACTTCAAAGTTGTAAATTTAAATACACTAACGTCAGGACTCATTCAAGATAGACCTATACAAACAACTTACTCCTAATTACTTCGTACAAAAATCATCACATCTATTTCATAAAAGGGTTAACTTTAGTTTGAAAGTAGGGGCATTGAATCGGGCACCGCAAAGTTCAAACAAAATAAAGAGCTATTTGTATAATTGGGCTAAATCAAACTACATTTCGAAACAAACAAAAGAAACGACGAAGAATGGTTTTTTGCAATCGTTTACGTAGAACAAAGTATTGCCAAGGATTATCCCAATGTTCTGATTTTGGGTTCTTTATACTTGTTCGCTTTCGCTGCTCGGATCTTCCTGTCTGTTTAGAAAGCTTTTCCTTTCTCTCCCGGCTTCATTCGCACTTTCTCTGGCCTTTCTGTACGCCAGCCTTGGAGTACGCGGGTACTTTTGATGGACAACGTCTGCAACATACAGTTTTTTACCATAAAAATATGAGAATTATTTACAGAAAAGAAAATTAAGTTGATACACAAGAGTTGATCCTCCTAGAGTTGATCCACAAAATTTACCCAAAACCAAGTGACACAGCAGAAAAATGAATAAATCGCTATAATCTGATTTCTTATGTTTCGAAAATGAAACCCATAATTCAAATTATTTTAAACAAATAAGGCGAAAATGCTTGAAAGCTTCAAAGTAGGTGGTCAAAGCACTCTGGGGAAAGACATGAAAAACAAATTACCAAAAAATTTGCGGGTTAAAGCTGGATCCGCCTCCTTTCGATTTGGAGAATTTTCAGCTTCCATCATTTCATCGATAAGGCCGTCCTCACCAAAAACCAAAAAGTTCTTTCCTTAGAGCTCGTCCAAGTCGTGATGGATACTCATCAGCCGTTAGCTTGTGCATTAGATCAACTCCCTTGTGCAACACAGGGTAAATCGGATTTGTCCTAAGAAGCTCTTCGTCAAAATCGATACTTTCGAACCCAGCAGCTTGCAGCAAATGGACCTCATCTAACTCGGCAATCTGAACCAAAAAATTAAGATGAAGCAAAAGTCTGGTACAAGCGAACTACTCTCAAACAATTACGTGATCAGATAATGACAAAAAATAATTTCCTCCAATGATCAACACGGAGCTAAATGAGTAGAAACCTCCAAATTCAAGATTCAATTGAATATGGAGCAAAAAAAAACAAAATTTTAATTCCAATTCACCTTTTCTTCGAAGTCTGTAATAATTTTCTTCTTCTTTTTGTCAGCACACTTTTTGAATTTCTCCGAAGCTTCTTTAGCTTTCAAGACTCGTTTTTCGTGGCCATCAAGAAAACATTTGAATTCTTCCCCGCCGCAAGCAGTGCCTTCTTGTAACATACATGGGTCTGCCTCTGCGATTTCATCAGTTAGCGGCTGCATCAGAAGAGGAATTGCTGGAGGCGCGGCTGAATCACTTGGCTCTTCTGGCTGCATCAGAAGAAGAATTTTTGGAGGCGCGGCTGAAGCACTTGGCTCTTCTGCAGAAACTTGACTAGAACATCGTCGTTTCTCACCAGACTTTTTCACCAGAGTGGACTGAGGGCCAGCTTGACTATCATAATCGTCCTCCGAAAAATCGCTGTCGCATTGACTATTCGAACGCCTTTCCGTTGCAATAGACGGGCCACTTCTTACCTGATTCAGTTTCGTCAATCTTTTTCTTTCTCGCGACATGCTTTCCGAACTTCCCTTCATAAGGAACTTTACGTCAGCTTCAACCTCTTTCTGAAAGATTCGAACAAACGAATTTGGAACTAGACTCAGCTTCTCGTCTAAAGTAACACCCCGCGGCCAGCATTTGGATTCGACTTTTAGGGTGAAGTATTCATCTCCAACCACAAATAAAAAGGCCGTATCCATATTAGCTTTTCGAAGCTGTCGTGTCGGATTATCTTCGGATCCAGAACTGTAAACTGGAGCTTGAATTTTCCTACCAGTTCTAGTCTGTGACGTCATTTAGTTATTTGGACCAAGAAAGATCTACAAGCAATTTAGACGTTGAACAACTCAATTCATACCGATTTTTAAAAATGTCTAGTAGCTCAAATCAACTTCCACGATCAAGTGAATGCTAATAGTAGTGCAAGAAGACAACACTCCCTCTAGCACCCCTAGTAACGCAAACAACTCCTTAAATTTTGGTTCGACTTATATTTGGTGCAAGAAAACAACACGCCCTCTAATACCACTGATAGCGCACACAAAACTTCCTGATCTTTTCACTTTACTTAGAAATTATAGAGCAAGAAGACAACACACCCTCTAGCTCCATTAGTAATACACAAAACAACACGTCATAAATTATTGATTTGGCTTACAATTCGTAATGCAAGAAGACAGCACGCCCTCTAGCACCACTAGTAGCAAAGACAACACCACACCCTAATTAATTGATGAGGCTCAGAATTTGTAGTGCAAGAAGACAACACGCCCTCTAGCACCACTAATAACGCAAACAACTCCTTAATTTTGTTTTGACAAAAATTTATGCGAGAAGACAACACCTTTTCTATAACCACTGATAGCGTATACAAAACTCCCTAAATTTTTCGTTTTGCTTAGAAATCATAGAGCACGAAGACAACACGCCCTCTAGCTCCATTGGTAACACACAAGATCACGCCCTAATTTATTGATTTGGCTTAGAATTTGTAATGCAAGAAGACAACACGCCCTCTAGCTCAATTAGTAACACACACAATAACCCGCCCTAAATTATTGATTTGGCTTACAATTTGTAGTGCAAGAAGACAACACGCCCTCTAGCACCACTAGTAGCACACACAACACGTCCTAAATTATTGATTTGGCTTAGAATTTGTAATGCAAGAAGACAACACTCCCTCTAGCTCAATTAGTAACACACACAACAAACTTACTAAACTATTGATTTGGCTTAGAATTTGTAATGCAAGAAGACAACACGCCCTCTAGCATTAGTAACGCAAACAACTCCTTATTTTTGTTTCGACTTAAATTCGTGCAAGAAAACAACACGCTTTCTATTACCACTGATAGCGCATACAAAACTCCCTAAACTTTTCATTTTGCTTAGCGATCATCAGAGAACAAGCTAAGAACGACATACAAAGCTTTTCACTCCTCCAACATTCCACTACACTTTGACTTTCTAGTAAAACTCAGTTGACAAGGTTGTGAATTTAAACATGCTATCTTCAAGACAGAACGGTGGAAAAAAAACTCATCAAAAACTTAAAGATTCGTATAAAGCACCTAAATTGTTTAACAATTACACTAAATCTGAGTCTCGAGTGCAAACTCCACACAAATTAAGTTGAAGAATTTTCTCTCAATGAAGAATTTTCTCTAGCACCTTTTATTTAGCAATAAAGAAAATTTCTGAAATGGGTTGAAGTGATTCAAAATCGAAGGACAGCAAAATCCTGAACATACATAGTTGTTTGTCAAACAAACAAAATACTGTAGCACCAGCTCTACCAATTGTGCTCAGCAATTAGATTTGAGAAGCGCCTTCGGTCGCTTTTTTTTGAGCCATCAGTTCCCTCTTTCGAGCTTTTGCGTCCTCACTGTACTGTCCTGTCTCATTAATGCGTGCCCTTGCATTGAGTCCCGCTTTATTCGTTGCAGTGATTGCAAGCTTCATAGCAGTTGGAAATTTCTCTTTGGGGAATTTTCTCTGCACCGACTCTGTTTGTAAACAAAAACAGCTTTTTAGGATAGTGTAGTCGATAAACAAACATATGCCAAGAGCCAAAGAAAGAACTCCAGCTTTTGTAGAACAGAATCAGGGAAAAAATTGAGAGAGAACCTAATTGCATTATGTGTTGGAGCATAAAACAGTCTTTTTTGAAGCCTAATTGAACAGCAACATATTAGATTACGCGTTGAAACAAATAAAAACTCACTGATAAACTTAAGCACAAGATCGTTTGGTGCCCTTTGTCTCTGACTTTTCTTCCTAGGCAAAATCATATTTTGGGAGAGCCCATTTTTTTTTCCAAAAATGAAAGGTCGCTGAGCCAATCCGTATTGATCTGGCAGGTGTCCAATGTAAACGTAGTCCAAGTCTTGACCATCTATTCCATACTGTTTAGTGGGTTTTACCTCAACTTGTGACATCAACCCGGTGTCGTCTACGAATTCGGTTGCTTCTAGGCGTCGCTCTAAGTTTTCGGGAAGGGGGTCAAACCGCTTAATTGCAGAACTCACCTATAAAAAATGAAAATTATCATTCAAGAAAAAACACAGCTGTTAGCAATAATGCACATATTCCGTCCAATTAAAATCATTGTTGCAAAAACAGTTCCATTGAAAAAAATTGAGAACAATATTGAGAACTAACTTGATCACTTAATGCGTTCTTAATTTTGAACATTTTTTTGAGGTAGTCGTTAATGGCACCTTGGTAAATGACACTCATCTCATGCATGTGGTCCTCAATTTTCTGACACCTTGCTGCCAACCTCTTGTGCTCACTGCAACACTAAAAGCACAGCAAGTGCATCAGAAAGCATAGGACTTCCGATAAAAGCGTACAGCAACAAGACCAATACTTCTAAGACAACAGGAAAATTGAAACTATCGGAAATTTAGCAAGCATAACATTCGACTTATATTCAAGTTAAAAAAGCTAGCGTTAACACGCTGAACGGCATCGGTGGGCTCAGCAAAAGAGGGTTGATTGTAGATCGGTGAATTTGGATCAACAGGCAGTGGAGGTTGCGTTTCAGACAATGTAGATTGATCAAAAACAGCATGCGCTTGCGATGATGCGTTTTCGAAAGCAGTTGGGTCGACGGGATGGATACCGAGTTCCTTTCTGTATTTTTCCTCCAGGTCTTTTAGACTGAAGAGACTTTGCTTGAGGACAACATATTCTTTCTCCACAACATCTGGGAAGAAAAGTCTCACGTCGTTTTCTTTTGAAACCAGTTTCTCAATTACAGTAGCATTCCCCCAGATTTTATCACTGCAGATAATATTCTGAGGTCATCGTGATTGGTTGACAGGATTAACCATTGATTACTGAGTTGCATTTCGACTCTAAGATAACACGCCCCTCCAGAAGCATAAGTAACACACGCAGAACTTTTCGTACTTAGAATCAGTATGCAAGAAGACAACACGCCCTCTGGCAATATTGTTAAGGCAAGGGAGACGGAATTATTTTTAGTTTTAATTAGAATTGATGGTGTAAGAAGACAACACGCCCTCTCTCACCGCTAGTAACGCACATCACAACCATTAAACTTTTCTTTCTACTTAGAATCAGTATGCAAGAAGACAACACGCCCTCTGGCAAAATTGGTAAGGCAAGTCAGACGGAATTATTTTCAGTTTTACTTAGAATCAATGGTGTAAGAAGGCAACACGCCCTCTATCACCACTAGTACAGCACAATACAATCCTTCAACTTTAACTTCTACTTAGAATCAGTATGCAAGAAGACAACACGCGCTCTGGCAAAATTGTTAAGGCAAGTCAGACAGAATTATTTTGTTTTAATTAGAATTAATGGTGTAAGAAGACAACACGCCCTCTATCACCGCTAGCAACGCACAAAACAACACTTAAACTTTTCTTTCTACCTAGAATGAGTACGCAAGAAGACAACACGCCCTCAGCCAAAATTGGTAGAGCAAGTAACAAAATTACTTTTAGCTTTACTTAGAATCAATGGTGTAAGAAGACAACACGCCCTCTAGCACCGTTGGTAAAGCATAAAACAACACGCCCTATATTTCTTGTTGATTGATGCTCTAAACAAATTGGTGTTACCCCATACCAAGTTTTGTTCAATTTGAACAACTCCTTAGTCCGATAAAAAGAAACCTGTTTTTAAAATTCGCTATTCGCAAAAATCACAAATTTCCGTATGAGAATCTAAATTTTTTTCTAGGCAAGCAATACCGAAAATTCTTTTTGTTTTATGCTCTAATTATACAGGGGATACTCCATACCGGGTTTGGTTTCATTTGGATAACTTCTTGACCCGATCAAAAAGACCTATTTTTAAAATTATTTATTTGAAATAATAGCAAATTTCCGTACGAAAAACTAACTTTTTTCCTAGGCAAGCTATACCAAAAATTCTTTTTGTTTTAGAATTTAGTTACCCATGGGATTCTCGATACCGAGTTTTGTTTGGTTTGGACAACTCCTTGACCCGATCAAGAAGACCTATTTTTAAATATTTTTATTCAAAATTGTTCGGAAATAATAGGAAATTTCCGAATGCGAACCTAACTTTTTTCCTAGGCAAGCTATACCAAAAATTCTTTTTGTTTTACAAACTAGTTACCCATGGGATACTCGATACCGAGTTTGGTTTGGTTTGGACAACTCCTTGACCCGATCAAAAAGACTATTTTTAAAACAATTAATTCGAAAAAATAGCAAATTTCCGTACGAAAAACTAACTTTTTTCCTAGGCAAGCTATACCAAAAATTCTTTTTGTTTTACAATCTAGTTACCCCTGGGATACTCGATACCGAGTTTGGTTTGGTTTGGAAAACTCCTTGACCCGATCAAAAAGACCTATTTTTAAAATTATTTATTTGAAATAAAAGCAAATTTCCGTACGAAAAACTAACTTTTTTCCTAGGCAAGCTATACCAAAAATTCTTTTTGTTTTACGATCTAGTTACCCATGGGATACTCGATGCCGAGTTTGGTTCGATTTGAACAACTCCTTGGCCCGATGAAAAATACTATATTTAAAAATTAAATATTTGAAATAACCGCAAATTTCCGTACGAAAAACTAACTTTTTTCCTAGGCAAGCTATACCAAAAATTCTTTTTGTTTTACAATCTAGTTACCCATGGGATACTCGATACCGAGTTTGGTTTGGTTTGGACAACTCCTTGACTCGATCAAAAAGACCTATTTTTAAAATTATTTATTTGAAATAATAGCAAATTTCCGTACGAAAAACTAACTTTTTTCCTAGGCAAGCTCTACCAAAAATTCTTTTTGTTTTACAATCTAGTTACCCATGGAATACTCGATACCGAGTTTGGTTTGGTTCGGACAACTCCTTGACCCGATCAAAAAGACCTATTTTTAAAATTCAATAATTTCAAGTTATTCGAAATAATAGCAAATTTCCGTATGAAAAACTAACTTTTTTCCTAGGCAAGCTATACCAAAAATTCTTTTTGCTTTACGATCTAGTCACCCGTGGGATACTCGATACCAAGTTTGGTTCGATTTGGACTACTCCTTGACCCGATGAAAAAGACCTATTTTTAAAATTCAATAATTTCAAGTTATTCGAAATAATAGCAAATTTCCGTATGGAAAACTAACTTTTTTCCTAGGCAAGCTATACCAAAAATTCTTTTTGTTTTACAATCTAGTTATCCATGGGATACTCGATACCAAGTTCGGTTCGATTTGGACAACTCCTTGACCCGATGAAAAAGACCTATTTTTAAAATTCAATAATTTCAAAGTTATTCGAAATAATAGGAAATTTCCGTACGAAAAACTAACTTCTTTCCTAGGCAAGCTATACCACAAATTCTTTTTGTTTTACAATCTAGTTACCCATGGGATACTCGATACCGAGTTTGGTTCGATTTGGACAATTTCTTGATCCGATAAAAAAGACCTATTTCTAAAATTATTTATTTGAAATAATAGCAAATTTCCGTACGAAAAACTAACTTTTTTCCTAGGCAAGCTATACCAAAAATTTTTTTGTTTTACAATCTAGTTACCCATGGGATACTCGATACCAAGTTTGGTTCGATTTGGACAACTCCTTGACCCGATGAAAAAGACCTATTTTTAAAATTATTTATTTGAAATAGTAGCAAATTTCCGTACGAAAAACTAACTTTTTTACTAGGCAAGCTATACCAAAAATTCTTTTTGTTTAACAATCTAAGTACCCGTGGTATACTCCATACCCAGTTTGGTTCGATTTGAACAACTCCTTGATCCGATTAAAATTCTATATTTTTGAAAATTGAATAAGCAAATAAGTCGATATTTCCGTATGAAAAGCTAACTTTTTTTCTAGGCAAGCTATACCAAAAATTTTTTTTGTTTTACAATCTAGTTACCCATGGAATACTCGATACCAAGTTTGGTTCGATTTGGACAACTCCTTGACCCGATGAAAAAGACCTATTTTTAAAATTATTTATTTGAAATAGTAGCAAATTTCCGTACGAAAAACTAACTTTTTTACTAGGCAAGCTATACCAAAAATTTTTTTGTTTTACAATCTAGTTACCCATGGGATACTCGATACCAAGTTTGGTTCGATTTGGACAACTCCTTGACCCGATGAAAAAGACCTATTTTTAAAATTATTTATTTGAAATAGTAGCAAATTTCCGTACGAAAAACTAACTTTTTTACTAGGCAAGCTATACCAAAAATTCTTTTTGTTTAACAATCTAAGTACCCGTGGTATACTCCATACCCAGTTTGGTTCGATTTGAACAACTCCTTGATCCGATTAAAATTCTATATTTTTGAAAATTGAATAAGCAAATAAGTCGATATTTCCGTATGAAAAGCTAACTTTTTTTCTAGGCAAGCTATACCAAAAATTCTTTTTGTTTTACAATCTAGTTACCCTTGGGATTCTCGATACCGAGTTTGGTTTGGTTTGGACAACTCCTTGACCCGATCAAAAAGACCTATTTTTAAAATTATTTGTTTGAAATAATAGCAAATTTCCGTACGAAAAACTAACTTTTTTCCTAGGCAAGCTCTACCAAAAATTCTTTTTGTTTTACAATCTAGTTACCCATGGGATACTCGATACCGAGTTTGGTTTGGTTTGGACAACTCCTTGACCCGATCAAAAAGACCTATTTTTAAAATTCAATAATTTCAAGTTATTCGAAATAATAGCAAATTTAGGTATGAAAAACTAACTTTTTTCCTAGGCAAGCTATACCAAAAATTCTTTTTGCTTTACAATCTAGTCACCCATGTGATACTCGATACCAAGTTTGGTTCGATTTGGACAACTCCTTGACCCGATGAAAAAGACCTATTTTTAAAATTCAATAATTTCAAGTTATTCGAAATAATAGCAAATTTCCGTATGAAAAACTAACTTTTTTCCTAGGCGAGCTATACCACAAATTCTTTTTGTTTTACAATCTAGTTACCCATGAGATACTCGATACCGAGTTTGGTTCGATTTGGACAATTTCTTGATCCGATAAAAAGACCTATTTCTAAAATTATTTATTTGAAATAATAGCAAATTTCCGTACGAAAAACTAACTTTTTTCCTAGGCAAGCTATACCAAAAATTTTTTTTGTTTTACAATCTAGTTACCCATGGGATACTCGATACCAAGTTTGGTTCAATTTGGACAACTCCTTGACCCGATGAAAAAGACCTATTTTTAAAATTCAATAATTTCAAGTTATTCGAAATAATAGGAAATTTCCGAACGAAAAACTAACTTTTTTCCTAGGCGAGCTATGCCATAAATTGTTTTTGTTTTACAATCTAGTTACCCATGGGATACTCGATACCGAGTTTGGTTCGATTTGGACAACTTCTTGATCCGATAAAAAAGACCTATTTTTGAAATTCAATAATTTCAAGTTATTCGAAATAATAGCAAATTCCCGTATGAAAAACTAACTTTTTTCCTAGGCAAGCTATACCAAAAACTCTTTTTGCTTTACAATCTAGTTACCCATGGGATACTCGATACCGAGTTTGGTTTGGTTTGGACAACTCCTTGACCCGATCAAAAAGACCTATTTTTAAAATTATTTATTTGAAATAATAGCAAATTTCCGTACGAAAAACTAACTTTTTTCCTAGGCAAGCTCTACCAAAAATTCTTTTTGTTTTACAATCTAGTTACCCATGGGATACTCGATACCGAGTTTGGTTTGGTTTGGACAACTCCTTGACCCGATCAAAAAGACCTATTTTTAAAATTCAATAATTTCAAGTTATTCGAAATAATAGCAAATTTCCGTACGAAAAACTAACTTTTTTCCTAGGCAAGCTATACCAAAAATTCTTTTTGCTTTACAATCTAGTCACCCATGGGATACTCGATACCAGGTTTGGTTCGATTTGGACAACTCCTTGACCCGATGAAAAAGACCTATTTTTAAAATTCAATAATTTCAAGTTATTCGAAATAATAGCAAATTTCCGCATGAAAAACTAACTTTTTTCTTAGGCAAGCTATACCAAAAATTCTTTTTGCTTTACAATCTAGTCACCCATGGGATACTCGATACCGAGTTTGGTTTGCTTTGGACAACTCCTTGACCCGATCAAAAAGACCTATTTTTAAAATTAGTTATTTGAAATAATAGCAAATTTCCGTACGAAAAACTAACTTTTTTCCTAGGCAAGCTATACCAAAATTCTTTTTGTTTTACAATCTAGTTACCCATGGGATACTCGATACCAAGTTTGGTTCGATTTGGACAACTCCTTGACCCGATGAAAAAGACCTATTTTTAAAATTCAATAATTTCAAGTTATTCGAAATAATAGGAAATTTCCGTATGAAAAACTAACTTTTTTCCTAGGCGAGCTATACCACAAATTCTTTTTGTTTTACAATCTAGTTACCCATGGGATACTCGATACCGAGTTTGGTTCGATTTGGACAATTTCTTGATCCGATAAAAAAGACCTATTTCCAAAATTATTTATTTGAAATAATAGCAAATTTCCGTACGAAAAACTAACTTTTTTCCTAGGCAAGCTATACCACAATTTTTTTTTGTTTTACAATCTAGTTACCCATGGGATACTCGATACCAAGTTTGGTTCGATTTGGACAATTCCTTGACCCGATGAAAAAGACCTATTTTTAAAATTCAATAATTTCAAGTTATTCGAAATAATAGGAAATTTCCGTACGAAAAACTAACTTTTTTCCTAGGCGAGCTGTACCAAAAATTCTTTTTGTTTTACAATCTAGTTACCCATGGGATACTCGATACCGAGTTTGGTTCGATTTGGACAACTTCTTTATCCGATAAAAAAGACCTATTTTTGAAATTCAATAATTTCAAGTTATTCGAAATAATAGGAAATTTCCGTATGAAAAACTAACTTTTTTCCTAGGCAAGCTATACCAAAAACTCTTTTTGCTTTACAATCTAGTTACCCATGGGATACTCGATGCCGAGTTGTGTTCGATTTGGACAATTTCTTGATCCGATAAAAAAGACCTATTTCTAAAATTATTTATTTGAAATAATAGCAAATTTCCGTACGAAAAATTAACTTTTTTCCTAGGCAAGCTATACCAAAAATTTTTTTGTTTTACAATCTAGTTACCCATGGGATACTCGATACCAAGTTTGGTTCGATTTGGACAATTCCTTGACCCGATGAAAAAGACCTATTTTTAAAATTCAATAATTTCAAGTTATTCGAAATAATAGGAAATTTCCGTACGAAAAACTAACTTTTTTCCTAGGCGAGCTATACCAAAAATTCTTTTTGTTTTACAATCTAGTTACCCATGGGATACTCGATACCGAGTTTGGTTCGATTTGGACAACTTCTTTATCCGATAAAAAAGACCTATTTTTGAAATTCAATAATTTCAAGTTATTCGAAATAATAGCAAATTTCCGTATGAAAAACTAACTTTTTTCCTAGGCAAGCTATACCAAAAACTCTTTTTGCTTTACAATCTAGTTACCCATGGGATACTCGATACCGAGTTTGGTTTGGTTTGGACAACTCCTTGACCCGATCAAAAAGACCTATTTCTAAAATTATTTATTTGAAATAGTAGCAAATTTCCGTACGAAAAACTTACTTTTTTACTAGGCAAGCTATACCAAAAATTCTTTTTGTTTAACAATCTAAGTACCCGTGGTATACTCCATACCCAGTTTGGTTCGATTTGAACAACTCCTTGATCCAATAAAAATTCTATATTTTTGAAAATTGAATAAGCAAATAAGTCGATATTTCCGTATGAAAAGCTAACTTTTTTTCTAGGCAAGCTATACCAAAAATTCTTTTTGTTTTACAATCTAGTTACCCATGGGATTCTCGATACCGAGTTTGGTTTGGTTTCGACAACTCCTTGACCCGATCAAAAAGACCTATTTTTAAATATACTTAATCAAAATTGTTCGGAAATAATAGGAAATTTCCGTATGAGAATCTAACTTTTTTCTAGGCAAGCAATACCAAATTTTTTTTGTTTTATGCTCTATTTATACAGGGGATACTCCATACCGTGTTTACTTTGATTTGGATAACTTCTTGACCCGATAAAAAAGACCTATTTTTAAAATTCGTTATTCGCAAATATCGCAAATTTCCGTATGAGAACCTAACTTTTTTTCCTAGGCAAGCTATACCAAAAATTCTTTTTGTTTTACAATCTAATTACCCATGGGATTCTCGATACCGAGTTTGGTTTGGTTTCGACATCTCCTTGACCCGATCAAAAAGACCTATTTTTAAATATACTTAATCAAAATTGTTCGGAAATAATAGGAAATTTCCGTATGAGAATCTAACTTTTTTCTAGGCAAGCAATACCAAATTTTTTTTGTTTTATGCTCTATTTATACAGGGGATACTCCATACCGTGTTTACTTTGATTTGGATAACTTCTTGACCCGATAAAAAAGACCTATTTTTAAAATTCGTTATTCGCAAATATCGCAAATTTCCGTATGAGAACCTAACTTTTTTTCCCAGGCAAGCTATACCAAAAATTCTTTTTGTTTTACAATCTAATTACCCATGGGATTCTCGATACCGAGTTTGGTTTGGTTTCGACAACTTCTTGACCCGATCAAAAAGACCTATTTTTAAAATTATTTATTTGAAATAATAGCAAATTTCCGTACGAAAAACTAACTTTTTTCCTAGGCAAGCTCTACCAAAAATTCTTTTTGTTTTACAATCTAGTTACCCATGGGATACTCGATACCGAGTTTGGTTTGGTTTGGACAACTCCTTGACCCGATCAAAAAGACCTATTTTTAAAATTCAATAATTTCAAGTTATTCGAAATAATAGCAAATTTCCGTACGAAAAACTAACTTTTTTCCTAGGCAAGCTATACCAAAAATTCTTTTTGCTTTACAATCTAGTCACCCATGGGATACTCGATACCAGGTTTGGTTCGATTTGGACAACTCCTTGACCCGATGAAAAAGACCTATTTTTAAAATTCAATAATTTCAAGTTATTCGAAATAATAGCAAATTTCCGTATGAAAAACTAACTTTTTTCTTAGGCAAGCTATACCAAAATTTCTTTTTGCTTTACAATCTAGTCACCCATGGGATACTCGATACCGAGTTTGGTTTGCTTTGGACAACTCCTTGACCCGATCAAAAAGACCTATTTTTAAAATTAGTTATTTGAAATAATAGCAAATTTCCGTACGAAAAACTAACTTTTTTCCTAGGCAAGCTATACCAAAAATTCTTTTTGTTTTACAATCTAGTTACCCATGGGATACTCGATACCAAGTTTGGTTCGATTTGGACAACTCCTTGACCCGATGAAAAAGACCTATTTTTAAAATTCAATAATTTCAAGTTATTCGAAATAATAGGAAATTTCCGTACGAAAAACTAACTTTTTTCCTAGGCGAGCTATACCACAAATTCTTTTTGTTTTACAATCTAGTTACCCATGGGATACTCGATACCGAGTTTGGTTCGATTTGGACAATTTCTTGATCCGATAAAAAAGACCTATTTCCAAAATTATTTATTTGAAATAATAGCAAATTTCCGTACGAAAAACTAACTTTTTTCCTAGGCGAGCTGTACCAAAAATTCTTTTTGTTTTACAATCTAGTTACCCATGGGATACTCGATACCGAGTTTGGTTCGATTTGGACAACTTCTTTATCCGATAAAAAAGACCTATTTTTGAAATTCAATAATTTCAAGTTATTCGAAATAATAGCAAATTTCCGTATGAAAAACTAACTTTTTTCCTAGGCAAGCTATACCAAAAACTCTTTTTGCTTTACAATCTAGTTACCCATGGGATACTCGATGCCGAGTTGTGTTCGATTTGGACAATTTCTTGATCCGATAAAAAAGACCTATTTCTAAAATTATTTATTTGAAATAATAGCAAATTTCCGTACGAAAAACTAACTTTTTTCCTAGGCAAGCTATACCAAAAATTTTTTTGTTTTACAATCTAGTTACCCATGGGATACTCGATACCAAGTTTGGTTCGATTTGGACAATTCCTTGACCCGATGAAAAAGACCTATTTTTAAAATTCAATAATTTCAAGTTATTCGAAATAATAGGAAATTTCCGTACGAAAAACTAACTTTTTTCCTAGGCGAGCTATACCAAAAATTCTTTTTGTTTTACAATCTAGTTACCCATGGGATACTCGATACCGAGTTTGGTTCGATTTGGACAACTTCTTTATCCGATAAAAAAGACCTATTTTTGAAATTCAATAATTTCAAGTTATTCGAAATAATAGCAAATTTCCGTATGAAAAACTAACTTTTTTCCTAGGCAAGCTATACCAAAAACTCTTTTTGCTTTACAATCTAGTTACCCATGGGATACTCGATACCGAGTTTGGTTTGGTTTGGACAACTCCTTGACCCGATCAAAAAGACCTATTTCTAAAATTATTTATTTGAAATAGTAGCAAATTTCCGTACGAAAAACTTTCTTTTTTACTAGGCAAGCTATACCAAAAATTCTTTTTGTTTAACAATCTAAGTACCCGTGGTATACTCCATACCCAGTTTGGTTCGATTTGAACAACTCCTTGATCCAATAAAAATTCTATATTTTTGAAAATTGAATAAGCAAATAAGTCGATATTTCCGTATGAAAAGCTAACTTTTTTTCTAGGCAAGCTATACCAAAAATTCTTTTTGTTTTACAATCTAGTTACCCATGGGATTCTCGATACCGAGTTTGGTTTGGTTTCGACAACTCCTTGACCCGATCAAAAAGACCTATTTTTAAATATACTTAATCAAAATTGTTCGGAAATAATAGGAAATTTCCGTATGAGAATCTAACTTTTTTCTGGGCAAGCAATACCAAATTTTTTTTGTTTTATGCTCTATTTATACAGGGGATACTCCATACCGTGTTTACTTTGATTTGGATAACTTCTTGACCCGATAAAAAAGACCTATTTTTAAAATTCGTTATTCGCAGATATCGCAAATTTCCGTATGAGAACCTAACTTTTTTTCCTAGGCAAGCTATACCAAAAATTCTTTTTGTTTTACAATCTAATTACCCATGGGATTCTCGATACCGAGTTTGGTTTGGTTTCGACATCTCCTTGACCCGATCAAAAAGACCTATTTTTAAATATACTTAATCAAAATTGTTCGGAAATAATAGGAAATTTCCGTATGAGAATCTAACTTTTTTCTAGGCAAGCAATACCATAATTTTTTTTGTTTTATGTTCTACTTATACAGGGGATACTCCATACCGTGTTTAGTTTGATTTGGATAACTTCTTGACCCGATAAAAAAGACCTATTTTTAAAATTCAATAATTTCAAGTTATTCGAAATAATAGGAAATTTCCGTACGAAAAACTAACTTTTTTCCTAGGCGAGCTATACCAAAAATTCTTTTTGTTTTACAATCTAGTTACCCATGGGATACTCGATACCGAGTTTGGTTCGATTTGGACAACTTCTTTATCCGATAAAAAAGACCTATTTTTGAAATTCAATAATTTCAAGTTATTCGAAATAATAGCAAATTTCCGTATGAAAAACTAACTTTTTTCCTAGGCAAGCTATACCAAAAACTCTTTTTGCTTTACAATCTAGTTACCCATGGGATACTCGATACCGAGTTTGGTTTGGTTTGGACAACTCCTTGACCCGATCAAAAAGACCTATTTCTAAAATTATTTATTTGAAATAGTAGCAAATTTCCGTACGAAAAACTTTCTTTTTTACTAGGCAAGCTATACCAAAAATTCTTTTTGTTTAACAATCTAAGTACCCGTGGTATACTCCATACCCAGTTTGGTTCGATTTGAACAACTCCTTGATCCAATAAAAATTCTATATTTTTGAAAATTGAATAAGCAAATAAGTCGATATTTCCGTATGAAAAGCTAACTTTTTTTCTAGGCAAGCTATACCAAAAATTCTTTTTGTTTTACAATCTAGTTACCCATGGGATTCTCGATACCGAGTTTGGTTTGGTTTCGACAACTCCTTGACCCGATCAAAAAGACCTATTTTTAAATATACTTAATCAAAATTGTTCGGAAATAATAGGAAATTTCCGTATGAGAATCTAACTTTTTTCTGGGCAAGCAATACCAAATTTTTTTTGTTTTATGCTCTATTTATACAGGGGATACTCCATACCGTGTTTACTTTGATTTGGATAACTTCTTGACCCGATAAAAAAGACCTATTTTTAAAATTCGTTATTCGCAGATATCGCAAATTTCCGTATGAGAACCTAACTTTTTTTCCTAGGCAAGCTATACCAAAAATTCTTTTTGTTTTACAATCTAATTACCCATGGGATTCTCGATACCGAGTTTGGTTTGGTTTCGACATCTCCTTGACCCGATCAAAAAGACCTATTTTTAAATATACTTAATCAAAATTGTTCGGAAATAATAGGAAATTTCCGTATGAGAATCTAACTTTTTTCTAGGCAAGCAATACCATAATTTTTTTTGTTTTATGTTCTACTTATACAGGGGATACTCCATACCGTGTTTAGTTTGATTTGGATAACTTCTTGACCCGATAAAAAAGACCTATTTTTAAAATTATTTATTTGAAATAATAGCAAATTGGCGTACGAAAAACTAACTTTTTTCCTAGGCAAGCTATACCAAAAATTCTTTTTGTTTTACAATCTAGTTACCCATGGGATTCTCGATACCGAGTTTTGGTTTGGTTTGGACAACTCCTTGACCCGATCAAAAAGACCTATTTTTAAAATTATTTATTTGAAATAATAGCAAATTTCCGTACGAAAAACTAAGTTTTTTCCTAGGCGAGCTATACCAAAAATTCTTTTTGTTTTACAATCTAGTTACCCATGGGATACTCGATACCAAGTTTGGTTCGATTTGGACAACTTCTTGATCCGATAAAAAAGACCTATTTTTGAAATTCAATAATTTCAAGTTGTTCGAAATAATAGCAAATTGGCGTACGAAAAACTAACTTTTTTCCTAGGCAAGCTATACCAAAAATTCTTTTTGCTTTACAATCTAGTTACCCATGGGATACTCGATATCGAGTTTGGTTTGGTTTGGACAACTCCTTGACCCGATCAAAAAGACCTATTTCTAAAATTATTTATTTGAAATAGTAGCAAATTTCCGTACGAAAAACTAACTTTTTTACTAGGCAAGCTATACCAAAAAATTTTTTTGTTTAACAATTTAAGTACCCGTGGTATACTCCATACCCAGTTTGGTTCGATTTGAACAACTCCTTGATCCGATAAAAATTCTATATTTTTGAAAATTGAATAAGCAAATAAGTCGATATTTCCGTATGAAAAGCTAACTTTTTTTCTAGGCAAGCTATACCAAAAATTCTTTTTGTTTTACAATCTAGTTACCCATGGGATTCTCGATACCGAGTTTGGTTTGGTTTCGACAACTCCTTGACCCGATCAAAAAGACCTATTTTTAAATATACTTAATCAAAATTGTTCGGAAATAATAGGAAATTTCCGTATGAGAAGCTAACTTTTTTTCTAGGCAAGTAATACCAATTTTTTTGTTTTATGCTCTACTTATACAGGGGATACTCCATACCGGGTTTACTTTGATTTGGATAACTTCTTGACCCGATAAAAAAGACCTATTTTTAAAATTCGTTATTCGCAAATATCGCAAATTTCTTTCCGTATGAGAACCTAACTTTTTTCCTAGGCAAGCTATACCAAAAATTCTTTTTGTTTTACAATCTAATTACCCATGGGATTCTCGATACCGAGTTTGGTTTGGTTTCGACAACTCCTTGACCCGATCGAAAAGACCTATTTTTAAATATACTTAATCAAAATTGTTCGGAAATAATAGGAAATTTCCGTATGAGAACCTAACTTTTTTTCTAGGCAAGCAATAACAAAATTTTTTTTTGTTTTATGTTCTACTTATACAGGGGATACTCCATACCGGGTTTAGTTTGATTTGGATAATTTCTTGACCCGATAAAAAAGACCTATTTTTAAAATTCGTTATTCGCAAATATCGCAAATTTCCGTATGAGAACCTAACTTTTTTCCTAGGCAAGCTATACCAAAAATTCTTTTTGTTTTACAATCTAGTTACCCATGGGATTCTCGATATAGAGTTTTGGTTTGGTTTGGACAACTCCTTGACCCGATCAAAAAGACCTATTTTTAAAATTATTTATTTGAATTAATAGCAAATTTCCGTACGAAAAACTAAGTTTTTTCCTAGGCAAGCTATACCAAAAATTCTTTTTGTTTTACAATCTAGTTACCCATGCGATTCTCGATACCGAGTTTGGTTTGGTTTGGACAACTCCTTGACCCGATCAAAAAGACCTCTATTTAAAATTATTTATTTGAAATAATAGCAAATTTCCGTACGAAAAACTAACTTTTTTCCTAGGCGAGCTATACCGAAAATTCTTTTTGTTTTACAATCTAGTTACCCATGGGATTCTCGATACCGAGTTTGGTCTGGTTTGGACAACTTCTTGACCCGATCAAAAAGACCTATTTTTAAAATTATTTATTTGAAATAATAGCAAATTTCCGTACGAAAAACTAACTTTTTTCCTAGGCAAGCTATACCAAAAATTCTTTTTGTTTTAGAATCTAGTTACCTATGGAATTCTCGATACCGAGTTTGGTTTGGTTTGGACAACTCCTTGACCCGATCAAAAAGACCTATTTTTAAAATTATTTATTTGAAATAATAGCAAATTTCCGTATGAAACCCAACTTTTTTCCTAGGCAAGCTATACAGAAAATTCTTTTTCTCCTAGATTCTATATACCCTTGGGATACTCCATACCGGTTTGGTTTGATTTGGATAACTTCTTGACCCGATAAAATTTCTATATTTTTGAAAATAGAATAAGCGAATAAGTCGATATTTCCGTATGAGAACCCAACTTTTTTCCTAGGCAAGCTATACAAAAAATTCTTTTTGTTTTACACTCTACGTACACCCTCTGCATCTGAGATCACTGACTATGAGCAAAACAGCAGTTAAACAACGAGTAGTTAGTATTCAAGTAGTCAATATGTAATATCCAAAAATTCAAGTCAGCATATCACAAGTAACATCAAAACATAAACATCAACAACAAGGTAGCTCAAAAGGACAAATTTTCACGGTACTTTTCAATTCTGAGCTTTTTGATAGCACAGGCGAAGATTTTGCGACCTCTTAAAGTGAGGTGAACGTCGTCTTCCATGAAATTCCGGTTCTTATAAACTTCACGATGGAGCTTAAAAGAGCTAAGTTCGCTTTTCGTTAAAAGTTCGTTGAACTTATGGATGTAGTCATGTTTCGCTTTTGTTCTTCGCAGTACAGTACATACTGTTACATCTGGGCGGTTACCTGCTTCCTTCAATTTGGTGACCAATTGCTGCATTTGACGCAGAACTTCAGCGGGTTCTTCCCCGGGTTCATCAAATCTGGAGAGGTTATTACCCCCCAGAGCAATAATAACCTTTCTATAGGTCGCCAGGTTAGGTAGAATTTGTTCGAAGTCTTTGACACAGCCTCCCCCTAGCGAACAGGTAACGCATCCATTCACGCATATGTTGTCGACGATCGAATCGCCCAGAAGAACCGTAGATACAGATATCTCGTTGCAGAAGTTCGTCACTAAAAATTCTCGTATGCGCCCGTTCGAATCAATCTTTACAACTCTTGCTTGCTCTTGAGCCTAGCCTCAGAGAACGCTGGCTTCAACTTCTTTTTTGGTGGAACACCACTTTCAGAAGCGTACAATACACCGACTCGGTTGTAATTCATGATGACACTGAAAATTCTCAACCTTTCAGATCCCCATACCTACATCAATTGTCACAGGAAGCAACAATTAGTATAATAATAGAGAAATAATAGTATGGCTTTATTTTGAACTGACATGTAGCCTATCGTATTCTCCTCGATTAGAGCTTTTCAACGATATAACTTTTGTATGGGTCCGTTCCGTCTTTGCCGTACATCGACCTATTGTACATCCACCCATGGGAACTTATTCGACCTATCGTTCCTCCCTTTGCCGTACATCGACCTGTGCATCGACCTATTGTACATCGACCTATTGTACATCGACCTATTGTACAT
>NC_134481.1:1706562-1826102 GCF_964194025.1 Convolutriloba macropyga
TTACTATCAAACTTGTGCTTTGAATATCCGTCTTTCTAAGGTTCACTTTAGAGTGATATTAGCGTCGCCAATTCAGCTTTAACTTATAAACTAGTATTTCGCTTAGCGAAAGTAGGCTTATTCTGGTATTGTGAAATTGAGTGATTCGCGGAACGAAATTCGGATTGAAAAGAGACAACTAAACTTGAATTCAGATTCGAGAAGAATGAATTAAATAAAACTACCAAATTGTGATTGAAACTTTGAAAGAAATGGGCTGCAATTTTTTGGCTTCTAAATTTTCTCAAAAGCGCTGAGTTTTTTCTACGGATGCGCTGAATTTGTGCTGAAATTTTGCCTGAAATGCGCTGAAATTTTTTTGTATCTAAAGTTTTCTCAAAAGCGCTGAATTTTTTCTATGGATTCGCTGAATTTGCGCTGAAACATTGTAGGAAATGCGCTGGAAAAAGTGCTTAAACTTTTGAAAGAAATGAGCTGAAAATGCGCTGAAATTTTGAATTTTTAGCGCCTTCTCTCCAATTCAGCGCATTTCAGCGCATTCAGCGGATTTCTTACATTATTTCAGCGCATTCATCGCATTTCTTACAAAAAACAATGCACTAAAACGGCGCTGACATCTCGACCCTGGACAGAAACTCCAGATGTAGTCCAGACCATCCCAGACAAAACATGTCTATCCCCAGAACCCTCCCAGACCGAAAGTACATTCGTCTAGACTTTCTTGCGTTCAAACACACCTCTGTCCAGACTTTCGTGCGTTCATTTTTCTCTCCAGACTGTTTAATTTTGAACGCACAACGTCCCCCTGGTGCGTTCGTTTTGGTCTGGACATATTGACTTTTGGTCTGGACCTGAACCTGGATTATCACAGCACGTTATTTGCTAGTGGGATGGGAGTAAAGTAATTGAGGGAGGAGGGAGGGGGGTGTCAATACAGAATAGATCCAGACAAAACGTTTAAAAATTAATTGCGACTAAATAAATTTTGATAGCTTTGAAAATAAATCGACGGTCGAGATCTTTCTAGCATCTAAGAGTCAACCTAATCAATTGAGACTGTCTTCCCGTCAAAATTGTCACTAATAGGAGTCGGGTAACATTATTCGGATTGGAAAGACCAATTTATTTTGCAATAATAATAAAAGGAAAGCCTGTTTCTACTCAGATTTTCCAAACAGTTTTGATCAAATATTACGATTTAGGGAAACTGAGAAAAGACTCCAGCTTATTGTGTAAGGAAATCAGGGGGAAAGTTAAAGTAAATCACATTTATTTAAAAGTCATTTCGCGAAAAAGGTCAATGCAGACAAGGAGACAGCGTCTAATGACATTTTTGCCCAAATCTAATGAAGAATTTACAGCGTACTTTTTAGTCGTGTTACCATACTCAGCAAATATCTTATTACTAAGTTTTTGTTCCTAAGAAGTAGTCCGGGTGGGGGTACCAGGCCTAAGCAACCTCTGATCAGACACAATCCAAACACTGGTTCAGATCTCACCCACACACCACACGTCCGACTTGTCCAGACGTAAAAGTGCGCTGGAAATCACTGCTAATGAGAAATTGGTTCGTTTTGAATTGCTCAATCTCAAAATAGAAGAAGGCTTAGACTTTTGTATCTCCAAACCCAAATTAATCACACTTCCGAAAGCTTCAAAAAACCTCTAATTACTCTCAAAAGTTGCAACGGAACTTGTTTCTGATCAGAAATACGTGCGCTCTAAACTGTCTCTGATCTGAATTCAGACCATTGAAAAGACTTTCAAGCGCTCCAAAAGAAAATCAGATGAAAAAATTTCAAGTTCTGCAAATTCAAATGAAAGTTTTCATATATCATATAGCAATGCAGTAATTTACACAATCTGAAAGTTGTGGTTTGGAAAAATATCATTTCCACTTTCTTCTACTTTTTCTTACCTTTCTTCAGAGTTCGATGGAATTGGAGCCTTTTGAGTACGACAGCTTGATCATGAACACAACATATGACAAATTTCTTCAATGGAAAGGAGCTGACAGCTTCCAGTCACTGAGGGTTAAAATACTTCTTTCTATTGAAAACATTGTTTTATGAATATAATTGTTGATATTTTTCAAAGTATATTCCTACCCCCGACCCGAGGCGTCCACCAGTCTTCCACCATTATTAGACGGGAATAAAGGTGTAAAGTCAATTCAACTCTTAACTGGCAAGAAAAAGAGTGTAAGAGTGTAATTTTAAGAAAGTAACACCTTTTTGTACAATCTTTACACTCTTTAGCTCACTCTTAATACACTTTTAAAAATAAACTATAATTACACTCTTTTGTCCACATTTTTTACACTGTTTTCCCTGGGTGAAGCCTCCCGCGAGATGTCTCAGTTCGTTCAAAGCCAAAAATTATGTATGATATCCACTGAGTATGTGAAAAATATTAAAAAGAGCCGGCTGGGCTGCATTATTTAAAAAAATACTCAGGAGACACCCGAAAAGAAAAAAATCAACAATTTTTTGCCAAAACATGTTTTCCATATTTTTTTTACCATTTTTCCATTGTTTCCTTCTATAAGCGGATTTTGAAATAAGGCATAGCGAGATCCAACAAATCGTCAATGCACCAATACCAACAATATCTAAATCTTTAAAAATTGATCAATACTGTAATTTGTTTAATTGATCCGAAAATCTGAGCGAACAATGGAAGATATTTGAAATAGGTGTTAAAATTTAGTATCTTAAGGTTCAAAAACCAATGGATTCTTACAAAGATAGCAAAAATCGCTGACAAGACATAGCGTAAATACAAATTAAAAAAATTAATCTAAAATCCGATTGCAAGAGCTTTACATGGTAGAAAACACGTCAAATGTTGCAAAAATTTTCTTTGTTCTAGAATGCTGCTATCAATAATTCAAAAACAAAAAACTTCAAATGGTTTATGAACTTTATCTAGCTTCTTTTCAAAAGCATATAGAATTTTTTTACTAAGATAACAAAATTTGCCTAAAAGAAATAACGACAAAACAAAGTAGTTAAAAAACTATTTCAAAAAAGGGTTGAAAAAATTTATTGTGGTTGGAAATAATGAAAGATTGGCGCTTCCAATTGGGGTTAGATGATGTAAAAGTGGGAAGAGAGTAACTTGTTGAGAGACGGTGAACTGCTGTAAGAGTGGGTAGTGCTGGTGAATTGCTGTATTTCACCGGGGGTATAATCATGTAAGAGCCGAGTTGTGATGGAAGGATTATTTAACGCAACGTCTAGCTCAAAACACTTACATCTTTCTTTTATCTTCAATGGAGTGCCATGACTGTAAAATGTTGTAAAAGTAAGGGCGGAAAAGATTTAAACCGTATTCTTACATTCTTGGCGGTTAAAGAAAGGATAAATGACTTTAGAGTCTGGGAGTAATTTCTCTATTATTCCCAAAGTCTTCTATCATTTTAGCTCTCTTGGCAGAAAAATAAAGATTAAAGAGTAGGGGTTAATTTGTCTTCTACTTCTAACTCTTACATCATTTTACCCCTCAGCAAAATGTCGCGCAAAAACATGAAAAAGTTTTGAGCTGCGATTTCCTAAAAAATCCGCCCATTGCAGCACTACATACATTTTTACGGGCGGAAAATTTGATCACGGAGTGATCTCAATCTTTGAAGCGAAAAGCCAATAAGAACTGGCAGAATCCTCGGCCGTATGCTTACTTGATGACAAGTTTTCATGACACTATCTAAAAATTAATATTTAGTGAAGCTTGAAACAGCGAATCTGCGAATTGTTATTTGAAAGAAAACAATCAACCCTGCACGAAAACGCAGATGCAGATAAAGATTCTTACAATGTTAACAAAAATCGCAAAATTTAATCTGAAATCCAATTGCAAAGCTTTACATGGCGGAAAACACGTCAAGTGTTGCAAAAATTTTCTTCGTTTTAGAATGCTGCTATCAAAATTTCAAAAACAAAAACTTCGATTGATTTAAGAATTTCACCTAGTTTCTATTCAAAAGCCTATAAATTTTTACTAAGATAACAAATTTGTCAACAAGAAATAACGACAAACCTAAGTAGTTATGAAACTACTTCAAAAAATGGATTGAAAAAACTTTATCGTGGTTGGATATAATGAAATATTTTGGGCGTCCAATTGGGGTTAGATGGTGTAAAATTGGCAAGAGGGTAAATTGTGGAGAGACGTTGAACTGCTGTAAGAATGGGCAGTTGCCAGTGTGTACTGCAGGTGAAAGGCTGTATTTGCCCGAGGTATAATTATGTAAGAGCCGGGTTGCGATGGAAGGATTATTTAACGCAAGATCTATCTCAAAACGCATTCATCTTTGTTTTATTTTCAATGGAGTGCCTTGGCTGTAAAATAATCTAAAGCTGAAGGCGTAAAAGATTTAACCAGTGCTCCTAATTTTTTTTGGCTGTCAACGAAAGGATAAATGACGTAGGAGTGTGGGAGTAATTTTTTTTATTATTCCCTAAATCTTCCATCACTTTAGCTCTCTTCACAGACAAACAAAGATGTAACAGTGGGGGGTTAATTTGTCTTCTACTTCTACTTCTAGTTCTTACATTATTTTATACCCCCTGCCCATTGCCGCGCAAAAACATAAAATTTTTGACCTGCAGTGCAGTTTCCTAAAAAATCCTCCCATGTTAGCGCCATATACAATTTTGCCTGCCAAACATTTGATCACGGGATTAACCTCATTGGCTGAAGCGAAATGCGAATCAGAAGTGGCAGAAGTAAGGTCCGGATGCTTATATGATGACAAGTTTTCATGACACTATCTAAAAATTAAGGTTTAGAGAAGCATGAAACAGCGAATGTTGAATTTTTATTTGAAAGAAAACAATCAATCGTGCACGAGTGCACGAAAACGCTTATACAGATTCTTACAAGGAATACTATAATTGCTGACAAGACATAACGTAAATACTATTTGTTTTTTTTTCAAAAAAATAATCTGAAATCCGATTGCAAGAGCTTTACCTGGCGGAAAACACATCAAGTGTTGCAAAAATTTTCTTCGTTCTAGAATGCTGATATCAATAATTCAAAAACAAAAAACTTCAAATGGTTTAAGAATTTCACCTAGTTTCTATACAAAAGCATATAAATTTTTACTAAGATAACAAAAGTTACCTACAAGAAACAACAACAGATCTGAGTGGTTAAAAAACTATTCCAAAATATTTGATCAAAAAAGCTTTATTGTGGTTGGAAACAATGAAAGATTTGGGCTTCTAATTGCGATTAGAGATGTAAAAGAGGGAGGAGGGTAACTTATTGAGAGACGGTGAACTGCTGTATGAGTGGGTAGTTGCCAGGGTGTGCTGCAGGTGGAATGCTGTATTCGCTCGGGGGTATAATTATGTAAGAGCCGGGTTGCGATGGAAAGATTATTTAACGCAAGATCTAGCCCAAACAAAACGCATTCATCTTTTTTATTTTCAATGGAGTGCCATGGCTGTAAAATGTTGTAAAAGTGAGGGCGTAAAAGATTTAACCCGCACTCTTACGTTTTAGGCTGTCAGAGAAAAGATAAATGACGTAAGATTCTGGGAGTAATTTCTCTATTATTCCCAAAGTCTTCCATCATTTTAACTCTCTTGACAGAAAAAAAAGATTAAAGAGTAGGGGGTTAATTTGTCTTCTATTTCTAACTATTACATCATTTTACCCTCCTCTGCCCATTGCCGCACAAAAACACGAAAATGTTTTTAGCTGCAATTTCCTAAAAAATCCTCCCAATTTCAGCGCCATATACATTTTACGGGCGAAAAAATTCATCACAGGAGTATCCTCATTCGTTGGATTGAAATGCGAATAAGAAGTGGCGGAATTCTTGTCCGTATGCTTAGTTGATGACAAGTTTTCATGACATTATCTAAAAATTAAGGCTAATTGAAGCATGAAACAGCGAATCTGCGAACTGTTATTTGAAAGAAAACAATCAATCGTGCACAAAAACGCAGATAAAATATATTTAAAAAAATTTTCTGTTCTCTTGCATAATATTTGTTCTCTTTCAAAAAACAAATTGCAGCCTTGCTGTTTCATAATTCACTAAACTATGATTTTCAGAAAGTGCCATGAAAGCTGGTGTCATCAATTAAGCATTTGAACTAGAATTCTGACCCCTCGTGTTCACAATTCACTGGTTACAGTTCATCGAAAGACGTTACCCCCCGGATGGAAATTTTCCACCCAGAAAAATTACTCCCAGACTCCACATCATTTTTCTCTTCTTTGACAGACAAAAAATATAAGAGAAGGAGTTAAATGTTTTAAGTTCTCACTTTTACATCATTTAACCCCCCCATGGCAGTACATTGCAGACAAAAAAGATGTAAGCGTTTTGAGATGGTATTTGCTAGAAAAAACTCCCTCCAATACAATCCCGCTCTTAAATGATTATACAACCTTGGCAACTCCACCCTTACGGCAATTCACCCCCTCTCAACAAGTTAGGCTCCCACACTTGCGTCTTTTTACTTTAATTGGAAGCCCTAATTTATCATTGTTTCAGCCCCCTCACACTAACACTGGCAATTTTGAACTCACAAACTCTGTACCCTCAAGCGGTTACTAGTAGCCTCCAGACCACAAAATATTTCCCAATTCTCGGCGGTCTATCTAAATTAATAATATTTGTTGCAATTATTACCCCCAAACAATTTACTCTTACATAATTTTACTCCCGCTTGGCAACCCAATTCGTACAAAATTTACACCTCTGAACAGATTACTCCGTCACTCTTACACTATTTTAAACCACATGGCCGCCCAAAATTTACACAGTTTTAACCTCTCTGAATAAATTCCCCCTAACTTTTATATCGTTTTACCTTCTTTGTGAGCCCAATTCTTAGGTTGCAGGGTAATCGCTAAAAAGTTCCTCCCATTGCAGCCAATTGACCCCCACCTACATAGAGTTTTTTTGCAACGGGTTAATTCATCAGCTGTCCTCCCATTGCAGCCCCTTACAGCCCACTCTCGCATAGAAATTCTGGTTATGGGGTGTATTTCCTCAAAGTTCTTCCCATTGCAGCCCATTGCCGCCCACTCTTTCATCGAAGTGTTGGTCAGGGGTATAATTTCTCAAAATCCCACCCATTGCAGTCCATTGAAGCCCACTCTTAAGTAGCTGTTTTGATCAAGGGCTTAATTACTCAAACGTCCTCACAATGCAGCTCCACTCTTACGTCATTTTACCCTAAGAGCAAACTTCCCCTCAATTTTACATCAATATACCTCACATAAACTAATTACCCCCCCCCCCCCTCTGACAACAAAATGGGAGTATCAGATGGGAGACATTCAACCCTGTTCATTCTATTCCAACAAGTGAAGCGAGGTTTTAAGATATACATTTTGGAAGCCTACCCAGACCTAGCTGCAAGCCATTATCATTACAGTGCACGCCTAATTACAAATTCAATCTGGTTTTGCCACTAGACAAGACTAATTTCAAGTCTTACAAGTCTCACAAGTCTTGGTCAAGTTTTAGATTCTCAACACTTGCAAGTTGATTCTCACGTCAAGACCAACTTTTTGAAAAGAATTTGTAACTGGTATACAGTGTCCTTGAAGTATACTGTATCAAGTGTCCTTGAAAACCGATACTAAATTACACTAGAGGATCCTCTGAGGCTTTACTTTCAGGTGTTTATGCGGCATTTTTGTTTCAACCTTTTTTCAGCCGCAGTTTTTAGATCGCTGAAATGTTGACAACACAACCGAAACAATTTTTAATTAAAGTGGCACTATTAGAGTAACTCAGCTTACCTGCAATCAGTTTTTTCACTAAAATGGTTGATCTCATCTGAAGCCTTCGTGGGCCCCAGTATTTAACCTAAAATCGACAGAAGGGATTCAAAACGAAAAACGAAATCTAGCATTATTTACAATATCTAAATGTCAACTAGCGAGGGAAACCTATCGTCCCACAGGTAGTATATTATAAATGTTCAACATATTTCAAATAATTATTGGTAACGTTTGCTCACCTGCTAAAGACAAAGAAAGCGTTACAACGCGCAGTTTGTTCCATAGGTTTCAAATCTGTCCGGTTCTTACATTTCTGCAGTTGACACTAAATTGCAGATTTTTGTTCTAATACTTGATTCTCAATTAGTCCAAATGACTGATTGTTCAGTTTTGCTGTTCAACAAAATTTTTCGATTTGAAAACGAAATAATCAGAAGTTAAACAAATCAAAATTTGCTTGAGTTGTTGTTAATTACTCATTTTTTAAACATAATTTAAGAATTCCCGCTCAATCAAATTGTAGCATTATAACTTGGCTAGAGTTTGGTCCAGCTTTAATCGGCTACATTTAGCATCTGATAAAAACGAAATCTCACATAATACAATCTAAAAACAATAAAATTTTTGCAAAAGCAAAGCTTGCAAATGTCTATTGGTTTCAATTTCAAATTATATTACGCTTCGTCAATTTCATTGAAAGGAAATGATTTCATGTTTTGCACAAAGAGCCTCTTACGTAGGAACTCTGTTCTTTCGAGAAAAAGTTTGAAACATCCAAATAGAATCCCTTTTCAACAATCCAGAGTTAACTTGTTCTGTACATTCAATAAGACGATTTACACAACAAGACACGATGAGAAATTTACCGCTCAAAAATTGTACATCAGAACTCATCTCATCTAGCTCCTGTGTGCTTCTCTTCCCGTAGTTCCTCATGTCAAAGCTACATCTCCTATTTGGAAAGGTGACAGAATGTGAACAATTTTTAATTCTTGACAGCATCGAACTGAAACTGCTTTCTTTGACTTAATTTGACACTTTTGGTACAACAATTGGTCAAATAGAGGAAAAAAATTTTCATGAGAAACCACGCTAAATCTTGTCAAGATCCTGGTAAGATCTCGTAAATGCTGCTGTGAAATCGAAAAAGAAATGTTTTTTTTTTTAAGTTTTCACTGTGATCCAGGGCAATCGAACCAAAATTTTGTCTTTTTGAGTGATTTTGGGAAGTAATTGAAGTATTTGTAGAAAAAAAAAGTAAAAATTGGAAAACCACGCAAGTTCCTGCCAAGATCCTGTAAACTCTCGTGTTGTTCTTGAAGAATCCAAGATCTTGCGTGGACTTGGAAATGGTATCGTTGAAATCCGAGATCATGCGTGGACTTGGCGTGGATGTCGTGGGTTCGAGCACTGGGTAGTTATCCAATTATCCCGGTAGCGGTTTCACATTTATAGGGAGTTTGCTTAGTATACAGAAGTGTAGTCAAATATTATGTGTCACTGGCAGGTTTTCGCCGACTCTGACGTGTCTTTGAACAAATATACTCAAGTCCCAAAAAGGTTGCAATTTTGCTTTGCTTATAATGAGGTTTTTGAGTTTCGCATTTACTCCATGCATTATAATCACTTAATGATAGTAATTTACTGAAAAAGTACGGTGACAAAATTGAACCAATCAAATTTACTCCGATAGGAAGTAGAATTGAATATTGTTTCTCATGATAATCTACTTTCACTGTCAGATTTGGACTTGAGCAGATTTGTTTCCTCTAGAAGCTTGGTTTTAACATCTTAAGCCCCGTTCTCATTCGCGAAAACACATTTATGACGGTAAAGCAGGAGTGAGCTTCTCTATTGGGCTCCTTTATAATCCATTGACCGTTAGAATCTCGATGTTTGAATTACAACGTCAGATTTGGACTACATCGATGGTGACTGGACCCAGTTAAAAATATCCTCACTTGTAGGTGTCTTCCATCAACCAAACCTTATTGCCTTCCTTAAGGTTCTCGTTCGCTGTAGACAGACTTTTTTTTACCGATTATTCAAGTCTGCCAAACCCTTTTGCAATATAACTCCCAAATAAGACTTCCATCAAAAAAAATGCCCAATACTAGAAAACATCTCTTGCTTAATCTCTTGCCTAACACTAGAAAACATTGCCGATCTGAAACTTCGAACCAATTATTCCCACATTCCATACTGAGTTGCTGCGGGTTAGTTAAATTGCATCTGACTGCTCGTTGAATTAGATGTTCTGATATTTGTCTGTTTTCCAACAAATGACAGATTTTTGTACTTGTTTTGACTCTTGTGCTTGTTAAAAATAGCTTAATTGCGTTCAGACAACTATCTGAGTCCAGCCTGGGTACCACTTCTATATGCACCGCTCTCGAAGTTAGACAAAAAAAAAGATAACGCTATTGCTTTTTGTTTACTCGCACAGTCTTCACCGTAACAGGACCAAAGTAGACAACTCCAGCATTTGTAACGATTTTGATTCATCTAACCGTTATTCCGGTATTTTGGCCTTTAATGGACTAATTGTTTGTTATCAGCATTTTTTCAGTAATGGACAAGTTCCTGATTGATCTCAGGGCATTCCGTATGCCTTGGGTTCAAGTTTTGTGCTGTAAAGTGTTTCTTGCATGCCCAGTGCCTTCGTCTTGATTGTTCTTGTGCCAGTTTTGCAAGAAGAACCCAACTGCATGTTTTGTCTAATGTAGCAAAATTGGAACTTTTGCACTATTGAACGCTTTTTCGCAAACTGTTTTTTGCCTATTCTGTCTTTGGCACCAAAAAATCCTTCTTTATCAAGGAAGGGAAAGAACTGTATGATTTTGTTGATCTTTGTTTTTTCTTTTCCATCTTTGAGAGACTCAATCTCTCCACCAAACTGTTCCTGCTTCGCTAATTTGAAAGTCTTTGCTTTTGCTTCTTGAATTTCATCAATGCTGATTACAGGTTTTGCTGACTTCGATGTTAACTAATTTTAGAGCTAAAAATCTAAGGGGGAATTATATAGAAGTGAAAATTATACCGATATCTTTGTAAATTGAACTTTAACTGTTCAGTTTTTGAACTTTTTTGTTGCTTTACAACCAATCCTTATCATTGACAACCAGAAACAGGGTTTTTGGTAGATACCCCGCTTGATGTAAATAACTCACAAGGAGACAATGAAATAATTTTTTTTCGAGTTTCTTGTTCTAATTTATTTCTGTCGGCTAAAAATTGAAAACAAACATTTTCATTGAGTTTAACCGTATTTATTCAGACTAACGAAAAAGTACTGTTCCGTTAAAAAATTACAGGAAAGAAATAAGAAGACAAAATTTATGCTAATCAACGCATAAGTAATCCAATTCTGGTAACACGAATGCCCTTGTATTCAAAAGCCTGTCAAAGCTTCTGAAATGTTTCAACTGAATAACAGCTACCTTTCAATCAGCATGTCTCATACAGGCTGGTTGGGACTCTTATCCTCATCTGAGAAAAAAAGATCGGTTCACTTGCTCTGGCCAGTCACTTTTAAGTCGGTTCAGTGAGGCCGGTCAGTTTGCCACTCAGTTCCCTTCAGTTCTTTAATGCTCATTGCTCTGGTGCCAGTGTCCGCTGGTTCGTTGATACCGTTTACAACTCAACTTTTTGAAGCCTTAGTTGCATCCAGTATTTCAGCCCCTAATTTGGCCACAAACAATTGTTGTTCATGATGGGATTTCTCTATCCACTAAACTGTAGTACTCTCGTAGACTTTGACCAAAATTTACACATCTGCATCTTCGATTCGATTTTGTTTTTCGGACGGCCATGAATTTCGCCTACAAGTCTAAACGCGGTGCTGAAATACTTCTCAATGGTTCGATTCGGCATTTTTCACTAACGAATCGTATTTCAACTTTCTTCTGCTGGTTCTGCTCAGTTGAATGCTATATGGTAAATTGCTGTCCATTGTTGTTCAAGCGAAGAAAACCCCTGCGTATAAGCTTCCACTTCGGCTGGTTTCCTGTTTCTTTTAATTTCATGTTTTCTGGAACTGCTTCGATTGCTGCAGTTCAATTTGTTGCTGATCACTTTTTTTCATTTTAAAATTATGTTACGAGAGAAAGTTTTGCAAGTAATCAAAGACAAGGAACAGCTTCGTGTTGGATCTCTACCGATTTGGTGAAATTTTCCTTGTAGATGTTGTTTTGGATAGCATTTGCTGTGCTGCATTTAGTTTTATGTCTTCAGTATCGATTACAACTAGCGCAAGAACCTGGTTTGCATAAACTAAAGAGCTCATCGCTCCAAATGCGTGCCACTGGTCTTTGTTTGCTTCAATAGACTCAATAGTTTGGACGCCATAGAAACCTCAAGCTACACCTGACCAAATTAGGGGATTTTCATTAGCAGAGGCATCAACTCCCTGATGGCTGATAGAGCAAATGTTCCTTCACTGAAACGGAATATCGTTCCAATTAACCCATGCTGTAGATCAGCTCCCGCTGGGCTTAATCTTTAAACATTGATGCTGCATTGCAAAGACTTCTCACGATTACAGGCTTTTTCGTGAAGCTGCGAGACATATAGGAATCGTCTGGTATCTTTATAAATCCTTTTAAACATCTGTATTTACTGATTGTTGAAACAAACTCTTCAAGTTCGGTTCTCTTTTAAATTTTGCCGCAATGAGTGAAGCTGATCGTAATGAGCTGAGCTGTAATTGTTCCGTAAGTTGTGCACTGGTAAACAAACCAACATGCCAACTTCATACCGCTTGTCTGTAAACTTAGTGCTGTACTTTAGCATCTTCTGAGCCTGCAGTTCCTTTATTGACTGGCTGATAATGTCGATTTTGAAGCCATAGATTTCAATATCCCACGAAGTGAGTATATCCTTAGACACTTTGACATTTTTTTGTGAAGACAAAACGAAAAATATTTTTATCTTCTCCCATTATATGTCCACGTACTACCTAAACAAACTCTGTTAGAACGGTGCAAATTTCAATTCATGCTCCTAGCTTGCAGGCCAATGGGCGTTGTAGCTTAATTGTCTTGAACAATGTTGATGATGATAACGTCCATCCCGTTGAAGCCTTCTGTGGCGAGGAACTTTTCTAAAGAAACATTTTCTGTCTTCAGATTCTTCACTCCATGAATGCAGCGTTACATCGAAGCCTTTGGTTTGTAATATCTCTCGGACACTTTGATCGCTGAATGAAACCGTCGATCCACTATCAGGGAAAACATAGGTGCTGAACCCGATGCCACCTCTCAGCCATCGAGACAGCAATTATCTAAGAAAACGCGTAACCCCGTTACTTTGCGTAACTGTTGCAGTGCTTACGTTAACTGAGTAGCTGCCATCGGCCATTTGTATTTCTGAGTGCAACAATCGGTTTTGCAATTGTTCTTCTCAAAAATCCATTTAAACTTTTCGCATTGACTTTACGTTCTTTGATTGCAAACCCAGATATCCCTAAAATAAGAGTTGCTTCCTCACTGCAACATACCGATCAGTCACTCATGTTTTGTACTTTGGACAATCCGAACTTTTGAGAGTTCAATGAATTAGTGGGCAGTGATTGTTTTGCGTTTTCTTCGTTTCTCTAAAATTCAAACTTGCACCGAAATTGGAGGTCTTTGGGAAGCGTTTGTATTTATTCACGCTTCTTCAGCCTTTAACATCGTTTTGCTTCACCTTGTAATCTAAAACCCTATATGAACAAATTTTATTTTAGACAGCCGTTCGTCAAACATAATTAACGAAGTCAATTTTATTTATTATTAACATAGTTCTTCTTCTTCTTCTTCTTGAGAACTTGAGGTAGTTAATCAACTCCCTGTAACACCGCTGAGCTTGAATGCAGATTAACTCATTGTCATTACTCTTTGAGCACTTTCACAATGAAAACTGTTACTGAGATTAGATCTGACCCTTGTTGTTGTGAAATTTAACTTCAATTGCCTTGTGGAGAATCTAAAGCTGTGCATTATTGATCACATGAGGTCTTCAAATTTTCTCACAATATTGTTCCGAGCAGCAAAAAATATATTTGCAGATTACCCCACATCAGATTTTGTTGATTTTGTCCTGCCTCTCTGTTTAGCCTTAGATGTATACTTTAGATAGATCATATTCACTGAGTATTCATCCTTTCGAGAGGGTCTCCATGGACTTTTCGAGGGCAATTCGAAATTTTTTAACATCAAATATTATGTTATTGCAAACTGAATATCCGCTGGCGTATCGTAAACCCGCAGTAAGAGAAGTGTCTCACTCTTTAAAGCTTGATGATCGATCGCGTGAGCTTCGTTATTGTGGAAAATGGCTAGACATCTGCAGTTGAGCGAGCAGTTGATCGATCTGGTATTAGAAGGTTGTCAATTCTACAGACCCAATGTGAGACGTCTCTCGTTATAGGTGCCGGTTGAAACGTGACTTTTTCCGAGCACTGGTTAATTGAGTGCGAACATAATCTTTTTTATGCTGTCCTGTTCAAGTTGCGCTATAGGTCATTTTTATATTCCAGATGTTGATATTTTGTTATGAGTTCCTTTATTTGCAGTTCTATCTTGATTTATTCGTTCTTCACGCCGTTGCGTTGCTCAGAACGTTTTGGAAACAACATCCGTATGTTCACTACTTTCTGTTGCTCGATGTTGTATCATAAGAGCAACTGAGTCGTCTGCTGGCTAGTTGTTGTTACCCTCGTTTTTAATAACTGCTCGAATTGCATTGCTTTGTTCTGATTTTATTTCTGGCTACATGCCTTTTCTTGTATATGCAAGCCAACAAATGTCAAAACCTGCTTTGTACTACCTTAACTGTTTCAGATGTTCTTCAACAAGTTTTCCTGGACAGGATACATGCTTGTTTCAAGTTGCAGTTGCTTTGAGTACTTCTTTAATAGAAAATGGACAATTTTCTGGTATTGAGGTTTTTTTGGTGTTGATCTTCAGTTTTTCGGTAGACAATTTTTTTCAGTGTTAACCTGTTCCGTAAAATACTGAAACTTCTTGTGTTCTTGGATTCATGCGGGCTGATACTATAGTGGCGCTCTACAGATTCTGCTGGTTAAACTTGAATTACCTCGATACTTTTCCTTTTTGATTTGCATATTTCCTTTAAGCAGGAGTTTCCCTTCAAGTAATTTTTTGAATTGCACTTTCCATTTCGCCCAATGTCAGGCTGACATTCAGAAGTGCTTTCATTGACTTAGTTTCATTTTACTTCAAATTTCTCTCGTTACCCTAGTCGAGACCTAGAATTATTAAAAGACCGTCCTCGACAGATTTAAGGTACGACAAGACTGTCCTCGACAGATATTGGGTATGAAAAGAATTTGTCTGGACCCGATGTGATGTCCTAGATTTTTGTTGGAACTAAACCACACGTCCTGGAATTTGGTTCGACAATAAATGTGTGCTGGAAATTGGCCGGACAATAAATCATGTCCTGGAATTACGCTCGCGACCATTATATTGACTTGTTTTCATTTTCCTTTATAGTTAAGGACGTGCAGCGCAATTGGTTAAGCTTTGGTTAAGATTGGAGAAGGTCACGAGGTCGAACCCAGATGTTTTCGGAACTTTTTAGTTTGCCTCATTTTTGCATATGAAAAGAGTTTGGCTGGAATTATGGACAAAATTAGCCTCGAATTTAACTAGGGTCCTCGACCGTGTAATATAATTCAATATTTACCCCCCCCACTTGGAGTTAATAGGTCTTTTCATAAGTTCGAGGTCTCGACTAGGGTAATTAGGTGACTAAGAGTATTATCTATATTCTATCAAGAAAATAAACAAAATGAACATTAGGCACCACAAAAAAACGCTTAATCATACTCTTGCATTTGATCGTTTGCCCGATAACAATTACAGATACAATAGAACTAAGCTCATGATTATGATTATGACTTACTTAGCAAAAACTAAATTATATAACTTTCAACATGCGCACAATGCTCTTTTAAATCTGCTATGACTGTAGCTTTTGGGATCATATTGCGTTTTTCTGTCTCATGCAGAAAAATTACGATAATCTCACTGGTTTATTAAAGAATACTAAGTTAGTGCCCGGGTCGAGGTTTTTGGGTAAATTTACGTAAGAAATGCGGTGAATGCGGTGAATTTTTATAAGAAATGCGGTGATTGCGGTGAATGCGGTGAAAATAAATATTTCAGCGCATTTCACCGCATTTCTTACATAAATTCACCGCAAAATTCACCGCATTTCTTACAAAAATTCACCGCATCAACTTTTGTGGCAAAATAATGTAAGAAATGCGGTGAAAGCGGTGAATGCGGTGAAAAAAAATAATTCACCACATTTCACCGCATTTCTTAAAAAAATTCACCGCCAAATTCACCGCATATGATTCCAAAGTTAACTCAATCTGATTTAAATTCACAAGGAATTCCAAAGATGGTAGTGACAGTTGGCGCAGAGGACTAAGCAGTGGAAAGTATGCAGGAGGTCAAGGGTTCGATCCCGTGTGGGGACCATTCTTTTTTGTAAGAATACTGAAAACGCGGTGAAAATAAATAATTCACCGCGATTCACCGCATTCACCGCAAAAAGATGTAAGAAATATGCGGTGAAAATTATTTTTTTTCACCGCATTTCACCGCATTTCTTACGAAAATTCACCGCCAAACCTCGACCCGGGTGGATGATGTTTCCAAAGCAATAATTTTTTTAAGTGCAGACTTTCATCCAGATCAAAATCTTGTGTGAATACGAAGTGAAGAGTTTGAGTGAGGACGAATGGAAATGTGTCGGCAAAAATGTATCTGGCAACTATCATCTGTGGGGATCTAGTGTGTACTACAAGAAGAGTGACTTCATTTCAAGCAATTTTCGGGAACGAATGCGTAAGCTGAAACACAATCATGTGATTCGCTAATCATAATTCCTATTGGGAGACACAAATTTTGGTGCATCGTTTCCCGGAAATTCAATATCTACCAATACTATTCCCAACGGTACAATTGCCTATTCGAACATTTCCCCCTTTTTGTAAGTTTCTTAGACTTTCCGCTTTCCTCAGAACCCCATCGGAAATCCAATTGTGATAATTTCTGTGAAAACCCAACGGCACTCTTTCCCATTCCACAAAATTCCATTTGTTTTTGTCCACCCTGAAATCCCATCGGGGTGCTCCTTTTTCCGACAGAAGTTGCTTTATCTTCTTATACTTGTTGCAAATCTACACATTTTACCACTTGAATTTCCCGTCAGAATTGAAAGAAAAAAATGATATTATGCCAAGATTTTCGGGAAATAATTGCGTTTTTCAGGCGTCTGTTATCGTTCCGACTGCTTCGCTAACACAGAAGGCCATCGAGCAATCATCAACTCAAAAGAAGAGGAAACCTTCATTTTGGAACAGATTGAAGACATTTTCTTGGAAATTGGCCTCTCAGGTTACACTAGTTTGGAAAATGATGATCTGTCTTGGGATAACAATGCCAACGGGATTCCGCCCGAACAGTTGAGATGGTATTATGGGAAGCCGCGATCGAGCCAGCCTAATTGCTTAGCTGCTGATTCTTGTAAGTTTCCAGATCAAGGTTTTTTCAAAAAAAATCTAAGATCAGCGGTGAAAAAATTTATATTTCACCGCAACTTTCAACATTAAATGATGTGACAAACAGTGAATTTTCGTCAATTTTTTGGTACCAAAAAATTTGGTACCGAAATTTGGTACCAGTCACTTCTTAATTCAATTGTGCCACCAGTAACCTTCTTGAAGCATTTTTTTAGTTAAAATCACATTCACTGTACTTTATGGAAAACTCATGTGGTGAATTGTATGAGTTCACATATGAACAATGAATGAATGTTCATTTTCTCCACCTCAGCAAACAAAAAATTATTTTAATCACTATCAACAGGAAACGGTGATAAAAAATTACCGCTGAAAACCACATATCTTGCAAAAAATGACAACAAACAAATTTTTCGGCTATTCTTTAATGAATGAATTGACGTAAGATATGCAGTTTTATCAGTGAAAGTGTTTTTTTTTCACTGCTTTCATCGCATTCAGAGCTAAAAGCTGCAAATCTTGAGTTCATTCGTTGTATTCACCGTAATTCTTAAATTTTGAGCAATTTTTAGCGTTGACACCTCGACCCGGTTCCTTTTGCTTCTCGACAGCTCAAGAAATATATGAATCAATGGAACCCCTCCATAAAGGAGATGTCAGAGTTAAAAACCTGTTAAAAAGTGATAACAGCGACGACCTGAATGAAAAAACTTACGATACGCCCTCAAAGCGGTGAATGAGATGAAAAATTTTTGCAACGTCAAGAACCAAAAAAGTACAAAAAAACTCATTGCCAAAGTTGACGAATGTCTTACATAATATCGTCATAAAGTTATTCTCAGGAAATATCAGTTTTCGCTAACTATAGTTAGGCTAAACAAAAAAATCAACAGGCCTATTCGACCCTATAGTGCAACGCATCTGATTTAAAACCCAAACATAAAGCTGCAAAATATGGGACATTTAATGATGGAAAAAATATGAGACTCCTAAGAAAGTGGTCGCAGGTTCAAACTTATTGATGAGATTCAAACCTGTTTTTTGGATCTATTGATAATATGGCCGCTATCAGCGTGTGTTTGTAATTAGTTTGTTGTTCTAAATTATAATTGTTGAGCGACTTTTGGCTTCACCTTCGATAATTTTTGAACAAATGTGTTCGCTTATCTAATTTTTACTTCTTTCTGAGAGCAAATCATCTCTATACATATCACATAAAATAGCTAACAGAATAATAGTTTGACTTGATGATTCTGAAATGCCGCTTCTCTCTTTTTCATTTCTCTTGAGCACCAAATAGCATATTTCGACACTCTCCGTATAAATCTAGATCATTAACCGTCAACGGACGAGTGAAATCAAAAAATAGGGTTTTGCTTCACATTGATACAAGATCTTATCGCAATCATATCGCGTTTCCAATACGCAACACAGGTACAGCATTCAACACAACTTTCGTGAAGATTATCAGATTGCGCAGTCAGCAATGAAAGAGCGCGGACTTCTCTGAATTGAATCATTCTGGGAGAAGACAACTCTGGAACTCCCTTTGTATTGGGAGGAAGGCTGTCGTATAATCCTGAGTTAAAATCCTGAATTTAGCAAATTTAACTCAGGAAGCAATTTCACTTCACCTCCTTCGCGGAGCAACCCCAGAAAAATTACGCTGCCTTTAGAGCAAATTTATGAAGAGGATGTAAAAAAAATACAGCTCAAACTGAAAAAATCAGGACTTGAACAGACCAATTAAACAATAACTGTCTAAACAAGTCTCAAAAAGTTTAGGCAGTAAAGATCTTTTGTGGGGACCGACCATGGAAAGTTCGTGATATTCAAGCTGTCTCGTTGTCCTATCTCAGCATTCTCCTATTCCAAGGAAGGAGAATTTTTTTATATGAAATTGCTAGATATGAAAATTGATAAAATATTGGCACGTGACCTGTTGACTATCTTTGATACAATATTTATTGATGATTATAACCTAATTTTTGACAGATTTTCATTTCTGATACAATAATACTTAAAAGTGAACCCGTGTGTAAATTCTACAATTCCTGGGGTGGTTTCCACTCAATTTTGATTTGGGAAGCCATGGAGAAAACACTCTACAAGATGTTTTCATCGCAAATTGGCTGGAGCTAAGGATTCAACAGGTGCTCTTGAAAAAAAAATGCGCCGAAATGGATTCTGAAGTTCGCATTTAACATTGACGTCGGACCAAAAGCACCTCAACTTTCCGGTGAATCCTCCTACGCTGTATGCAGTACAAGCAACACAATTCGCTCAGTAAACGACCAACAAAGCAATCGTAACACTTATCCAGGCTAACAACAACAAAACCAACAGAACGGAAGACAATGGACTACAGACTGTCCAAACTCTGGAACTGCCTGGTCCTCAATTCATCGTCAGCCATGTCCAGCTCCTGCTAAAATGGACAAAAATTTCGGGACAAAAATTGTTGATAATACGTAATCAGACGTCGCCAAGCGGCCACAGAAGACCAAAATGAAAGGTTGCCCGGGTCGAATTTTTCCGCCCAATTTTATGTATAAGTGGGGCTGCAATGGGAGTATTTTTTTAGGAAAATGCAGCAAAAACACTTACATCTTTTTGGGCTGCATTGGGCTTCTAAAGGGAGTAAATTGTTGTAAGAGTGAGAGGGTAAAAAACAAATTAACCCCCACTCTTACATCTCTTTGGTCTGTCAAGGGGGTAAAATGATGTAAGAGTTCGGGGATAATTTCGCCATTACCCCAACTCTTACATAATTTTACCCCCTTGACAGACCAAAAAGATGTAGGTTTGGAGGTAGTTTACCCCCTCACTCTTACACTATTTTACCCTCGTAGCCTAATGCAGCCCAAAAGACGTAAGAGTTTTGAGCTGCATTTTCCTAACAAATCCTCCCGTTGCAGCCCCACTCTTACATCATTTTACCCCCTCTGAACAAATAACCCAATCACTCTTACACCATCAGCCCATTGCAGCCCACTTTTACAAGGCAATTTTTGTCAGGGGATGTAATTCCTCGTAAATCTTCCAATTTCAGCCCAATGCAGCCCCCTCTTACATGTCAATTTTAGTCAGGGGATGTATTTCCTCAAAAATCCTCCCATTGCAGCCCCCTGCAGCCCACTCTTACATGGCAATTTTGATTAGGAGGGTAATTCTTCAAAACTCCTCCCATTGCAGCCCAACTCTTACATCATTTTACCCCCTCTGAACAAAATACCCCCACACTCTTACATCAATTTACCCCCGATAGACAAATTACCCCCTTCTTTCTTTCACAATGGGAGGATTTTAGGGAGGACATTCGACCCCGGTGATGAAGAATCACATTGTATTTGGAACAAACTAGGATTTCGACTAAAAACATGCTGAAGATTATTGTGTCCCGTTGGTTTGAAATACATCACAAAATAGAAAACACGTAAATCTTCAGATCCACATCGCTAAAGTTTGCTGTAAAATTTTAGTGGATTCAGATAGCATTTGCACCATTGTTTAGGATAACTTGGCCTAAAGTCATAACCATTTTAGGCAAAAAAAGTTATTGGTCAACGTACTTAGATGTGAAAAACTTGACAAGTTTTTTGATTGCCAATTAACACTTCAGTGACATGTATTGATTGGAGCGCAAAAATGTCAAAATAATTTGTTGAAGGCGGCCACTGTACTCTCATTGGCTGGGATCTAACTGTTATACTGAACGTCCCTAAACGTCAGGTCAAAGGCAGCCCATTTGTATTTCAGTACGAGTGGATATACAGACTTACTGCCTTTAGACAGTGTTCCTTGTTGTTCAGGATACAATCGCTCAGTTCTTTGACTTTTGGTATAATATTGTTGATTGTCACCTTTCTTTGGCTACCAATAAGCGGAGTATTTTGCACTGATGAAATTCCTGGAAATTTAGGACAGCTAAGAAAGCGGTGAGAGGATCGAGCCTGTTGATGAGATTAAAATCTGTTTTGTGTACTTTTATCTGTTGATAAATTGACCAATGTGGTTTGTAAATAATAAGCTGTTCTAAATTTTAATTGTTGTGCGACCATTGTTGTGATAGTTTTTGAACGGATGTGTTTGCGGATCTAATTTTTACTCCTGTCTGAGAGCAAGTCATCTCTTACACATCCAATAAGCGAGCTAACATAATCAAAGCTTGACTTGGTCATTTTGAAATACCGTTTCTCTTTCTGAATTCTCTTGAGGTCAAAATAGCATATTTCAACACTATTTGTATGAATTTAGATCATTAGCAGTCAACGGAAGACTGAAATGGAAAAAAATGAGCTTTTGCTTCACATTGATTCAAGATCTTATCGCAATTGCTACTTGTTTTCTATACGCAACACAGCTGCAGCATTCAACACAACTCTCGTGAAGAATATCAGATTGTGCAGTCAGCAATGGAAGAGCCCGCACTTCTGTGAATTGACCCATTTTGGGAGAAGTCAATTATGGAACTCCCTTTGTGTTGAGAAGGCTGCCGTATAATCCTGAAGTTATCAAATTTAACAGAGGAAACGATATCCATTGACCTCCTTCCAAGAGCATTCCGGGGAAAAATTACATTGTCTTAAGAGTTAATTGGGTAAGAAGAAGTAGCGAAAAGAACGACTGGAACTGTAAAATTCAGGAGATGAGCAGAACAATTGAATAACAACTGGCTCATCAAGTCTGAAAAAGTTTAGGCAGTAGGGATCTTGTGTGGGAACTTACCTTGGAAAGTTTGTGATAACCAAGCTCTCTCAATGTTCTATCACAGATTTTGTCTATGAAGCAAACTAGAATTTCGACTAAGAACATTCAGAAGATTATTGTTTCCCGTTGGTTTGAAATACATCACAAAACACAGAACACGTAAATCTTCAAATGCACATTGCTAAAATTTGCTGTAAAATTTTAGCGGATTCAAATATCATTTGTACCATTGTTTAGGAAAAGTTGGCAAAAGCCATATTTGTAATTTTAGACAAAACTATTTTATTTAAAACCATTTTAGACAAAAAAGTTATTGGCCAACGTACTTACTTAGAGGTGAAAGACTTGACAAGTTTTTTGATTGACAATTAACACGCCAATGATATGTATTGATTGGAGCACAAAAAAGTCACATTAACTTGTCATTCCTGGATGACTGTCATCTCCTCGGCAGGGTTCTAAATGCTAAACCGGGACCCTAAACGTCAAGGCAAAGACAACACGGTTTTATTTAAGTACGACTTATTGCCTTTAGTCAGTGCTTCTTTGTTGTTCAGGGCACACTTCTGCTCACTTCTTTTACTTTTTGTATAGTATTATTGAATGTCAGCTTTCGCGGGCTACCGCTGAGCGGAGTACTTTGCACTGATGAAATTCCTGGAAAAGTTTGCGTGAGGATTGAGGGTCATTGATGTGAGGTCTATGCTCTTTCAAAAGTGATACTTTTTGTTGTAGTTTTGACGACATGGAAGTTAAAATCATGTTTAATTTTTTTCGAAACAACTGACTTTTCATTGCCGTCCGAGTGCAACTTTTCGCTGGATTGATTTTAGCTAAAAAGCGCTGATTTGAAATGACATTTTTGACTTCGTGGTGTCCTAATTGGCGCGAAATTAGCAAGTTTTCAGTGATTTTTTTTGCGGTACAATGTCATTTGCGACATCGGGTCGAATATGCTCCCTAAAAACCTCCCATTTTGTTGTAAGAGTAGGGGGGGGGGGGTAATTTGTCTATGGGGGGGGGGGGTGAATTGATGTAAGGGTGTGGGGGTAATTTGTTCAGAGGGGGTAAAATGATGTAAGAGTTGGACTGCAGTGGGAGGACTTTTGAGGAATTTACTCCCTGACTAAAATTGCCATGTAAGAGTGGGCTGCAATAGGCTGCAGTGGTAAGACTTTTGAGGAATTATCCCCCTGACTAAAAATGCCATGTAAGAGTGGATTGCAGTGGGAGGACTTTTGAGGAATTATCCCCTCTGACTAAAAAATGCCATGTAAGAGTGGGCTGCAGTGGGAGGAATTTTGAGGAATTATCCCCCCTGACTAAAAATGCCATGTAAGAGTGGATTGCAGTGGGAGGACTTTTGAGGAATTATCCCCCCTGACTAAAAAATGCCATGTAAGAGTGGGCTGCAGTGGGAGGACTTTTGAGGAATTATCCCCCCTGACTAAAATTGCCATGTAAGAGTGGGCTGAAATAGGCTGCAGTGGGAGGACTTTTGAGGAATTATGCCCATGACTAAAATTGCCATGTAAGAGTAGGCTGCAGTAGGAGGACTTTTGGGGAATTATCCCCCCTGACTAAAAATGCCAAGTAAGAGTGGGCTGCAATAGGCTGCATTGGGAGGACTTCTGAGGAATTATCCCCCATGACTAAAATTGCCATGTAAGAGTGGGCTGCAGTGGGAGGACTTTTGAGGAATTATCCCCCCTGACTAAAATTGCCATGTAAGAGTGGGCTGCAGTGGGAGGACTTTTGAGGAAGTATCACCCCTGACTAAAATTGCCATGTAAGAGTGGGCTGCAGTGGGAGGACTTTTGAGGAATTATCACCCCTTACTAAAAATGCCATGGAAGAGTGGGCTGAAGTGGGAGGACTTTTTAGGAATTATCCCCTCTGACTAAAAATGCCATGTTAGAGTGGGCTGCAGTAGGAGGACTTTTGAGGAATTATCCCCTCTGACTAAAATTGCCATGTAAGAGTGGGTTGCAGTGAGAGGACTTTTGAAGAATTTACTCCCTGACTAAAATTGCCATGTATGAGTGGGCTGCAATAGGCTGCAGTGGGAGGACTTTTGAGGAATTATCTTCCCTGACTAAAATTGCCATGTAAGAGTGGGCTGCAGTGGGAGGACTTTTGAGTAATTATCCCCCTGACTAAAAATGCCATGTAAGAGTGGGCTGCAATAGGCTGCAGTGGGTGGACTTCTGAGGAATTATCCCCCTGACTAAAATTGCCATGTAATAGTGGGCTGCAGTGGGAGGACTTTTGAGGAATTATCCCCCCTGACTAAAATTGCCATGTAAGAGTGGGCTGCAATGGGAGCACTTCTGAGGAATTTACTCCCTGAGCAAAATTGCCATGTAAGAGTGGGCTGCAATAGGCTGCAGTGGGAGGACTTTTTGAGGAATTATCCCCCCTGACTATAATTGCCATGTAAGAATGGGCTGCAGTGGGCGGACTTTTGAGGAATTATCCCCCCTGACTAAAATTGCCATGTAAGAGTGGGCTGCAGTGGGAGGACTTTTGAGGAAATATCACCCCTGACTAAAATTGCCATGGAAGAGTGGGTTGCAGTGCGAGGACTTTTGAGGAATTTACTCCCTGACTAAAATAACCATGTAAGAATGGGCTGCAATAGGCTGCAGTGGGAGGACTTTTGAGGAATTATCCCCCTGACTAAAATTGCTATGTAAGAGTGGGCTGCAGTGGGAGGACTTTTGAGTAATTATCCGCCCTGACTAAAAATGCCATGTAAGAGTGGGCTGCAATAGGCTGCAGTGGGAGGACTTCTGAGGAATTATCCCCCTGACTAAAATTGCCATGTAAGAGTGGGCTGCAGTGGGAAGACTTTTGAGGAATTAACCCCCCTGACTAAAATTGCCATGTAAGAGTGGGCTGCAGTGGGAGGACTTTTGAGGAATTTACTCCCTGAGTAAAATTGCCATGTAATATTGGGCTGCAATAGGCTGCAGTGGGAGGACTTTTGAGGAATTATCCCCCCTGACTAAAATTGCCATGTAAGAGTGGGCTGCAGTGGGAGGACGTTTGAGTAATTATCCTCCTGACTAAAAATGCTATGTAAGAGTAGGCTGCAGTGGGAGGACTTTTGAGGAATTATCCCCCCTGACTAAAAATGCCATGTAAGAGTGGGCTGAAGTGGAAGGACTTTTTAGGAATTATCCCCTCTGACTAAAAATGCCATGTAAGAGTGGGCTGCAGTGGGAGGACTTTTGAGGAATTATCCCCCCTGACTAAAATTGCCATGAAAGTGTGGGTTTTCTGAAGAATTTACTCCCTGACTAAAATTGCCATGTAAGAGGGGGCTGCAATAGGCTGCAGTGAGAGGACTTTTGAGAAATTATCCCCCTTGACTAAAATTGCCATGTAAGAGTGGGTTGCAGTGGGAGGACTTTTGAGTAATTATCCCCCCTGACTAAAAATTCCATGTAAGTGTGGGCTGCAGTGGGAGGAGTTTTGAGGAATTATCCCCCCTGACTAAAATTGCCATGTAAGAGTGGGCTGCAGTGGGAGGAGTTTTGAGGAACTATCCCCCCTGACTAAAATTGCCATGTAAGAGTGGGCTGCAGTGGGAGGACTTTTGAGTAATTATCCCCCCTGACTAAAAATGCCATGTAAGAGTGGGCTGCAATAGGCTGCAGTGGGAGGACTTCTGAGGAATTATCCCCCTGACTAAAATTGCCATGTAAGAGTGGGCTGCAGTGGGAAGACTTTTGAGGAATTAACCCCCCTGACTAAAATTGCCATGTAAGAGTGGGCTGCAGTGGGAGGACTTTTGAGGAATTTACTCCCTGAGTAAAATTGCCATGTAATATTGGGCTGCAATAGGCTGCAGTGGGAGGACTTTTGAGGAATTATCCCCCCTGACTAAAATTGCCATGTAAGAGTGGGCTGCAGTGGGAGGACGTTTGAGTAATTATCCCCCCTGACTAAAAATGCCATGTAAGAGTAGGCTGCAGTGGGAAGACTTTTGAGAAATTATCCCCCCTGACTAAAAATGCCATGTAAGAGTGGGCTGAAGTGGAAGGACTTTTTAGGAATTATCCCCTCTGACTAAAAATGCCATGTAAGAGTGGGCTGCAGTGGGAGGACTTTTGAGGAATTATCCCCCCTGACTAAAATTGCCATGAAAGTGTGGGTTTTCTGAAGAATTTACTCCCTGACTAAAATTGCCATGTAAGAGGGGGCTGCAATAGGCTGCAGTGAGAGGACTTTTGAGAAATTATCCCCCTTGACTAAAATTGCCATGTAAGAGTGGGTTGCAGTGGGAGGACTTTTGAGTAATTATCCCCCCTGACTAAAAATTCCATGTAAGTGTGGGCTGCAGTGGGAGGAGTTTTGAGGAATTATCCCCCCTGACTAAAATTGCCATGTAAGAGTGGGCTGCAGTGGGAGGACTTTTGAGGAAATATCACCCCTGACTAAAATTGCCATGTAAGAGTGGGTTGCAGTGCGAGGACTTTTCAGGAATTTACTCCCTGACTAAAATAACCATGTAAGAATTGTCTGCAATAGGCTGCAGTGGGAGGACTTTTGAGGAATTATCCCCCTGACTAAAATTGCCATGTAAGAGTGGGCTGCAGTGGGAGGACTTTTGAGTAATTATCCCCCCTGACTAAAAATGCCATGTAAGAGTGGGCTGCAATAGGCTGCAGTGGGAGGACTTCTGAGGAATTATCCCCCTGACTAAAATTGCCATGTAAGAGTGGGCTGCAGTGGGAAGACTTTTGAGGAATTATCCCCCCTGACTAAAATTGCCATGTAAGAGTGGGCTGCAGTGGGAGGACTTTTGAGGAATTTACTCCCTGAGTAAAATTGCCATGTAATATTGGGCTGCAATAGGCTGCAGTGGGAAGACTTTTGAGGAATTATCCCCCCTGACTAAAATTGCCATGTAAGAGTGGGCTGCAGTGGGAGGACGTATGAGTAATTATCCCCCCTGACTAAAAATGCCATGTAAGAGTAGGCTGCAGTGGGAGGACTTTTGAGGAATTATCCCCCCTGACTAAAAATGCCATGTAAGAGTGGGCTGCAGTGGGAGGACTTTTGAGGAATTATCCCCCCTGACTAAAATTGCCATGAAAGAGTGGGTTTTTTGAAGAATTTACTCACTGACTAAAATTGCCATGTAAGAGGGGGCTGCAATAGGCTGCAGTGAGAGGACTTTTGAGAAATTATCCCCCTTGACTAAAATTGCCATGTAAGAGTGGGTTGCAGTGGGAGGACTTTTGAGTAAATATCCCCCCTGACTAAAAATGCCATGTAAGAGTGGGCTGCAGTGGGAAGACTTTTGAGGAATTATCCCCCCTGACTAAAAATGTAAAAATGCCATGTAAGAGTGGACTGCAGTGGGAGGACTTTTGAGGAATTATCCCCCCTGACTGAAAAAGCCATGTAAGATTGGGCTGCAGTGGGAGGACATTTGAGGAATTATCCCCCCTTGACTAAAAATGCCATGTAAGAGTGGGATGCAATAGGCTGCAGTGGGAGGACTTCTGAGGAATTATCCCCCTGACTAAAATTGCCATCTAAGAGTTGGCTGCAGTGGGAGGAGTTTTGAGGATTTATCACCCCCTGACTAAAAATGCCATGTAAGAGTGGACTGCAGTGGGAGGACTTTTGAGGAATTATCCCCCCTGACTAATAATGCCATGTAAGAGTGGGCTGCAATGGGAGGACTTTTGAGGAATTTTCCCCCTGACTAATAGTGCCATGTAAGAGTGGGCTGCAATAGGCTGCAGTGGGGGGACTTTTGAGGAACTATCCCCATGACTAAAATTGCCATGTAGGAGTGGGCTGCAGTGGGGGGATTTTTGAGGAATTATCCCCCCTGACTAAAAATGCCATGTAAGAGTGGACTGCAGTGGGAGGACTTTTGAGGAATTATCCCCCCTGACTAGAAATGCCATGTAAGAGTGGGCTGCAGTGGGAGGACTTTTGAGGAATTATCCCCCTGATTAAAATTGCCATGTAAGAGTGGGTTGCAGTGAGAGGACTTTTGAGGAATTTTATTCCCTGACTAAAATTTCCATGTAAGAGTGGGTTGCAATAGGCTGCAGTGGGAGGACTTCTGAGGAATTATCCCCCTGACTAAAATTGCCATCTAAGAGTGGGCTGCAGTGAGAGGACTTTTGAGGAATTATCCCCCCCCCCTGACTAAAATTGCCATGTAATAGTGGACTGCAGTGGGAGAACTTTTGAGGAATTATCCCCCCTGACTAAAAATGCCATGTAAGAGTGGGCTGCAATGGGAGGACTTTTGAGGAATTATCCCCCTGACTAAAAGTGCCATGTAAGAGTGGGCTGCAATAGGCTGCAGTGGGGGGACTTTTGAGGAACTATCCCCATGACTAAAATTGCCATGTAGGAGTGGGCTGCAGTGGGAGGATTTTTGAGGAATTATACCCCCTGACTAAAAATGCCATGTAAGAGTGGACTGCAGTGGGAGGACTTTTGAGGAATTATCCCCCCTGACTAGAAATGCCATGTAAGAGTGGGCTGCAGTGGGAGGACTTTTGAGGAATTATCCCCCTGATTAAAATTGCCATGTAAGAGTGGGCTGCAGTGGGAGGACTTTTGAGGAAATATCACCCCTGACTAAAATTGCCATGGAAGAGTGGTTTGCAGTGAGAGGACTTTTGAGGAATTTTATTCCCTGACTAAAATTTCCATGTAAGAGTGGGTTGCAATAGGCTGCAGTGAGAGGACTTCTGAGGAATTATCCCCCTGACTAAAATTGCCATCTAAGAGTGGGCTGCAGTGAGAGGACTTTTGAGGAATTATCCCCCCCTGACTAAAATTGCCATGTAATAGTGGACTGCAGTGGGAGAACTTTTGAGGAATTATCCCCCCTGACTAAAAATGCCATGTAAGAGTGGACTGCAGTGGGAGGACTTTTGAGGAATTATCCCCCCTGACTAGAAATGCCATGTAAGAGTGGGCTGCAGTGGGAGGACTTTTGAGGAATTATCCCCCTGATTAAAATTGCCATGTAAGAGTGGGTTGCAGTGAGAGGACTTTTGAGGAATTTTATTCCCTGACTAAAATTTCCATGTAAGAGTGGGTTGCAATAGGCTGCAGTGGGAGGACTTCTGAGGAATTATCCCCCTGACTAAAATTGCCATCTAAGAGTGGGCTGCAGTGAGAGGACTTTTGAGGAATTATCCCCCCCTGACTAAAATTGCCATGTAATAGTGGACTGCAGTGGGAGAACTTTTGAGGAATTATCCCCCCTGACTAAAAATGCCATGTAAGAGTGGGCTGCAATGGGAGGACATTTGAGGAATTATCCCCCTGACTAAAAGTGCCATGTAAGAGTGGGCTGCAATAGGCTGCAGTGGGGGGACTTTTGAGGAACTATCCCCATGACTAAAATTGCCATGTAGGAGTGGGCTGCAGTGGGAGGATTTTTGAGGAATTATCCCCCCTGACTAAAAATGCCATGTAAGAGTGGACTGCAGTGGGAGGACTTTTGAGGAATTATCCCCCCTGACTAGAAATGCCATGTAAGAGTGGGCTGCAGTGGGAGGACTTTTGAGGAATTATCCCCCTGATTAAAATTGCCATGTAAGAGTGGGCTGCAGTGGGAGGACTTTTGAGGAAATATCACCCCTGACTAAAATTGCCATGGAAGAGTGGTTTGCAGTGAGAGGACTTTTGAGGAATTTTATTCCCTGACTAAAATTTCCATGTAAGAGTGGGTTGCAATAGGCTGCAGTGGGAGGACTTCTGAGGAATTATCCCCCTGACTAAAATTGCCATCTAAGAGTGGGCTGCAGTGAGAGGACTTTTGAGGAATTATCCCCCCCTGACTAAAATTGCCATGTAATAGTGGACTGCAGTGGGAGAACTTTTGAGGAATTATCCCCCCTGACTAAAAATGCCATGTAAGAGTGGGCTGCAATGGGAGGACTTTTGAGGAATTATCCCCCTGACTAAAAGTGCCATGTAAGAGTGGGCTGCAATAGGCTGCAGTGGGGGGACTTTTCAGGAATTATCCCCCCTGACTAAAATTGCCATGTAAGAGTGGGTTGCAGTGAGAGGACTTTTGAGGAATTTTATTCCCTGACTAAAAGTGCCATGTAAGAGTGGGCTGCAATAGGCTGCAGTGGGAGGACTTCTGGGGAATTATCCCCCTGACTAAATTTGCCATCTAAGAGTGGGCTGCAGTGGGAGGATTTTCGAGGATTTATCCCCCCCTGACTAAAATTGCCATGTAATAGTGGACTGCAGTGGGAGGACTTTTGAGGAATTATCCCCCCTGACTAAATATGCCATGTAAGAGTGGGCTGCAGTGGGAGGACTTTCGAGGAATTATCTCCCCTGACTAAAAAAGCCATGTAAGATTGGGCTGCAGTGGGAGGACTTTTGAGGAATTATCCCCCCTTGACTAAAATTGCCATGTAAGAGTGGGATGCAATAGGCTGCAGTGGGAGGACTTCTGAAGAATTATCCCCCTGACTAAAATTGCCATCTAAGAGTGGGCTGCAGTGGGAGGACTTTTGAGGATTTATCCCCCCCCCCCTGACTAAAATTGCCATGTAATAGTGGGCTGCAGTGGGAGGACTTTTGAGGAATTATCCCCCCTGACTAAAAATGTAAAAATGCAATGTAAGAGTGGACTGCAGTGGGAGGACTTTTGAGGAATTATCCCCCCCTGACTAAAAAAGCCATGTAAGATTGGGCTGCAGTGGGAGGAGTTTTGAGGAATTATCCCCCCTTGACTAAAAATGCCATGTAAGAGGGGGATGCAATAGGCTGCAGTGGGAGGACTTCTGAGGAATTATCCCCCTGACTAAATTTGCCATCTAAGAGTGGGCTGCAGTGGGAGGATTTTTGAGGATTTATCCCCCCTGACTAGAATTGCCATGTAATAGTGGACTGCAGTGGGAGGACTTTTGAGGAATTATCCCCCCTGACTAAATATGCCATGTAAGAGTGGGCTGCAATAGGCTGCAGTGGGAGGACTTCTGGGGAATTATCCCCCTGACTAAATTTGCCATCTAAGAGTGGGCTGCAGTGGGAGGATTTTTGAGGATTTATCCCCCCCTGACTAAAATTGCCATGTAATAGTGGACTGCAGTGGGAGGACTTTTGAGGAATTATCCCCCCTGACTAAATATGCCATGTAAGAGTGGGCTGCAGTGGAAGGACTTTTGAGGAATTATCCCCCCTGACTAAAAATGTAAAAATGCCATGTAAGAGTGGACTGAAGTGGGAGGACTTTTGAGGAATTATCCCCCCCTGACTAAAAAAGCCATGTAAGATTGGGCTGCAGTGGGAGGACTTTTGAGGAATTATCCCCCCTTGACTAAAAATGCCATGTAAGAGTGGGATGCAATAGGCTGCAGTGGGAGGACGTCTGAAGAATTATCCCCCTGACTAAAATTGCCATCTAAGAGTGGGCTGCAGTGGGAGGACTTTTGAGGATTTATCCCCCCCTGACTAAAATTGCCATGTAATAGTGGGCTGCAGTGGGAGGTCTTTTGAGGAATTATCCCCCCTGACTAAAAATGTAAAAATGCAATGTAAGAGTGGACTGCAGTGGGAGGACTTCTGAGGAATTATCCCCCTGACTAAATTTGCCATCTAAGAGTGGGCTGCAGTGGGAGGACTTTTGAGGATTTATCCCCCCCTGACTAAAATTGCCATGTAATAGTGGGCTGCAGTGGGAGGACTTTTGAGGAATTATCCCCCCTGACTAAAAATGTAAAAATGCAATGTAAGAGTGGACTGCAGTGGGAGGACTTCTGAGGAATTATCCCCCCTGACTAAATATGCCATGTAAGAGTGGGCTGCAATAGGCTGCAGTGGGAGGACTTCTGGGGAATTATCCCCCTGACTAAATTTGCCATCTAAGAGTGGGCTGCAGTGGGAGGATTTTTGAGGATTTATCCCCCCCTGACTAAAATTGCCATGTAATAGTGGACTGCAGTGGGAGGACTTTTGAGGAATTATCCCCCCTGACTAAATATGCCATGTAAGAGTGGGCTGCAGTGGAAGGACATTTGAGGAATTATCCCCCCTGACTAAAAATGTAAAAATGCCATGTAAGAGTGGACTGCAGTGGGAGGACTTTTGAGGAACTATCCCCCCTGACTAAAAAAGCCATGTAAGATTGGGCTGCAGTGGGAGGACTTTTGAGGAATTATCCCCCCTTGACTAAAAATGCCATGTAAGAGTGGGATGCAATAGGCTGCAGTGGGAGGACTTCTGAGGAATTATCCCCCTGACTAAATTTGCCTTCAAGAGTGGGCTGCAGTTGGAGGATTTTTGAGGATTTATCCCCCCCTGACTAAAATTGCCATGTAATAGTGGACTGCAGTGGGACGACTTTTGAGGAATTTTATTCCCTGACTAAAATTGCCATGTAAGAGTGGGCTGCAATAGGCTGCAGTGGGAGGACTTCTGGGGAATTATCCCCCTGACTAAATTTGCCATCTAAGAGCGGGCTGCAGTGGGAGGATTTTTGAGGATTTATCCCCCCTGACTAAAATTGCCATGTAATAGTGGACTGCAGTGGGAGGACTTTTGAGGAATTATCCCCCCTGACTAAATATGCCATGTAAGAGTGGGCTGCAGTGGAAGGACTTTTGAGGAATTATCGCCCCTGACTAAAAATGTAAAAATGCCATGTAAGAGTGGACTGCAGTGGGAGGACTTTTGAGGAATTATCCCCCCCTGACTAAAAAAGCCATGTAAGATTGGGCTGCAGTGGGAGGACTTTTGAGGAATTATCCCCCCTTGACTAAAAATGCCATGTAAGAGTGGGATGCAATAGGCTGCAGTGGGAGGACTTCTGAAGAATTATCCCCCTGACTAAAATTGCCATCTAAGAGTGGGCTGCAGTGGGAGGACTTTTGAGGATTTATCCCCCCCTGACTAAAATTGCCATGTAATAGTGGGCTGCAGTGGGAGGACTTTTGAGGAATTATCCCCCCTGACTAAAAATGTAAAAATGCAATGTAAGAGTGGACTGCAGTGGGAGGATTTTTGAGGAATTATCCCCCCTGACTAAAAAAGCCATGTAAGATTGGGCTGCAGTGGGAGGACTTTTGAGGAATTATGCCCCTGACTAAAATTGCCATGTAAGAGTGGGCTGCAGTGGGAGGACTTTTGAGGAATTATCCCCCCTGACTAAAAATGTAAAAATGCCATGTAAGAGTGGACTGCAGTGGGAGGACTTTTGAGGAATTATCCCCCCCTTGACTAAAAATGCCATGTAAGAGTGGGATGCAATAGGCTGCAGTGGGAGGACTTCTGAGGAATTATCCCCCTGACTAAAATTGCAATCTAAGAGTGGGCTGCAGTGGGAGGACTTTTGAGGATTTATCCCCCCTGACTAAAATTGCCTTGTAATAGTGGACTGCAGTGGGAGGACTTTTCAGGAATTATCCCCCCTGACTAAAAATGCCATGTAAGAGTGGGCTGCAATGGGAGGACTTTTGAAGAATTGTCCCCCTGACTAAAAGTGCCATGTAAGAGTGGGCTGCAATAGGCTGCAGGGGGGGGGGGGACTTTTGAGGAATTATCCCCATGACTAAAATTGCCATGTAGGAGTGGGCTGCAGTGGGAGGATTTTTGAGGAATTATCCCCCCTGACTAAAAATGCCATGTAAGAGTGGACTGCAGTGGGAGGACTTTTGAGAAATTATCCCCCCTGACTCGAAATGCCATGTAAGAGTGTGCTGCAGTGGGAGGACTTTTGAGGAACTATCCCCCCTGACTAAAATTGCCATGTAAGAGTGGGTTGCAGTGAGAGTACTTTTGAGGAATTTTATTCCCTGACTAAATTTGCCATGTAAGAGTGGGCTGCAATAGGCTGCAGTGGGAGGACTTTTGAGGAATTATCCCCCCTGAATAAAATTGCCATGTAAGAGTGGGCTGCAGTGGGAGGACTTTTGAGTAATTATCCCCCCTGACTAAAAATGCCATGTAAGAGTGGACTGCAGTGGGAGGACTTTTGAGGAATTATCCCCCCTGACTAAAATTGCAATGTAAGAGTGGGCTGCAATAGGCTGCAGTGGGAGGACTTTTGAGGAATTATCCCCATGACTAAAATTGCCATGTAAGAGTGGGCTGCAGTAGGAGGACTTTTGAGGAATTATCCCCCCCTGACTTAAAATGCCATGAAAGAGTGGGCTGCAATAAGCTGCAGTGGGAGGACTTCTGAGGAAATATCCCCCCGACTAAAATTGCCATGTAAGAGTGGGCTGCAGTGGGAGAACTTTTGAGGAATTTACTCCCTGAGTAAAATTGCCATGTAAGAGTGGGATGCAATAGGCTGCAGTGGGAGGACTTTCGAGGAATTATGCCCCTGACTAAAATTGCCATGTAAGAGTGGGCTGCAGTGGGAGGACTTTTGAGGAATTATCCCCCTGACTAAAATTGCCAGGTAACAGTGGGCTGCAGTGGGAGGACTTTTGAGGAATTATCCCCCATGACTTAAATTGCCATGCAAGAGTGGGCTGCAATAGGCTGCAGCGGGAGGACTTTTGAGGAATTATCCCCCCTGACTAAATTTGCCATGTAAGAGTGGGCTGCAGTGGGAGGACTTTTGAGGAATTATCACCCCTGACTAAAATTGCCATGTAAGAGTGGGTTGCAGTGAGAGGACTTATGAGGAATTTACTCCCTGAATAAAATTGCCATGTAAGAGTGGGCTGCGATAGGCTGCAGTGGGAGGACTTTTGAGGAATTATCCCCCCTGACTAAAATTGCCATGTAAGAGTGGGCTGCAGTGGCAGGACTTTTGAGAAATTATCCCCCCTGACTCGAAATGCCATGTAAGAGTGGGCTGCAGTGGGAGGACTTTTGAGGAACTATCCCCCCTGACTAAAATTGCCATGTAAGAGTGGGTTGCAGTGAGAGTACTTTTGAGGAATTTTATTCCCTGACTAAATTTGCCATGTAAGAGTGGGCTGCAATAGGCTGCAGTGGGAGGACTTTTGAGGAATTATCCCCCCTGACTAAAATTGCAATGTAAGAGTGGGCTGCAGTGGGAGGACTTTTGAGGAATTATCCCCCTGACTAAAATTGCCAGGTAACAGTGGGCTGCAGTGGGAGGACTTTTGAGGAATTATCCCCCATGACTTAAATTGCCATGCAAGAGTGGGCTGCAATAGGCTGCAGCGGGAGGACTTTTGAGGAATTATCCCCCCTGACTAAATTTGCCATGTAAGAGTGGGCTGCAGTGGGAGGACTTTTGAGGAATTATCACCCCTGACTAAAATTGCCATGTAAGAGTGGGTTGCAGTGAGAGGACTTATGAGGAATTTACTCCCTGAATAAAATTGCCATGTAAGAGTGGGCTGCGATAGGCTGCAGTGGGAGGACTTTTGAGGAATTATCCCCCCTGACTAAAATTGCCATGTAAGAGTGGGCTGCCCAGTGTAACGATTCCCGGAAATCTTAGTAAGATCCCAAAAGTTTTCCCACTAAGATCCAGGAAAGTTCCGAGAAACATCCGGGGATCTTACCGGGAATCTTACCGGGGATTGTAAGATGTGGTAAGATGGAGTAAGATCCCGCATTTCCCGGCGGGAAACCCGGGAAAAACAAGATTCCTGACAGGAATTGCGGGAAGAATAAATTTCCCGGCAGGAATTCCGGGATCAATTGTAGGGATCTTACCGGGAAATCAGGGAGATAATAAGATTCCCACCAGGACATCAGGGAAAAAATTTCCTGGCAGGAATTCCGGGATCAATTGTCGGGATCTTACCAGGAAAACAGGGAGCTGTCAAAATTCCACGGGAAATCCGGGAAAATTTTCCTTACAGGAATTCCGGGATCATCTGTAGAGGTCTTACCGGGAAAGTAGGGAAAAATTAACACTCTTTTAGGGATTTGAGCCACAAATCTGTTTAGAAATTGTAGACACGGATTCGAGGTGCGAATCCGAACTTTTAATAGTTAGTGGGATTACCACTTTTAGATTGTTTTAACAGTTGAGCTACGAATGTAGCCGCGTTTTATTCGCTATGGAAATCCCTCTCGAATCCACTCGGATTCTGCTTATTTGAAAACAGAGTAGAATGAAAGCAACTGAATTTAGTAGTGAAAGTTTAAAGAATGACAAGATGATGAAAATGCGTTGTGTGAACAAATGCAAACTTGACTTATTAGTCGGAGGCAAACCTATATCATTTGAACACTGACTTTTGATTGAGGAAGGCCAAACTTAAACAGATCTTGTACTTAAATGCGACAATTTGAACTAAATATGGTACAACCGTACCACATATCCGCGGCTTCAAATAAATTCAGACTGCAACAGTATAAATTTTAGAATATTAATAACATATGTAATGGTTATTATAAATAGTAGAGTATGCGAACAATAATTGCAGGGTAATTGAGAAGCATATCCACATAAATGAGAATGAACACAATTCTGTCATCTTTACATTTAATTCAAACAGACAACAATAATTAACGCACAAGTGGGGCACAAATGCTATAAATAAAATATGTTCATTAAACTGTTACAATAGCAACTATTCAATGTGAAGGCATCACTGGAGGGACATTTACAAATAATTTACCAATAATACCTAAGAAAATTTGCAATTTTATCGCGAATCCAGATTAGATTAAAAGTATGGAAATGGAGGGAAAAGTATGGAAAAGGCCAAATTCCATTCGATACTTTGAAAATTTATTTATGGTTTGGGCTGTAATTGGACCAAGTTGTTGATTCAATTTTAATTGTTTAAGGCACTTGAAAAAAAAAGGGCTAGAGGGTACCTCTCCTCAAGATCAAGTGGCAATAAATTTATTTACAACACAGCACATGAAGAGAAGGCCACATAGAAATGTGGTACAAAAAACACTCTCTGAAATTTCTAATACAAAGCAAAAATGCTATTAGTTTTATGCAAAAGAATACTGTGACTGACCGGCTACCAAGAAACAACAAAAGATTAGCACATTAACAAAAAACTGTTCTTAGAGATCTTAAAATAATACTGGTTTGTCAAAAACGATTTAATGACGATTAAAGCAATTCCTGGAGTTGCAAATACGGCATAAAACTCATTTCCCGAGATGTTTCAAAAGTCACTAGTAAAGCATTGATACCGATGCAGCCACTAATTGCTAAAAGTTTTCTTGGGATATAGTTTTAGGAACAAAAACAAATAGTTTTCTTCTGTCAAATCAATTACATCATATTTTCGTGGCAAAACTCACTCATTTACAGGAGTCACATGTTGGCAGTCAAAACAAACGACACTTTTGTCAGGGAATAAGAAGTGCGGCAAACTCTCAAGGCATATCGTACACAGTTTCTGAGACGGCCGAGCAATTTCAACCTGCAGCTCCTGTCGGCAAAGTGGACATTTGGGGTCTTCACCAAGAAGATACTGCCGTCGAAAAACCATCAACCATCTCCATAGGCAACTGGCACAGGCGTAGTGTTTTAATGAGGGATCCTCGTGAAGGGGAACGGCGTGAGACATGTCGCTCTCCAGGCAGAACATACAATTAAACACTGCTTCAGCCATTTGCTGACACTTAATGGACAGATCACGATCTGAAAAAAAAGCTTTAGTCAACAATGGTGCCAACGCAAGTCAGTAAAAATCTAACTACCTGAGATCAATGCACTTTATTGATAAAACTGAGGGCAACAGGGAGACCACAACGTTTACTACCAAAAAAAACTAACAAATTGAGAGTACGCAATTTCTTTGAAAACATTTAAAGTCTCCGGTTCAAAATTTCTGCAAACAACTTGCAGGAATTCTATGCTTAAGAAAACTGAGAATAGATCACTTCTACTCCATGACCAGAATCCCAAGAGACTATTTAAGTTATATTTGGGAAAAACATTTTGAAAAACAATGAAATAATGAAAAGAATACAATTGTACTCAGATGAACGTATTGTTTATTCCTCAAGGACCCAATAAACTTCTCCTCGGATTGCTTTCACAATTAGAAACCATTTCTGATAACAGTATAATATATTAAAAACTTTTTGTTCAATAAAACTAACAAATTGAGATTACGCAATCTTTCTGAAAATTTTTCTGTATTATTCGCGGTTCGAACTTACTGCAGAAAACTTTCAGGACTTTTAGTCTGATACAAAAGAGAACTGAAAGTTTCCATTCCCCAGCCAGTTTCGCAACTCAATATTTGAGTTATATTTAGGAGAAATATGAAAGAAATGATGAAAAATAATTGTACGAGATTACCCCTCAAATATGCTTCCAAGCTTTTCCCACCGCATGTCAAAATCTCAAAAAATTAACTAAATTCTTAACTCTGCAATAAAATTATCTGCGGGTGGCCTCCACGCTGAGGAAATTTGTCTCCTGAAAATAAGATAAATTAAACACTTTCGATCCAAAAAACAAGCGAAGTGAGATTACGCAAATATTATCTTTAAAAAAAGTTTTGTGATATTTCTGCTTTCAACTTCCTGCAGAAAACTTAAATGACTTCAATATTGATACAAAACTGAGAACTTTTTCTCTCCACAACCAGAATCGCAATTCATCATTTCAGTTATAATTGGGAAAATTAAGAAACAAATGAAAAAAAAACTTTTGTACGAGATTACCCCTCCAATATGCGTCGAAGATTTCTGAGAAGATTCAGTAAAAAAACGCTTTTCAGGACTTCTATGCTGACAAAAAACTAAGAACTGGACATTTCCACTCCACAAGCAGTATCGCAACTTGAGTTATTTCGGAAAATTATGGAAGAGATGACAAAAAGTCTATTGTACGAGATTACCCCTCCAATATGCTTCGAAGCTTTTCCGAGCAGATTCATTAATAAAACGTCAACAAAACTATACTTAATTTCAATTAAACGAACAGTAGCAACCGAAACAAAAGAGATATGGGCTGTACATGCAATGAAAGCCGTGTTGACAGAGCAGAACAGAAAGTATGCAGGAAGTTTAAAAAAAACAAATTGGCAAAAAAAAGTTGACGAAATTATTTGTCAGTTCAAAATACCAACCAGAAGAAAACTTAATCATTGGTGTTTACAAAAGAAGGACTCTAGGATACAAATCCTCGAAATTCAAGTTTCAATGATTGAAGACAAAGAAACATTAAACAATGAAATCAGGTATTTCGAGGAGACGTGCCCTTGATCGCTTGCATGTCAAAATCTCGCAGATGAACATTTTGTTTATTCCTCAAGGACCCAATAAACTTCTCTTCGGATTGCTTTCACGATTAGAAACCATTTCTGATAACAATATAATATATTAAAAACTTCTGGTCCAATAAAACTAACAAATTGAGATTACGCAATTTTTCAGAAAATTTTTCTGTAATATTGCCCGTTCCAACTTCTGCAGAAAACTTTCAGGAACTTAATGCTGGTACAAAAAGAGAACTGAACATCTCCACTCCACTGCCAGCATCGCAACTCACTATTTAAGTTATTATTAGGAAAAACTATGAAAGAATTGATGAAAAAACAATTGTACGAGATTACCCCTCCAAAAAGCAACGAAGCTTTTCCGATCAGATTCATTAAGAAAAGGCCAACAAAACTATACTTGATTTCAATTAAACGAACAGTAGCAACCTAAACAAAGAGGTATGGGCTGTATATGCAATGAAAGCCGTGTTGACGGAGCAGAAGAGAAAATATGCAGGCGGTTTAAAAAAACAAATTGGAAAAAAAGTTGACGAAAATATTTGTCAGTTCAAAATATCAACCAGAAGAAAACTTAGTCATTGGTGTTTACAAAAGAAAGACTCTAGGATACAAATTCTCGAAATTCAAGTTTCAATGATTGAAGACAAAGAAAGATTAAACAATGAAATCAGGAATTTCGAGGAGACGTGCCCCTGATCTGTTACATGTCAAAATCTCGGAGATGAACGTTTTGTTTATTCCCCAAGGACCCAATAAACTTCTCTTCGGATTGCTTTCACAATTAGTAACCATTCTTGATAACAATATAATATATTAAAAACTTTTGGTCCAATAAAAATAACAAATTGAGATTACGCAATTTTTTAGAAAATTTTTCTGTAATATTGCCCGTTCCAACGTCTGCAGAAAACTTTCCGGACTTTTAGTCTAATACAAAAAAGAGAACTGGACGTTTCCATTCCCCAGCCAGTTTCGCAACTCAATATTTGATTTATATTCAGGAGAACTACGAAAGAAATGATGAAAAAAAATTGTACGGCATTACCCCTCAAATATGCTTCCAAGCTTTTCCCGCCGCATGTCAAATTCTCAGAAGTTCCACTATATTCTTAACTCTGTAATAAAATTATCTGCGGGTGGCCTCCACGCTCAGGAAACTTGTCTCCTGAAAATATGATAAATTAAACACTTTCGATCCAAAAAACAAGCGAAGCGAGATTACGCAAATATTATCTTTGAAAAAATTTTTGTGATATTTCTGCTTTCAACTTCCTGCAGAAAACTTAAATGACTTCAATGCTGATACAAAACTGAGAACTTTTTCTCTTCAAAACCAGAATCGCAATTCATTCTTTCAATTATAATTGGGAAAATTAAGAAACAAAGGAAACAAAAAAACTTTTTGTACGAGATTACCCCTCCAATATGCGTCGAAGATTTTCTGAGAACATTCAGCAAAAAAACGCCTTTCAGGACTTCTATGCTGACAGAAAACTAAGAACTGGACGTTTCCACTCCACAAGCAGTATCGCAACTTGAGTTATTTTGGAAAATTATGGAAGAGATGACAAAAAGTCTATTGTACGAGATTACCCCTCCAAAATGCTTCGAAGTTTTTCCGAGCAGATTTATCAAGAAAAGATCAACAAAACTATACTTAACTTCAATTAAACGAACAGTAGCAACCGAAAAAAAAAGAGGTATGGGCTGTATATGCAATGAAAGCCGTGTTGACAGAGCAGAAGAGAAAATATGCAGGTAGTTTAAAAAGACAAATTGGCAAAAAAAGTTGACGAAAATATTTGTCAGTTCAAAATATCAACCAGAAGAAAACATAGTCATTGCTGTGTACAAAAGAAGGTCTCTAGGATACAAATCCTCGAAATTCAAGTTTTAATGATTGAAGACAAAGAAACATTAAACAATGAAATCAGGAATTTCGAGGAGACGTGACCCTGATCGGTTGCATGTCAAAATCTCGCAGATGAACGTTTTGTTTATTCCTCAAGGACCCAATAAACTTCTCTTCGGATTGCTTTCTCACTAAAAAGCCATTTCTGATAACAATATAATATATTGAAAACTTTTGTTTCAATAAAACTAACAAATTGAGATTACGCAATCTTTCTGCAAATTTTTCTGTATTATTCGCCGTTCCAACTTACTGCAGAAAACTTCCAGGACTTTTAGTCTGATACAAAAATGAGAATTGGACGTTTCCATTACCCGGCCAGTTTTGCAACTCAATATTTGAGTTATATTTAGGAGAAATATGAAAGAAATGATGAAAAATAATTGTACGAGATTACCCCTCAAATATGCTTCCAAGCTTTTCCCGCCGCATGTCAAAATCTCAAAAGTTTCACTAAATTCTTAACTCTGCAATAAAATTATCTGCGGGTGGCCTCCACGCTCAGGAAATTTGTCTCCTGAAAATATGATAAATTAAACACTTTCGATCCAAAAAACAAGCGAAGTGAGATTACGAAAATCTTATCTTTGAAAAAATTTTTGTGAAATTTCTGCTTTCAACTTCCTGCAGAAAACTTAAATAACTTCAATACTGATACAAAACTGAGAACTTTTTCTCTCCTCAACCAGAATCGCATTTCATCATTTCAGTTATAATTGGGAAAATTAAGAAACAGATGAAAAAAAAAACTTTTGTACGAGATTACCCCTCCAATATGCGTCGGAGACTTTCTGAATAGATTCAGTAAAAAAACGCCCTTCAGGACTTCTATGCTGACAAAAAACTAACAACTGGACACTTCCACTCCACAAGCAGTATCGCAACTTGAGTTATTTTGGAAAAATATGGAAGAGATGACAAAATTACTATTGTACGAGATTACCCCTCCAATATGCTTCGAAGCTTTTCCGAGCAGATTCATTAAGAAAAGGTCAACAAAACTATACTTAATTTCAATTAAACGAACAGTAGCAACTGAAAAAAAGAGGTATGGGCTGTATATGCAATGAAAGCCGTGTTGACAGAGCAGAAGAGAAAATATGCAGGTAGTTTAAAAAAACAAATTGGCAAAAAAAGTTGACGAAATTATTTGTCAGTTCAAAATATCAACCAGAAGAAGACTTAGTCATTGCTGTGTACAAAAGAAGGACTCTAGGATAGAAATCCTCGAAATTCAAGTTTCAATGATCGAAGACAAAGAAACATTAAAAAATGAAATCAGGAATTTCGAGGAGACGTGCCCCTGATCGGTTGCATGTCAAAATCTCGCAGATGAACGTTTTGTTTATTCCTCAAGGACCCAATAAACTTCTCTTCAGATTGCTTTCACAATTAGAAACCATTTCTGATAACAATATAATTTATTAAAAACTTCTGGTCCAATAAAACTAACAAATTGAGATTACGCAATTTTTCAGAAAATTTTTCTGTAATATTGCCCGTTCCAACTTCTGCAGTAAACTTTCAGGTATTTTAGTCTGATACAAAAACGAGAACTGGACGTTTCTATTCCCCAGCCAGTTTCGCAACTCAATATTTGAGTTATATTCAGGAGAACTATGATAGAAATCATGAAAAATAATTGTACGAGATTACCCCTCAAATATGCTTCCAAGCTTTTCCCGCCGCATGTCAAAATATCAAAAGTTTCACTAAATTCTCAACTCTGCAATAAAATTATCTGCGGGTGGCCTCCACGCTCAGGAAACTTGTCTCCTGAAAATAAAATAATCTAGAAAACACTTTCGATCGAAAAAACAAGCGTAGTGAGATTACGCAAATATTATCTTTGAAAATATTTTTGTGATATTTCTGCCTTCAACTTCCTGCAGAAAACTTATATGACTTCAATGCTGATGCAAAAGTCAAAACTTTTTCACTCCACAACCAGAATCGCAATTCCTTATTTCAGTTATAATTGGGAAAAAAAGGAAACAAATGAAAAAAAGAACTTTGTACGAGATTACCCCTCCAATATGCGTCGAAGATTTTCCGAGAAGATTCAGTAAAAACGCCTTTCAGGACTACTATGCTGACAGAAAACTAAAAACTGGACATTTCCACTCCACAAGCAGTATCGCAACTTGAGTTATTTGGAAAATTATGGAAGAGATGACAAAAAGACTATTGTACGAGATTACCCCTCCAATATGCTTCGAAGCTTTTCCCGCCGCATGTCAAAATCTCAAAAGTTGTTACAACAAGGGCAGTGTTCACATCTGATGAGAGAGTATGCAGAGAGTATGCAAAATCAGCAACTTTTTTCGCTGCGAATTTAAACTGTTTGACAAAGATTCAAGTAAGTGTTTAAATGTCATGTCTTGAGAAGAACTAAAACTCAAGCGAAGTTTCGTTAGTGCAGAAAAAATTAATCTAAAGAAACCTTTAGTAAAAGGGGTTTACAGAAGTCGGGACCTACAGTACTTCTTAAAATACCTAAATGATTGGTTCTAATAAAAAAAATACATTGTGTAAAAAGTTTTCTTCGAAACGAAACTTAAAACAATTTAACTCTGACTAGAAGAGTCGAGCACAACATTAACTTGCACATATTTTGGCAGAGCACTGTGCACAGACAGAATCTTCGCCAAAACAGATTTCACACGTCCAGATAGAGCAAGTTCCGCATAGAAGAAAATCAACATCAAGAGGAGTTTTTGCGCAGTAACATGAACCCACTGGAACAATAATTTTCTCTGGCAGCCAATTAATCTTTGGGGGTAGCGAAAAAATTTTGTTTCTTTTTCTGAATCCTGCCAGCCAGTCTTTGCTCACCTCTCCTTTTTCTCTCCAATTCTTTTGTAGATTTTCCTTGCCCTGTATCAGGGAGGCCAAATACAGCAGCTTTTCAAGCGCTGATTTCCACGTCGGTACCACTTCAACCTCACAAATCTTGAGGAAAAGCTTCGCCACAGATCTCTCGGTTGTCTCACTCATAGCAAACCTTCGCGATTGTTTTTCTGTTTTTGATTTTAAATGATCATAGAGTGTTTGCTTTGGTATACCTAGGCGTTTCGCCACATCCACAACACGATATCCATCTTGTTTCACTAAACTCACACCTTTCAACAAGTCTTCCTTCGAATATACCGGCTTTGCTTTTCTCACATAATTCCGAGGCATTTCAAACACTGAAAAAAAGAAAGTTTTTTGTGTCCTTTACTCCTTTTAACAACGTTTTTTGACCCCTGTAAAACTCCAATCTGCGAAAGAAATTTAATATAAAGCCAAATTGACATCAGACATTTAAAAACGAAAAATTAATCTCTTTCAAAAACACAACATATTTCCGACAGTATTTCGTATTTCCCCACAGAGCGAATAATGCAAGGACTAAGGAGTCTAGTTATATCAATTTCAACAACTTCAGCGCTCGTCAAATCGATCAAAAAATGTTTGTCATCTGCCGATCCAAGAATTTCCAGTTTTTCACTTAAATCCAAATCTAAATCTAGAGTTTGAAGATTTGAGGATTCCAGTTCTTGTAGACGTTCGGACAGCAATAAACGCAAGGGATTGTGATTTCGATAAACCTTCAGATGAGCAACACCGCAAAAATTTTCTATGTCCACAAATATGGCCAAAAGCTGACCAAACGAAAATAGTTCGGCTGACTCCTCATACTTGACAAAATGTTCACATGAGCCAGTTTCTAAGAATCGGCAGACCGAGGTGTGAATATGGTAGTTTTTATCTTGAAACGAAAATGAATTAGAGGTTCTGAAAACAGCGCGTTCTCCTTCTAAATCCACCTCAACTTCGCGACTGTTTTTCAGAACAACAGACCCAATTTTCATAAGTTTCGTCTTGAAATCTTCCCTACGGCCAACAATCCGCTGATGACGTTTTACCGCCAAACGAGTGAAAACAGATGTTGATGTGCTCTCACTTATTCGTCTTTTTAATTGAAAATGAGCAGCTTCGAAAGCAATACTCGAACTTGATGACAAAGGACCACATTGTTTCACCTGATCCGATAGATGGCTTAAGGTATGCGCGTTAAATGTTTCTGATTTATCGCCGTAGAAACGAACAAGCTGCTTGCGGAAACAAGTTAGAATATTCCCTGCAATATCAATTTCTTTCACTGTTTGAGGCTCCAGTAAAATACGTATAGCGCTGCTCAGTAAAAAAAAATGTGCAAACATTGCATCACTAAGCAGCCCAAGAAGAGACATGAATCCATACAGCAGAAAAAGTTTTAATTCCGAAGCCTTCCACAGTTTGACAGAATCGATACCCCTAAGCTGTCTATTGTAATCTTGAATGGGTAGCCTGCAGTGAAGAAGACGCTTTGAAGCCAATTGAGAGTGGATATGCGAGAAACTTTTTTGCTTAACAATGTTATATACACATTTCCTCACCACTCCAAGTAATACTTGATGCATATAGTCAATTACTACATCCTCAGGAATTGAAACAACTTCCTCAAGGCAGGAACGACCTTTTAATCCGAATTTTGGATTTTGTGCTGTGGGATGGGCTGAAAGATCTTTGATACGTTCTTTATTGGTGCGGAGCTCAGATGGCGTTTTTTCAAAGGCATAGCGCCAAGGCTTGCCTGACGGATGACTGCAGCCTCTTATGTAACAATCTTTGCAACCGTAAGCGCCATTGAACTGGATCTGATTTAGAAGAGGTGCTTTCATAACAGCGTCAACTGCCACTAAACGAATGTTGACCATAACTTTGTAAGTCTTCTCATTAACAACTATCAATTTGCGTTGATTAAAATTGTGAACAAATTGAACCAAATTTTTAACCAATGAACTGCAATCAGGTTTTTTTATGCCGCCATACAAAGAAATGAGGATCAAATTTTTGTAGCAGGCGCGACGTTTTTGAGGTAAATTCAGTAGCATTAACCAAACAGGATATAAGCAGAACTTCTTCGATTTAGCAGGCGAAACACCATCTGTGCTCATGACAAAATGCAAAACCTCGCAATCGTTTTTTGACGTTAGAACAACGTCGTCGTTCAACTGCCAATTGGGAGAAAGCATCAAATCGGCATTTCGCTCAAGAAGAGCAAGTAACTGATTCTCAACGTCTAAATGATAAATAACACCATCTGGTAGCGTTTCTTGTTTAACATTGCTTAAACTGTTCTCAATCTGCTGGAGTCGGTAAAAAGAAGGCAACTGATTCTTCTTCGGCAAGCATCTTTGAATCAAATTCAGAACGGACTTAGCAGCGCGGTCACTCAGAGCATGCTGGTCAATAACACTCAAAAAATCGTCGGAGAACTGTGTTACAGACATTGTAGAATTTTCACAAATGAAATCTTTGGAGTCGCTTTTTGGCGTATCTGATTTGTCTTCAGCTTCACTTGAACTGGAATACTCTACCATTTCATCGACTCGATTCAACTGTATTGGGGTTGAGGCTTCAAGAGGGACAGGAGTGTGCAACTCAGAGAAATGCATGTCGGAAAAAGGGGTGCAGTCAGGTTCCTCGCTTTCAACGGATTCACTTTTGTCGGTGTCTGATTCAGAAACCAGAACTTTTGCTTTCTTTGATATATATTTTACCTTACGATTGCGTCTTTCTTTATAACTCAAATTCGATCTCGCTTTTATTTGGCGCTTCGACTGCGTCATAGGAGTGCAAAGAAAATTTTTTTTGGCTATAGGAGTTGCTGTCGTTGCTGTGCCATTTAACACATTTAAATTTGCAGTACATACAGGTTTTACTTTACCGGATCTGGTCCACGAATTGATAACAGCTGCATTAGTACCATGAAAAGCAGAATGCGGGCATTCGCAAAACATTCTGTTCGGCCCAAAATATTCACCTCCATAATTCACAGTAATTTCTTCTCCTTTTTGAATACCCTTAATTGCGGTCACCCGAATACAAACCTTTGTTTTGTTTCTGTTTGGTACATACACACAATTTTCCTTGCAGCTCGAGTTAACGAAAGACACGCCTCCCAACATAAGCTTGGGCCCAGATGCATGCTCAAAAATCGAGACGTCATTGTAACCGGGAATGATTTCCCTCTGAGGTATTGGTACCAGAAAACCAGTCAGACCCTTCACGACTTCATTATACGTTAATCTGCACTTTGTGAAAACCCCTAGGCTTGTATGCTGGTTATCTTTGGAGAAAACTTGGGCCACAGGTCGCAGCTCGCATGTTTCTTCGAAAGCAAGATAATCCCACCTCATCTCTCTTTCTAAATCCTGCCTCAGTGCAACAGAGGTGCCGGTGTCCTGTTCAATAAATATTTTATGTGTTTTGACCAATTCGTTGTCAAACATCTGCATAGTCAACTTAGCATCTATTTGCGCCAAATCTTCCCAGGTTATCTTTTTACACATTCTTCTCTGAAAATTACCAATCATAACTGAGAACAGTAAACTCATGGCTTAAACAAACTGCCGTTATTGAAAACGGAAAAAAGCCATAATAGAACCAGCGGTCGGCTTTGTCAGTAATTGCAAAGGTTTACGGAGTCATGCTTCAGCATCATAAACGCTACAGATTTCATTTGAGAGCAATTAAAAACTGATTTCAATTTTTATTAAAGATACTGCAAAATTGTCGAGAAAGTAATGATTGCAACAGAAGATCTCTAGTTCAAATAAATGTTGAAACAAGCAAAGCATAACTGCTGTTGAAAAGACAGCAAGTTACACCGAAGGAAAGAGTTACACAATCAGGTAGAATAGCTGCAAGTATTCAATAATGGTGAAGCAAATAAGGTTTTCTGATATTGTTTCTCAAAAGCACAAGATCAATCCTTGTTGCCTTCCGGGTTGTTGTCATTTTTTGCCTCTGCACCATTGACTTTGTTCGCCTCCTGCTTTTGTTGCTGACGGATCTTCTTTTTCTTTAAATCGCGACCCAAATCGTCGATGCCTTCATATGCATCTGTCCACTCACCTGGAAAACGACCCTCAATCAATCCCTTGATCTTCTCCAACACCTCGGCGTTAAGTGAAGGCAAAGAATTGCTTTTTCTAGGATTCGAGCGCTGACTTAACATCTCCTCTTCAGTAAAGTACTTGCGCGCAAGATTGCGTCCATACTTTTTCGGAGTTTTTCCCTCTATTTTAGTCATATCCTCCCCATTATGCCAGACAGAACCCAAAGACTTTTTCTCACGAGTTTCGAGCTGGGACGAGCAAGAGCCACTGGTCAACTGGCTTTCCATAAACATTCGCAGTTCGCGCAATTCTCTCCGCTGGGCGTCCATTACTTTAGTCACTCCTTTAATTGCTTTCACGACTTTATTCATAGCATCATCTGAGTCAACCACATTTCTGCCCTGACTATCCAGCTCTTTGTCCGATTGATCAGATCCGGCATTACCATCATCGTTCTCATTATCAGTTTTGGGTACAGTTTCATTTAGGATGAACGACTCTTCCAAGTTTTCTTCATTTTCCGAACCTGAACACTCGTTATTGTTATGAAAACTATGAGTTTCATTTTCCTTCTCATTGTTTGAACTGGAATTTGCAGTTCCAATGAGAGGAAGCTTTGATTGTACCATTGATTTAACAGGGGTTTTGTATGATTTTTGAGCCAGCACGTGTATTTCATCATCGTTTCTCATTTTCTTCGCATTGTGAGCAGTGCCTTCCTTCAAGGACCTCAATGCTACATAACTTCTTTTCACAAGTGGTTGCGGCTGTGACAAGGCCTGGCTCGCTGCAATAATTTCGGCATTGAATGACAAATTAGCCCGATCTTCAGTGGTGTTAGCGCATTCAATTCTCGGATCCATTTTTTCGCAAACCAATTTCAACGTTTCGAGGTCTCCTTTGGCAATGAAACGTCCCGGACAAAAATCACCTTCAAAATACAAATGCACAATTTCGTCTTTATTGATTGATGCCCGCGAATCGTAGCTCATTTTTTCAGGCCAAGCCACGTCGTCTAAGGGAATCTCTCGGTATTCTCCATTCTTGAAAAAAAAGAGAAAATAAATGTCCTTCATCTGCGCCAGCAGCATGTTATCGTGCACACGAGAAGAAGCTGACCTGTGTTTTCCAATCGAAGACAAAGATTTTGAGAACATCACTAGCTCTGAAAAAAGACTCGATTATAATATGCAAAAAAATACTCTTTTGCAAATTGACAGACGAAAGACTATCTAAGGAAAAGATCAAAGGAGATAAAACGCTTGAATTGAATAACAAAAAGCTATCAAAACAGTATCCGTAAAACAAGAGCACTGGAAGTTATATCTCAACTTAAGAACATTACTCTAGAGTAAACTTAAGCAGCATCTTCCGATTCACCAACTATTTCGTGTTTCTTCTCTTTACTCTTACTGATTGTCTCCTCCTTCTTTTTTCGCTTCAGATCCCGTCCTTTCTGATTTATTGCATAGCGGCATTCCAACCAAGCGTCAGGGAACTGGGCACTTATTTGGTTTTTAATATCCAAAACTTTCTCTCGATCTAGAGCGGGCCGACTCGTTTTTTGAGGGCTGACTATCCCTTCGATTAGTTCTTTCTCGCTGAATTTTTCAGTAGCTAAATTCAAAGCTAACTGAACAGCCGACAAGGATGTTCTTCGCGGTCCAACAGCATCACTTTGACTTGGGGCTGCGTCTAAGTGGCCAGCATCCTGTGGAGCTACTATTTCTTCTGAAATTACAGCTGCAGATGGCGTTCTTTTAATAGCGTGAGCAGCTTTGTATTTCCCCAGGACAGCCAAAAATTTCTTGTGTTCGGCTTCTGAACGAGTTCTGCTTCTATTCAGGTTTTCTAGCGACTTTGTAAGTCGACTTTCCCAACTCGAATTGCTATCCATACAATCTATGGCACACAAAAACATGAAACTAAAACTACTTCTGTTGGAAGGAAACTCAAAACAAATAGAAGTACTCTTCATTAATGGCTGCCTCCACAGCAACGTTATCGCAATTTATCGATTCTAACTAAATATTGATACAAAAGACCAATCTCATATGACTAAAATTTTAGCACACTTAGCAAGGCCGTAATATGACGCCGTATGTATTTAAGAAAAATCGTACTAATCGTACTTGTATGGAAAATTTTAGCATCTTATACGGCAAATTGCAATTTCCACCACAAATCTAACTTTTCTTCCAAAACACTTATTCTGACCAAATCTTTTGCAGATTCAGAATTGGTTAGACCAGTATGTTTGCGTTTTGTGCCAAAAATCGAGAAAAAGCAAAAAAAAATAACGAAAACAGAGCCTTTAATTTTTAGCGTCTTGTGCGGCAAAGTGCAATTTCCACCGCAAATCTAACTTTTCTTCCAAAACAATTATTCTGAACAATTCTTTTGCAGATTCAGAACTGGTTGGACTAGTATGATTGCGTTTTGCACCAAAAAGCGCGAAAAAGCAAACATTAACGAAAACATTGAAACTTTAAATTTTAGCGTCTTATAAGGCAACTTGTAATTTCCACCACAAATCCAACTTTTCTGCCAAAACACTTATTCTGACCAATTCTTTTGCAGATTCAGAACTGGTTGGACTAGTATAATTGCGTTTTGTGCCGAAAAGCGAGAAAAATTGAACATTAACTGAAACATTGAGACTTTATATTTTAGAGTCTTATACGGCAAATTGTAATTTCCAACACAAATCCAAATATTCTTCCAAGACACTTATTCTGACCAATTCTTCTGTATATTCAGAATTGGCTAGACCAGTATGTTTGCGTTTTGTGCCAGAAATTGAGAAAAAGCAAAAATTAACGAAAACATTGGGACTTGTATGGAAAATTTTAGCATCTTATACGGCAAATTGCAATTTCCACCACAAATCTAACTTTTCTTCCAAAACAATTATTCTGAACAATTCTTTTGCAGATTCAGAACTGGTTGGACTAGTATGATTGCGTTTTGCACCAAAAAGCGCGAAAAAGCAAACATTAACGAAAACATTGAAACTTTAAATTTTAGCGTCTTATAAGGCAACTTGTAATTTCCACCACAAATCCAACTTTTCTGCCAAAACATTTATTCTGACCAATTCTTTTGCAGATTCAGAACTGGTTGGACTAGTATGATTGCGTTTTGTGCCGAAAAGCGAGAAAAATCGAACATTAACTGAAACATTGAGACTTTATATTTTAGAGTCTTATACGGCAAATTGTAATTTCCAACACAAATTCAAATATTCTTCCAAGACACTTATTCTGACCAATTCTTCTGTATATTCAGAATTGGCTAGACCAGTATGTTTGCGTTTTGTGCCAAAAATTGAGAAAAAGCAATAATTAACGAAAACATTGGGACTTGTACGGAAAATTTTAGAATCTTATACGGCAAATTGCAATTTCCACCACAAATCCAACTTTCCTTCCAAAACACTTATTCTGACCAATTCTTTTGTTTATTCAGAATTGGTTAGACCAGTATGTATGCGTTTTGTGTCAAAAATCGGGAAAAAGCAAAAAAAACGAAAACACTGAGCCTTTAAATTTTAGCGTCTTGTGCAACAGTTTTAGCGTCTTGTAAACGAAAGAAACGGCTAAAATAGAGTGAAATTTTCAAAATTACCCGCAATAAAAAGTTGATGCGTGCATTCTACGCGAATCCAGCCTAGAAAATTAGGGTTACAAGCGCATTGACTTCAAATAACTTTTTGACCGAAAAATGAGAACAAAAGTTTCTAAAAAAAAAGAAGCATTAAGCGTTTTGAAAAAAGTTTTCAAGTCCATCCACTTACAGGATGTTTCATGACAGGAAATTCACTTGACTAGCACTGAAAGCCTATTTAGGAGCCCTAAACAGAAGAAAAATCCTATTTCCGTTTTTAGTAACGAAAAATAGAGAGTTTTGTCCAAAAAAAAGAATGCTTCTTTCGAGAAAACGAAAGAAACGGCTAAAGTAGAGTGAAATTTTCAAAATTACCCGGAATAAAAAATTGATGCATGCATTCTACGCGTATCCAGCCTAGAAAATCAGGGTTACAAGCGCATTGACTTCATATAGCTTTTTGACCGGAAAATGAGAACAAAGCTTACTAAAAAGAAAAGAAGCATTAAGCGTTTTGAAAAATGTTTTCAAGTCCATCCACTTACAGGATGTTTCATGACAGAAAATTCACTTGACTAGCACTGAAAGCCTATTTTAGGAGCCCTAAACAGAAGAAAAATCCTATTTCCGTTTTTAGTAACGAAAAATAGAGAGTTTTGTCCAAAAAAAGAATGCTTCTTTCGAGAAAACGAAAGAAACGGCTAAAGTAGAGTGAAATTTTCAAAATTACCCGGAATAAAAAATTGATGTGTGCATTCTACGCGTATCCAGCCTAGAAAATCAGGGTTACAAGCGCATTGACTTCATATAGCTTTTTGACCGGAAAATGAGAACAAAGCTTACTAAAAAAAAAAGAAGCATTAAGCGTTTTGAAAAATGTTTTCAAGTCCATCCACTTACAGGATGTTTCATGACAGAAAATTCACTTGACTAGCACTGAAAGCCTATTTTAGGAGCCCTAAACAGAAGAAAAATCCTATTTCCGTTTTTAGTAACGAAAAATATAGAGTTTTGTCCAAAAAAAGAATGCTTCTTTCGAGAAAACGAAAGAAACGGCTAAAATAGAGTGAAATTTTCTAAATTATCCGCAATAAAAAGTTGATGCGTGCATTCTACGCGTACCCAGCCTAGGAAATAAGGGTTACAAGCGCATTGGCTTCATATAACTTTTTTACCGAAAAATGAGAACAAAACTTACTAAAAAAAAAGAAGCATTAAGCGTTTTCAAAAATATTTTCAATTCCATCCACTTACAGGATGTTTCATGACAGAAAACTCACTTGACTAGCACTGAAAGCCTATTTTAGGAGCCCTAAACAGATGAAAAATCCTATTTCTGTTTTTGTAACGAAAAAATAGAGACTTTTGTCCAAAAAAAAGAATGCTTCTTTCGAGAAAACGAAAGAAACGGCTAAAATAGAGTGAAATTTTCAAAATTACCCGCAATAAAAATTTGATGAGTGCATTCTACGCGTAATCAGCCTAGAAAAACAGGGTTACAATCGCATGGACTTCAAATAACTTTTTGACCGAAAAATGAGAACAAAACTTTCTAAAAAAAAAGAGGCATTAAGCGTTTTGAAAAAAGTTTTCAAGTCGGGCCATTTACGGAATGCTTGACGCCAAAATGACTTAGATGATTTAGATTTGGTTGTGCACTGTTTATGACAAATTTAAGTATTTTATCAGAACACTCTTGATTTTAAGATGCACAAAAGGTCTTCCATATGTCATCCATTCTTCCATTGATCTTCAATACTCAATTTAAACCTTAAATGTTTGCACTAAGAGTGTATTTTTGAAAAGAGAGAAAAAATTTGGTAACCATCCGTTAGGTTCTGGAATAGTTATAAGAAGCTGAACGAAAAACGGATAGGGTGAAATTGCTGAAATGCGGGAAAAGTTGGCAGACTTATGCTACACCCATTTTGCTTTTATTCAAAAGTTGATGGCTCATTAAAACATTTGGCTTAAGGATTGTTGTTTTTCAAAAAATCAATAAGTCAAAAGGGGTTTTATATATTCGCAAAAAAATACTCAAAGGCAAATTCTGTTTCTTATCAGCTACCCTATAACATAATCGCAAACAATTTGTTTCTCCCCTCTGAAAACTCACCTCTGAAAAAAAAAAAGTAGAGTGAAATTTTCAAAATTACCCGGAATAAAAAATTGATGCGTGCATTCTACGCGTATCCAGCCCAGAAAATCAGGGTTACAAGCGCATTGACTTCATATAGCTTTTTGACCGGAAAATGAGAACAAAGCTTACTAAAAAGAAAAGAAGCATTAAGCGTTTTGAAAAATGTTTTCAAGTCCATCCACTTACAGGATGTTTCATGACAGAAAATTCACTTGACTAGCACTGAAAGCCTATTTTAGGAGCCCTAAACAGAAGAAAAATCCTATTTCCGTTTTTAGTAACGAAAAATAGAGAGTTTTGTCCAAAAAAAGAATGCTTCTTTCGAGAAAACGAAAGAAACGGCTAAAGTAGAGTGAAATTTTCAAAATTACCCGGAATAAAAAATTGATGTGTGCATTCTACGCGTATCCAGCCTAGAAAATCAGGGTTACAAGCGCATTGACTTCATATAGCTTTTTGACCGGAAAATGAGAACAAAGCTTACTAAAAAGAAAAGAAGCATTAAGCGTTTTGAAAAATGTTTTCAAGTCCATCCACTTACAGGATGTTTCATGACAGAAAATTCACTTGACTAGCACTGAAAGCCTATTTTAGGAGCCCTAAACAGAAGAAAAATCCTATTTCCGTTTTTAGTAACGAAAAATATAGAGTTTTGTCCAAAAAAAGAATGCTTCTTTCGAGAAAACGAAAGAAACGGCTAAAATAGAGTGAAATTTTCTAAATTATCCGCAATAAAAAGTTGATGCGTGCATTCTACGCGTACCCAGCCTAGGAAATCAGGGTTACAAGCGCATTGGCTTCATATAACTTTTTTACCGAAAAATGAGAACAAAACTTACTAAAAAAAAAGAAGCATTAAGCGTTTTCAAAAATATTTTCAATTCCATCCACTTACAGGATGTTTCATGACAGAAAACTCACTTGACTAGCACTGAAAGCCTATTTTAGGAGCCCTAAACAGATGAAAAATCCTATTTCTGTTTTTGTAACGAAAAAATAGAGACTTTTGTCCAAAAAAAAGAATGCTTCTTTCGAGAAAACGAAAGAAACGGCTAAAATAGAGTGAAATTTTCAAAATTACCCGCAATAAAAATTTGATGAGTGCATTCTACGCGTAATCAGCCTAGAAAAACAGGGTTACAATCGCATGGACTTCAAATAACTTTTTGACCGAAAAATGAGAACAAAACTTTCTAAAAAAAAAGAGGCATTAAGCGTTTTGAAAAAAATTTTCAAGTCGGGCCATTTACGGAATGCTTGACGCCAAAATGACCACCTGGCTAGCAATATGAACTCAATTCAGGAACTTTAAATAAAAGAAATTGCGAGACAAAAGATCAAACTAAGTAATATTTACAAATAAGTTTACAAAGGCTTGATTCTCTTATCAAATTTCAGATCTTTATCAAAGTTAGTTGGCATCTTCTTCAGGATCTTGGGTTTATTGGGTTGTAGTGATGATAAAAGGGGGGCCTCCTGACAAGTGCCAAACTCCCCAACAACGATTCCTTTTTGGGGGTGTTCCAACATTTCATTATATGTTTCACGGCAGTCCGTGGGATTATGGAAGTTGAGCCAGCCCTTCAATTTTCCCTCCTTTTCTGCTTTTTTTCGTGAGTTTAAGAAACAGACCTTCACAACTTTTGGGTAAAGTTCCCTCAGCTCCAGTTTTGCGGCGCCCATTGTACCTTTAATCGTCGGCGTGAACTCCGAAAACTGGAATGAGATTGGTGCATGAAAGACGTTTTCGAAGCCACGCTTTCTCGACTTCTCTTGATTAGGATTGTTTTCCTATAAAAAAAAATTGATGCGTGCAATCAACTCGTATCCAGCCTACAAAATCAGGGTTACAAGCCCATCGACTTCAAACTATTCTTTGATCCAAAAAATGGGAACGAAACTTTCTAAAAAAAAAGAAGCATTAAGCGTTTTGAAAAATGTTTTCAAGTCCAGCCACTTACGAGATGCTTCCTGGCAAAAACTTCACTTAACTAGCACTGTAAGCTTATTTTAGGAGCCCTAAACAGAAGAAAATTCCTATTTCTCTTTATAGTATTGAAAAATAGAGCGTTTTGTCGAAATAAAGAATGCTTCTTTCGAGAAAACGAAAGAAAAGGCTAAAATAGAGTAAAATTTTCAAAATTAGCCGCGAGAAAAAATTGATGCGTGCATTCTACGCGTATTCAGCCTACAAAATTAGGGTTACAAGCCCATCGACTTCAAACTGTTTTTTGAACCAAAAAATGAGAACGAAACTTTCTAAAAAAAAAGAAGCATTAAGCGTTTTGAAAAATGTTTTCAAGTCCAGCCACTTACGAGATTCTTTATGGCAAAAACTTCACTTAACTAGCACTGTAAGCTTATTTTAGGAGCCCTAAACAGAAGAAAATTCCTATTTCTCTTTATAGTATTGAAAAATAGAGCGTTTTGTCGAAATAAAGAATGCTTCTTTCGAGAAAACGAAAGAAAAGGCTAAAATAGAGTAAAATTTTCAAAATTAGCCGCAAGAAAAAATTGATGCGTGCATTCTACGCGTATTCAGCCTACAAAATTAGGGTTACAAGCCCATCGACTTCAAACTGTTTTTTGAACCAAAAAATGAGAACGAAACTTTCTAAAAAAAAAGAAGCATTAAGCGTTTTGAAAAATGTTTTCAGGTCCAGCCACTTACGAGATTCTTTATGGCAAAAACTTCACTTAACTAGCACTGTAAGCTTATTTTAGGAGCCCTAAACAGAAGAAAGTTCCTATTTCTCTTTATAGTATTGAAAAATAGAGCGTTTTGTCGAAATAAAGAATGCTTCTTTCGAGAAAACGAAAGAAAAGGCTAAAATAGAGTAAAATTTTCAAAATTAGCCGCAAGAAAAAATTGATGCGTGCATTCTACGCGTATTCAGCCTACAAAATTAGGGTTACAAGCCCATCGACTTCAAACTGTTTTTTGAACCAAAAAATGAGAACGAAACTTTCTAAAAAAAGAAGCATTAAGCGTTTTGAAAAATGTTTTCAAGTCCAGCCACTTACGAGATTCTTTATGGCAAAAACTTCACTTAACTAGCACTTCAAGCTTATTTTAGGAGCCATAAACAGAAGAAAATTCATATTTTTCTTTATAGCATTGAAAAATAGAGAGTTTTGTCCAAATAAAGAATGCTTCTTTCGAGAAAACGAAAGAAAAGTCTAAAATAGTGAAAATTTTCAAAATTAGCCGCAAGAAAAAATTGATGCGTGCATTCTACGCGTATTCAGCCTACAAAATTAGGGTTACAAGCCCATCGACTTCATACTCTTTTTTGAACCAAAAAATGGGAACGAAACTTTCTAAAAAAAAGAAGCATTAAGCGTTTTGAAAAATGTTTTCAAGTACAGCCAGAAACGAGATGCTTCATGGCAAAAACTTCACTCAACTAGCACTGTAAGTTTATTTTAGGAGCCCTAAACAGAAGATAATTCCTATTTCTCTTTATAGTATTGAAAAATAGAGAGTTTTGTCCAAAAAAAAGAATGCTTCTTTCGAGAAAACGAAAGAGAAGGCTAAAACACAGTAAAATTTTCAAATTACCCGCAAGAAAAAATTGATGCGGGCATTCTATGCGTATTCAGCCTACAAAATCAGGGTTACAAGCCCATCGACTTCAAACTATTTTTTGAAGAGAAAAATGGGAACGAAACTTTCTAAAAAAAAAAAAAGCATTAGGCGTTTTGAAAAATGTTTTCAACTCCAGCCACAAACGAGATGCTTCATGGCAAAAACTTCACTTAAATAGCACTGTAAGCTTAGTTTAGGAGCCCTAAGCAGAAGAAAATTCCCATTTCTCTTTATAATAGTGAAAAATACAGAGTTTTGTCCAAAAAAAACAATGCTTATTTCGAGAAAACGAAAGAAAAGGCTAAAACACAGTAAAAATTTCAAAATTACCCGCAAGAAGAAATTGATGCGTGCATTCTACGCGCATTCAGCCTAAAAAATCAGGGTTACAAGCCCATCGACTTTAAACTATTTTTGGAACAAAAAATGAGAACTTAACTTTCTAAAAAAAAAGAAGCATTAAGCGTTTTGAAAAATGTTTTCAAGTCCAGCCACTTACGAGATTCTTTATGGCAAAAACTTCACTTAACTAGCACTGTAAGCTTATTTTAGGAGCCCTAAACAGAAGAAAATTCCTATTTCTCTTTATAGTATTGAAAAATAGAGCGTTTTGTCGAAATAAAGAATGCTTCTTTCGAGAAAACGAAAGAAAAGGCTAAAATAGAGTAAAATTTTCAAAATTAGCCGCAAGAAAAAATTGATGCGTGCATTCTACGCGTATTCAGCCTAGAAAATCAGGTTTACAAGCGCATTGACTTCGTATAACTTTTTGACCGAAAAATGAGAACAAAATTTACTGAAAAGAGCGTGGGGTGAAGAGAAAAATTGCAATTTCCACCACAAATCTAACTTTTCTGCCAAAACACTTATTCTGACCAATTCTTTTGCAGATTCAGAACTGGTTGGACTAGTATGATTGCGTTTTGCTCCAAAAAGCGAGAAAAAGCGAACATTAACTGAAACATTGAGACTTTAATTTTAGCGTCTTATAATACGCCAAATTGTAATTTCCACCACAAATCCAACTTTTCTGCCAAAACATTTATTCTGACCAATTCTTTTGCAGATTCAAAACTGGTTGGACTAGTATGATTGCGTTTTGCGCCAAAAAGCGAGAAAAAGCGAACATTAACTGAAACATTGAGACTTTAAATTTTAGCGTCTTATAATACGGCAAATTGTAATTTCCAACACAAATCCAACTTTTCTGCCAAAACACTTATTCTGACCAATTCTTTTGCAGATTCAGAACTGGTTGGACTAGTATGATTGCGTTTTGCGCAAAAAAGCGAGAAAAAGCGAACATTAACTGAAATATTGAGACTTTATATTTTAGCGTCTTATACGGAAAATTGTAATTTCCAACACAAATCCAAATATTCTTCCAAAACATTTATTCTGACCAATTCTTTTGTATATTCAGAATTGGAGAGACCAGTATGTTTGCGTTTTGTGCCAAAAATTGAGAAAAAGCAAATATAACGAAAACACTTGAGCCTAGTAAGTTTTAGCGTCTTGTGCGGTCAAATTGCAATTTCCACCACAAATCTAACTTTTCTTCCAAAACACTTATTCTGACCAATTCTTTTGCAGATTCAGAATTGGTTAGACCAGTATGTTTGCGTTTTGTGCAAAAAATCGAGAAAAGGCAAATATAACGAAAACACTTGAGCCTAGTAAGTTTTAGCGTCTTGTGCGGTCAAATTGCAATTTCCACCACAATCACAAATCTAACTTTTCTTCCAAAACACTTATTCTGACCAATTCTTTTGCAGATTCAGAATTGGTTAGACCAGTATGTTTGCATTTTGTGCAAAAAATCGAGAAAAGGCAAATATAACGAAAACACTTGAGCCTGTAATTTTTAGCGTCTTGTGCGGTCAAATTGCAATTTCCACCACAAATCTAACTTTTCTTCCAAAACACTTATTCTGACCAATTCTTTTGCAGATTCAGAATTGGTTAGACCAGTATGTTTGCGTTTTGTACAAAAAATCGAGAAAAAGCAAAAAAATAACGAAAACACTGAGCCTGTAAGTTTTAGCGTCTTGTGCGGAAAATTGCAATTTCCACCACAAATCTAACTTTTCTTCCAAAACACTTATTCTGACCAATTCTTTTGCAGATTCAGAATTGGTTAGACCAGTATGTTTGCGTTTTATACAAAAAATCGAGAAAAAGCAAAAAAATAACGAAAACACTGAGCCTGTAAGTTTTAGCGTCTTGTGCGGCAAATTGCAATTTCCACCACAAATCTAACTTTTCTTCCAAAACACTTATTCTGACCAAATCTTTTGCAGATTCAGAATTGGTTAGACCAGTATGTTTGCGTTTTGTGCCAAAAATTGAGAAAAAGCAAAAAATAAGGAAAACATTTTGTTCATCGAAAAATAAAACTTTCTAAAAAAAAAGAAGCATTAAGCGTTTTGAAAATTGTTTTCAAGTCCATCCACTTACAGGATGTTTCAGGACAGAAAAATTACTTGACTAGCACTGAAAGCCTATTTTAGGAGCCCTAAACAGAAGAAAAATCCTATTTCCGTTTTTAGTAACGAAAAATAGAGAGTTTTGTCCAAAAAAAAAGAATGCTTCTTTCGAGAAAACGAAAGAAACGGCTAAAATAGAGTGAAATTTTCAGAATTACCCGCAATAAAAATTTGATGCATGCATTCTACGCGTATCCAGCCTAGAAAATCAGGGTTACAAGCGCATTGGCTTCATATAACTTTTTGACCGAAAAATGAGAACAAAACTTACTAAAAAAAAAGAAGCATTAAGCGTTTTGAGAAATGTTTTCAAGTCCATCCACTTACAGGATGTTTCATGACAGAAAATTCACTTGACTAGCACTGAAAGCCTATTTTAGGAGCCCTAAACAGAAGAAAAATCCTATTTCCGTTTTTAGTAACGAAAAATAGAGAGTTTTGTCCAAAAAAAGGAATGCTTCTTTCGAGAAAACGAAAGAAACGGCTATAATAGAGTGAAATGTTCAAAATTACCCGCAATAAAAATTTGACGCGTGCATTCTACACGTATCCAGCCTAGAAAATCAGGGTTGCAAGCACATTGACTTCATATAACTTTTTGATCGAAAAATGACAACAAAACTTTCTAAAAAAAAGAAGCATTAAGCGTTTTGAAAAATGTTTTCAAGTCCAGCCACTTACAGGATGTTTCATGACAGAAAATTCACTTGACTAGCACTGAAAGCCTATTTTAGGAGCCCTAAACAGAAGAAAAATCCTATTTCCGTTTTTAGTAACGAAAAATAGAGAGTTTTGTCCAAAAAAAAGAATGCTTCTTTCGAGAAAACGAAAGAAACGGCTAAAATAGAGTGAAATTTTCAAAATTACCCGGAATAAAAATTTGATGCATGCATTCTACGCGTATCCAGCCTACAAAACTTTTGATTTCATATTCCTGAAATCATTTATTTCCAGTCATAGTTGAAGGATTCTTCATGTGCCGAAAAGTCTTTTTAATTTGTGAAGAACTATTTTCAAACCGATAGAACTGCCCTTCACATAATAAGTATATGTCACCAAAACAGTTTCTATGAATCGCATACTTGAAAACTAGTGAGCTGAAAGGCTTTACGAGCACCTAATCCCCGATTGGGGCTGTCTGTTATCCAGCATTGAGAACGAAAAATCAGTCAAGCGAAAAGTTTCACAAAAACCAACAGGACTAATATAATTGCTACAAGCTTTGTTTGAGGGCAATCAAACACGTTTAGTAGTCCATAGAACCAAGATTACATGTTATTTGATGTTTGCATGCTTAAGAAAAAGTCCATTAATGCTACCGAGAAAATGCAGGGGTCTCCCGCGCTATAACTCGGCAGCATTGCTGCGTACATGCATACATGCATTAAAAAACTTCAGAACTGACCTTTTCGGCCAGCGGGTGATCAAATATCTCAATGGATTGAGACTGGTAATATGGCAATCTTTCACTCTTTCGAGGAATTTTATAACTTTGCAGAAAGTTTGACATATTTATAACAACCTGAAATGAGGTATACATATGAGAAGTACGTCAATTTAAAACAACAAAAACACACACAAGAACGCTCACAAAAGTCTGTGCGCAGCACAGATTGTTCCTAGAGATCCTATGGGGAAAGACAAGGTGCAATAGGGGGGGGGAGCTGACCAACCAGCGTCTCAACGGGGCGCACCTTTGCGGCAAAACCGCCTATGGGACGGGATTACTAGTTTATTAGTAGTAAATATAAATAAATATGTGGTTCGCAATTATTGAACCACATTAACGGTTGATATAAGTTATAGGACATTATACCAGACATAACACGGCCAATTTTGGAGTGATTGGGCCATCTGGAGCCAAGATCTGACCCAAAATGTGGAGAAGAAGTGGTCCTCCTGGGCCAAAATGACCTGATCTGCAATGGTCAATATCTCGAAAGTGAGAGCAACATATGAAACGTATAATATACTATTAGAAAGCTCATTAAAAATGCTACTAGAATATCCAAATGAAATCTTGATTGAACGGCTCAATCGGGAGATATTAAGGAATAAAGGTACCGTACCATATGCTTCAGAAGCAGAAGTCTTCTGAACTCATCTGAACTCATCAAACTCATAACCAAGGAGTTTGGTTATAACAACCAAATTTTGTGACAACCTTTGCCATGTCACAGGGGATCTACCCAGCCATATTTTAACCTTCTACAACATTTTTCACCAAGTTTTTATTGACTCGGCAGGTGGGTCTTCTCTCCAATATGGCCAAAACTGCCTGTCCCTTTACCGGTCAATATTTCCAAACTGGTCAAGAAAACGCTATAAGTAATATATATAGGCTGAAAGCTCGGCTCATGACACGTTCAAATATGCAATAAAATCAAAAATCGGTGCACTCTACGAGGAGATATTCCAAAAATAAGGCGTCGTACCAGGACCCCAAAATGGAAGAAGAAATGAGCTGCAGAGCTAAAATTGACCTTCGAGACTCCAGAAAACACCCTATGATTTGTACAGGGAATTACTCCCCACTATCTGAGGATTCTAAAACACTATAATATGTACCTTAAATCCACTGTTTTAAGGTACCGAAATTTGGGTGACCCAAAATGTACTAAAATTGGCAGTTTTCGCAAAGTTACCCCAAAATAACTTTTTAGCCGAGCCGTTTTCGGGGACAACCAAAACACGCAATCAAGAAGGGTTCACCACCAACAAAATGTGACCACTCCCGTTTAATTTGGTCCAGTACTTTAGGAGATATTAACAAAGTACTGTTCTGTACCCCATTTTTTGGGCTAAAACCGAAGCCCAAGATCTCCGGAATTGACGAAAAATGACGTGAAACAGCGTTCCCCGCGTATTTTAGGGTGTAATTCTGGTCCACTTCCACGTTCTAGATCACGGCAAACCTTCATGGTGAGGTGGGAAAAAATTTCCCACCTCATCATGAAGGTTATGATGTTTTGTGTGTTTTGACATAAAACAACAACCACAGAAATTTGATGAAATCGTGAAAAAAGAAAAATTGTTGAATTAAGGCCATTGTTTGATATAATTAGCTTCAGCAACCTAAATAGTGTCTAGAAAACACAAAACGCACGCCCAAAAACTTGTACAATTGCAGACAACACCACTTCACTCATTAATTTGGTCAAATGACCTATTTTGACTACCAAATTTCAAGTTTCGCTGAAATAAATCTTCAAAACTAGTAAAAAAGGTACAATCTAATTAAAGTGATACTCCCCATCAACTGAGCAATCTAAAACACTATAATTTGTAATCGTGACACAAAAAATTTCAACATTATGTCACCGCCGAATTGGTCGAAATTGGCCGAAAGCCGAGGTTCGGCGCCTACAGAGCAAAAAATGACCCATTCAACTCCATAAAACCAGTTGAAAATGTGTATGGGGTTACTCTCCACTACAATACAAATCCAACAAACCAATATTTGTAGGAATACTATGGTATTTTGAGGTACGCATATTTGGTGAACACCAATATCACCTGAAATGGTGACTTTTTTTAAAACTTAGCAACCAATAACTTTTTTACCAGGCCGAATTAGGATAGTAGAATATATGACAAGCCAGACGGTTACAATGCCAATACAATGAGACTATGTTGGTAGAATTCTGCTAAGCACTTGACTACTTATCATTAAAACAACAAATTGTACCTCCATAAATCTAAATCTGCAAGACTTCAAAAAATGGAAGCTACTTGAGGACCGTATGTCGTTACCGCTTCTATATTACTGTAATCCAGTTTTCCAGTGACCTCTTTTATTTGGTAGAGCACTCTGGGTGTTATTAGCAAATTGCTGAATCACACCCAACTTTTTCAGCTATTTTAAAAGCCCAAAATTGCCGAAAAACACGCTTGACGGCGTTTAATGGCACAACTGTCGTGTTTCTGGGGCTAATTCCAGTCTATCTTTGCGTTCCTGGTTGAGTCAAACATTCATGATGAGGTGGGAAAAAATTCGCACCTCGCCATGAAGGCTATGATGTTTTGTGTGTTTGACACAAAACAACCGTCTCCGAAATTTGCCGAAATCATGAAAAAAGTAAATTGTTGAATTAACAGCAATCACTGGTATAGTTTGCTTCATGGACTTGAATATTGTATGGAAAACGCAAATAGCACGCAGAAAATCCTTTTCGTTTACCAAAACACAACACAATCAAAAAAATTTGAAGATAGACATGTTATTCAGGAATCAACCTTATATAACCGTTCGACAACAAATTTTCAGGACAAACACATTACACTACATGCATCAACAGCTTACATGCTCTGTGAGGAGCGGTTTAGTTGTTTCTGCTGTTTCTGATCTATCTAGAGAAGAAAACAATCTTCTCCTTGTATGTGACGACATTTCGGAAAGAGAAGTTGTGTTTCAAATAAAAAAAAATCGCTCATGGACGGATACGTTTTGCTACGAGGCCCATTGGAAAAGATAGAGACCTTTCCAAAAATTATTGTGGAGATACTCATCACTGAATGGGGAAAAAGTTATTACTTTATCTGAAGCATAGACTTGACAACTCTACTATATCACCTCCATCACGGACAAAATCGTGTAAGTCTGGAATTCGGGAACTGAATTATCATTCCTGAAAAATATTCTCCTCATCACAAATTGAGGAAATGTATAGATTGCAAGCCTGCCAATCAGAAATGAAAGGCATCTAGGTATTAAAGTCAATTCGGGCTTCGTAGGTTACAACTCGGGCTTCGTATGTTGGTCAGACATGAACTCAATCATAATTATTTTTTCAGCCTTAAAGCATTTTTTTCGTTATCGTCAAACAAAAACTGTTTTCTCTGAGTTAAACTGGCACTGATAGGGCACCGTTTTGACAAAAAAAGAGAAATCGAAATCTTGAGAAATCACGCGAAATCTTGTCAAGATCCTTTCAAGATCTTAGAAACGCTGCTGTGGGCTCGAAAAAAAAATGTTTTTTTTTCTAAGTTTTTACTGTTATGCAAGGCAATCGAACCAAAATTTTGTCTTTGGAAAATTTTTGGGGATGTAAAAGAAGCATTTGTAAACAAAAGTAAAACTTCGAAAACCACGAAAGTTCCTGCCAAGATCCTGGAAACCCTCGAGTGGTTATTGAAGAATCCAAGATCTTGCGTGGACTTGGAAATGGTATCGTGGAAATCCAAGATCTTGCGTGGACTTGGCGTGGATGTCGTGGGTTTGAGCACTGGGTTACCTCAGAGAGTCAAAGGTTCCAAAATTAGGGTTCAAAGAGCATTATTGTGTTAAACCATATACGGTGCATAGTGTTGAATTTTTAAGAAAACTGTAGGAGTGTTTACGAGATAATGTTTATTGTCTATTGGGTTATGTTACTTATTGAATCGACAATCTCATGCTTGGCCAGAAATCGTCAACGTTAACGGGTTTCCAGCTTAACTATTTAAAAAACTTACTATTCTCTTTCTTCCGGCTGAGATCATTGGAAAAGTTGACACTCCCCAGTTTCCTACCAAGATTACCGGGTTTCCCGGGTTTCCCACAAAGAAAACCGGACAAAAATTAAATCCCGGGTTTCCCACCAAGATTACCGAGAAACTATAGTATTCCCGGGTTTCCCGCCAAGATTACCGAGAAATTATTAGATTCCCGGTTTTCCCACCAAGATTGCCGAGAAATTATAGTATTCCCGGGTTTCCCGCCAAGATTACCGAGAAACTATAAGATTCCCGGCTTTCCCGGCAGGGTTTCCGGGAATCGGATCACTGGGTGCAGTGGCAGGACTTTTGAGAAATTATCCCCCCTGACTCGAAATGCCATGTAAGAGTGGGCTGCAGTGGGAGGACTTTTGAGGAACTATCCCCCCTGACTAAAATTGCCATGTAAGAGTGGGTTGCAGTGAGAGTACTTTTGAGGAATTTTATTCCCTGACTAAATTTGCCATGTAAGAGTGGGCTGTAATAGGCTGCAGTGGGAGGACTTTTGAGGAATTATCCCCCCTGACTAAAATTGCAATGTAAGAGTGTGCTGCAATAGGCTGCAGTGGGAGGACTTTTGAGGAATTATCCCCATGACTAAAATTGCCATGTAAGAGTGGGCTGCAGTAGGAGGACTTTTGAGGAATTATCCCCCCTGACTAAAAATGCCATGTAAGAGTGGGATGCAATAGGCTGCAGTGGGAGGACTTTTGAGGAATTATGCCCCTGACTAAAATTGCCATGTAAGAGTGGGCTGCAGTGGGAGGACTTTTGAGGAATTATCCCCCTGACTAAAATTGCCAGGTAACAGTGGGCTGCAGTGGGAGGACTTTTGAGGAATTATCCCCCATGACTTAAATTGCCATGCAAGAGTGGGCTGCAATAGGCTGCAGCGGGAGGACTTTTGAGGAATTATCCCCCCTGACTAAATTTGCCATGTAAGAGTGGGCTGCAGTGGGAGGACTTTTGAGGAATTATCACCCCTGACTAAAATTGCCATGTAAGAGTGGGTTGCAGTGAGAGGACTTATGAGGAATTTACTCCCTGAATAAAATTGCCATGTAAGAGTGGGCTGCGATAGGCTGCAGTGGGAGGACTTTTGAGGAATTATCCCCCCCTGACTAAAATTGCCATGTAAGAGTGGGCTGCAGTGGCAGGACTTTTGAGAAATTATCCCCCCTGACTCGAAATGCCATGTAAGAGTGGGCTGCAGTGGGAGGACTTTTGAGGAACTATCCCCCCTGACTAAAATTGCCATGTAAGAGTGGGTTGCAGTGAGAGTACTTTTGAGGAATTTTATTCCCTGACTAAATTTGCCATGTAAGAGTGGGCTGCAATAGGCTGCAGTGGGAGGACTTTTGAGGAATTATCCCCCCTGAATAAAATTGCCATGTAAGAGTGGGCTGCAGTGGGAGGACTTTTGAGTAATTATCCCCCCTGACTAAAAATGCCATGTAAGAGTGGACTGCAGTGGGAGGACTTTTGAGAAATTATCCCCCCTGACTCGAAATGCCATGTAAGAGTGGGCTGCAGTGGGAGGACTTTTGAGGAACTATCCCCCCTGACTAAAATTGCCATGTAAGAGTGGGTTGCAGTGAGAGTACTTTTGAGGAATTTTATTCCCTGACTAAATTTTCCATGTAAGAGTGGGCTGCAATAGGCTGCAGTGGGAGGACTTTTGAGGAATTATCCCCCCTGAATAAAATTGCCATGTAAGAGTGAGCTGCAGTGGGAGGAATTTTGAGTAATTATCCCCCCTGACTAAAAATGCCATGTAAGAGTGGACTGCAGTGGGAGGACTTTTGAGGAATTATCCCCCCTGACTAAAATTGCAATGTAAGAGTGGGCTGCAATAGGCTGCAGTGGGAGGACTTTTGAGGAATTATCCCCATGACTAAAATTGCCATGTAAGAGTGGGCTGCAGTAGGAGGACTTTTGAGGAATTATCCCCCCTGACTAAAAATGCCATGTAAGAGTGGGCTGCAATAAGCTGCAGTGGGAGGACTTCTGAGGAAATATCCCCCCGACTAAAATCGCCATGTAAGAGTGGGCTGCAGTGGGAGGACTTTTGAGGAATTTACTCCCTGAGTAAAATTGCCATGTAAGAGTGGGATGCAATAGGCTGCAGTGGGAGGACTTTTGAGGAATTATGCCCCTGACTAAAATTGCCATGTAAGAGTGGGCTGCAATGGGAGGACTTTTGAGGAATTAACCCCCCTGACTAAAATTGCCAGGTAACAGTGGGCTGCAGTGGGAGGACTTTTGAGGAATTATCCCCCTTGACTTAAATTGCCATGTAAGAGTGGGCTGCAATAGGCTGCAGCGGGAGAACTTTTGAGGAATTATCCCCCCTGACTAAATTTGCCATGTAAGAGTGGGCTGCAGTGGGAGGACTTTTGAGGAATTATCACCCCTGACTAAAATTGCCATGTAAGAGTGGGTTGCAGTGAGAGGACTTATGAGGAATTTACTCCCTGAATAAAATTGCCATGTAAGAGTGGGCTGCGATAGGCTGCAGTGGGAGGACTTTTGAAGAATTATCCCCCCTGACTAAAATTGCCATGTAAGAGTGGGCTGCAGTGGCAGGACTTTTGAGGAATTATCCCCCTGACTAAAATTGCCATGTAAGAGTGGGCTGCAGTGGGAGGACTTTTGAGGAATTATCCCCCCTGACTAAAATTGCCATGTAAGAGTGGTCTGCAGTGGGAGGACTTTTGAGGAATTTACTCCCTGACTGAAATTGCCATGTAAGAGTGGACTGCAATGGGCTGCAATGTGCTGCAATGGGAGGACTTTTCAGGAATTAACCCCCCTGACTGAAATGTAAGAGTGGGCTGCAATGGGTTGCAATGGGTGACTTTTGAGAAATTACCCCCTGACTAAAACTGCCATGTAAACGTGGGCTGCAATGGGTGGATGGTGTAAGAGTGAGTGGGTAATTTGTTAAGAGGTGGTAAAATGATTCACACAATAAATGCTAACAATTCGTACTAACTGGAATTTTTGACAACAGATCATGCAAACTGAAATGACAGAAATTCTAAATAGTGAGTAGTGACAGAAGTCTGCCTCTGAGAACTATCTGTGATCAAGGAGAAATTAAGCAGTTTCGCCACTATCAGTATCATAGCTTCTACGAACTGTTTTGTCGCCGAATTGGGTCTCAGTTAGTCATTAGTTAGTTGTCGGGTTCAGGCACTAGGCTAAATATGGACAGTGACCTATGCAAATTGAAAGAATTACTTTCATCGTGGAAATATGTGCGCAGTTATTGTAGAGCCTTTTCTTCGTAAAAAAAGTGATGCAAAGAGTTTTTGAATACAAGAGATTTTGGACAAATTACCCCGAACTCTTACATCATTTTAACCCCCTTGACAGACCAAAAAGATGTAGGTTTGAAGGTAGTTTACACCCTCACTCTTACACCATTTTACCCCCGTTGGAAGCCCAATGCAGCCCAAAAATAAGTAAGAGTTTTGAGCTGCATTTTCCTAAAAAAATCCTCCCATTGCTGCCCCACTCTTACGTCACTTTGGGCGGAAAAACTCAACCCGGGACGTTAAAAGGGTTCGAAATCTTTTATTGAAATGGAATTTGAGGTGTGAGTTTGTTGTTTACTGTAAATTTTTGGTGCAACTTGTGCATATTCTAAATTAGTTAATTTGTAAGTGTACGTTGGAACTGATGTTATCGTTAGAGGTACAAAAGACTAAATAAAAAAAATCGCGGACTGAACTTATCAAAATGTTGCGTTCCTAAAGGCGTGTACAATAGCGTGTATAATTTGATTGATAGCATGATAAAGAGGGGCAATTACAATTACAATTACAGATTTTACTGTAAAATGGGCATTACGATTAATTGAAAAAGATTTTGAATTTTTCCCGAGAAAATAACAAACGTCGAAGGGCGTCGTTATTCTGTGAGTGTGTGGAGTCCTCTTTTGTAGGTCGTTTTGGAAATCCAGCGGGGTATTGTCGCTTTCTTAACAAAACTCAAGCTAAAATCGTTAACAAGAACTATATTCACGATATTTTGATTGAAGTTCGAAGTGACACTTGGAAACTGATGCTTTTTACGGGAGTTGGTCGTACACCTACGCAACTATTTTTCCCCAAAAGATTAGTTCTTAGCGTGACTGGTTTCAAACATTTAGAATGGAGCTCTGCATCAGAAAACGAAAGAAACAAAAATACATTGAGCGACAAAATGGAATTTCTTTCACCAGTAAAACGCCTGAAGAAGTTCTTGAAGTTTCAAAACTGGACAATGTATGTGTCATAGACACCGAAAACAGTCAGTATGTAAGAGTGGGGCTCACAAAACTATGAGTGTGTGCGCCTACAACAAAGTATTCAAACTATTAAATACTCTAGTTCCAAAAACAAAACAATATCTGATAAATAGACTAAAAAACAGAAACCTTCGCTATCCCTGCTACAGAGGAAGTATCAATTTAAAAAGATCAGGAAGGAGATATTTGGAGATCTCCCTTCAAGTTCAAAGCTAGCAAAAAAGTAAAAAAGAGCAACTCCTCTAATAATGAACATTTTAAGATAATAAAGCCTCCATTCAACTGACTTTCAACCTAGCTCGGTTTTTTCTGTGACCCTCCGATTACTTTAATTTTTAGCATTTTGCTACTTTCTTAAATCCATCATAGATTAAATAGTTCCCTCACGAAAAAAATAATAAACCTCTTTTTGTCATCTCATTCAGCAAGCACCTGATCTCACTTTTTCAAAAATGAACAACCGTAATATTGCTATGTTTTCAGAAAAGTCTTATTGAGTTCTGTCAGTTCTTACAAAAAAGTCAATGCGAGGTAATTGATCTTAATCCTGTCCACAATTTTGATCTGAATCGGGCGCGATTAACCAGGCATCCAAATGGGTTTCATATAACACTGGAGGACGATGAAGGTAGCCCCTCTAGGTTTGAAATTTTGGAGCCCGTTGACGTCAAATCCAAACAAGCGAGCTCTACTAGTGAACTTGTTGACCAGGATGATAACAACGTTAATGACAATGTAATGGCCATTTTTTTATTTACTTATAAGCACGTTTTTGCTTCTTTAAAGCAACCAACAATGACATATGCTGTACTTTTTTGAGTTGGATATTATTGATTCTTAAACATGCGAAACAAGCAATCCTGAAAAAAAATTAACCACACTCAAAACTCTGTTGTCCTCTTCAGGGTGGTAGTGGAAACGTTCAAATAACCAAGATAGCACAAAAGTATGGGGTTGACACACTCGCTTTAAGGTTTTAGGTAAAATTGACTATATCAATGGAACGCGGACTGAACTCATCAAAACGTCGCATGCCTGAAGGCGTGTACAATAGCGTGATTGAATTGATTGATGGCCTGAAAAGAAGTGGCAAGGATCTGTTTACGATTACTTGAAAAAGTTTTCAACTTTTTACGAAAAGAGAGCTAACGTCGAAGGGCGTCGTTATTCTGTGAGAAGAAAAAGACTGTGTTTATCTGGCAAATGTTTCCGATGATCTCAGATACATATTAGGCTGGAAAAAGTCCCGTTTGGAGACACACAACAAATTTGTTTGTTCAGTTCGAAGATAAGCCTGTTTTCCCTGCGGACATCCATCTATATCATCTTGCTTTTGAATATTGTGACATTATTGAGCCACAGTTTGCTGGTAATAACAATTCACCTTTGTTACGATCTTTCCCATTATCTGACGAAAAACAAATTGGCCCCGAAAGTGTGGTGTCCTCTTTTGCAGGTCGTTTTGGATATCCAGCGTTGTAACGTCACTTTTTTGACACAAACTAAAATCGATAACAAGAACTATATTCACGCTATTTTGATTGAAAATCGAAGTGACAGTTAGAAATTGATAATTTTTACGGTTGTTGGTCGTACCTACGCAACTATTTTTCTGCAAAAGATTAGTTCTTAGCGTGACTGGTTTCAAGCGACACAATGGAACTTCTTTCACCAACATAACACCTGAAAAAGACTTTGAAATATCAAAACTGAACAATGTGTTGGACCTTGCTGTTTTTTATCTGTGGCCCCTGTTTATTATAATTTTTACTCTTTTGCTACTTTTTTTTCAAATAAATCATAGAAAAAAGTTCACTCACAGAAAAAAAATAATAACTCTTTTTGTCATCTCATTCTGCGAGCAACTGACCTCACTTTTTCAAAAAATGAACAACAGTAATATCGCTATGTTTTTAGTCAAGTATCAATAACTTCTGTCAGCTCTTCTAAACTGGTCAGTTGCCGAGCAATTGACCTTTGTCATGGCCAAAATTTTGCTGTGAAGCGCGGTCTTTTGACCAGGCATCTAGACAGGTTTCATGAATGGAATTTTGGAGCCCCTTGACGTCAGCTCCCATCAAGCGAGCTCTACTAGTGAAGTTGTTGACCTGGATGATAACAACGTTAATGACTAGGTAATGGTCAATTTTTTGCTTCCTCATGAGCACCTTTTTGCTTCGTTAAAGCAACTAACAGTGACATATGCAGTACTTTCTTTAGTTGGATATTATTGATTTTTAAAAATGCGAAAAGAACAATTTTGAAAAAAATTAGGTACAACCGAAACTTTGTTGTCCTGTTTAGGGTAATGGAAACGTTCAAATTACCAAGATAGCACAAAGGTATGGGGTTGATGCGGTAAAGTAGGCTGTCACTTAACTTACAAACCAATTATTGCTGGGCAGTACAGTCTTCAAGGCTATCGCAATAGGTCATTATTAGGGCCTTTATACCACGTGCAAATATGATGCAACATGGGAGGAGCTCAATACCGGTTTTGATTTCATAATATCTAATTTATAGAGCCTACTTCTTCAAAAATTTAGGTTCCGTGGAGAAAAACAACATCAAACATCATTGTTGGATGCTTGGTTTTTTTGTACAAAACCAAAATGGATCTGCTCAATGACAATGAAGACGAGAAACGATCAAAGTGTATTAAAAACTTTGTATAATAAGTTGTTGACCAGGATGATAACAATGTTAATGACTTGGTAATGGCCTACTTTTGCCTTCCTTATAAGCACGTTTTTGCTTCTTTAAAGCAACTAACAATGACATATGCTGTACTTTTTTGAGTTGGATAGTATTGATTTTTAAAAATGCGAAAAGAACAATCTTGAAAAAAATTAACCACACTCAAATCTTTGTTGTCTTCTTCATGGTGGTAGTGGAAACGTTCAAATAACCAAGATAGCACAAATGTATGGGTCTGACACACTCGGTTCTTTCCGTCTATCACTCAGTGCTCCCATAGAGCTGGAAAATAATAAAAGGACCGTTTTGTTCGTTAGGGTGGCATAGCTTGCGCTAAAATTTCTTCGATATCGTTTGAGATAAAGTTGACTATATCAATGAAATACGCGGACTGAACTCACCAATACGTCGCATTCTTTAAGGCGTGTACAATCGCGTGTTTAAATTGATTGATGGCATGAAAAAAATGGCAAGGATCTATTTACGATTAATTGAAAAACGGTTTCCAAATTTTCACGAAAAGAGAGCTAAAGTCAAAGGACGTCGTTATTCTGTGAGAAGAAGAAGACTGGGTTCATCTGACAAATGTTTCCGATGATCTTAGATACATATTAGGCTGGCAATAGTCCCCTCTGGAGACACACAACAAATTTTTGTCCGTTCAGTTTGAAGATAAGCCTGTTTTCCCTGTGGACATCACTCTTTATCATCTTGTTTTTGAATATTGTGAAATCATTGAGCTACAGTTTGTTGGTAATACCAAGTCACCTTTGTTACGATCTTTCCCATTATCTGACGCAACTCAAATTGGCTTCGAAAGTGTGGAGTCCTCTTTTGCAGGTCGTTTTGGATATCCAGCGTTGTATTGTCACTTCTTTGACACAAGCTAAAATCGTTAACAAGAGCTATATTTACGATAATTTGATTGAAAATCGAAGTGTTACTTAGAAACTGATAATTTTTACGGTTGTTGGTTGTACTCAACTGTTTTTCTCCAAAAGATTATTTCTTAGCGTGACTGGTTTCAAACGTTTAGAATGGCGCTCTTCATCATTGAACGGAAGGAACAAGGGTACATTGGGCAACACAATGGAACTTCATTCACCAAGATAACACCTGAAGAAGACTTCGAAGTATCAAAACTGAACAATGTGTTGGACCTTGCTGTTTTTAATCTGTGACCCCCTGTTTATTATAATTTTTACTCTTTTGCTACTTTTCAAATAAATCATAGAAAAATGTTCACTCACAGAAAAAAAATAATAACTCTTTTTGGACATCTCATTCAGCGAGCAACTGATCTCCATTTTTCAAAAAATGAACAACAGTAATATCGCTATGTTTTTAGTCAGGTATCAATGAATTCTGTCTGCTCTTCTTAAATAGTCAGTTGCCGAGCATCTGATCTCAGTTGTGGCCAAAATCTTGCTGTGAAGGCATCTTGCTTTGCCAGGCATCCAGGTGGGTTTAAAGATTGAAGTTTTGGAGCCTCTTGACATCAGCTCCCAACAAGCTAGCTCTACTAGTGAAGTTGTTGATCCTGGATGATAACAACGTTAATGACTAGGTAATGCCCAACTTTTTGCTTCCTCATGAGCTCCTTTTTTGCGTCTTTAAAGCAACTAACAGTGACATATGCAGTACATTTTTTAGTTGGATATTATTGATTCTTAAAAATGCGAAAAGAACAATTTTGAAAAAAATTAGCCCCAATCATAACTTTGTTGTCCTCTTTCGGGTTGTGGAAACGTTCAATTGGCCAAGATAGCACAAATGTATGTGGTTGATGCGGTAAAGTAGCTGTCACTAAACTTACCAACCAGTTATCGCTGGGCAGTACAGTCTTCAAGGCTATCGCAGTAGGTCAATATTAGGGCCTTTATACCGAGTTCAATTATAATGCAACATTGGAAGAGCCCAAAACCGGTTTTGATTTCATAATATCTAATTTAAAAAGCCTACTTCTTCAAAAAATTTAGGTTACAAAGTGTATTAAAAACTTTGTACGAAAATGCTAATTGCTTGATTGTTACTCTTTAGGATTTGGTTCTTCGCTGCCGGACCATAGCATAGCTAATTATTCAGGTTTTCCAAATCATAGTTTTGTGTGCTTTTTGAGTTGATTGAAAACTAAAATTTCACTTTTTGCTTCATATGCTAGTAATATTTGTTATAATGCGAGGACTGTCAATAATTAGTTGTATTTCTACCTTATTCATCCCTACGATCATCAAACGAAACGAGTTTTGTTCATCTGTTTTGCTTCAATAATATTGATTCAAATTTGTCTAATTCACAAAAAAGCTCAACAAACATCAATTCAGCTTGTTCTCTTTTTTTTCAGACCACAAAATGCAGAGTTGAAATCAAACGTGCTTGATGTTTGACAACCCATTATGATCGAACGAAATTGAGGTTTAATAGAAGTCTGATATGGATGTTCGTCAATTGGAGCTAGCACATCAAGCAACTACTATTTCGATAGACGACAAATCTTTTACATGGATTGAAGCCAAATTAAACCCGGAAAGCAGAAAGGCTTTTTAAAACGTACTTTATCATATGAGTCACATTACACAATTTGCAGATATAGATACTATAAGAGTCGTAATGAGAAACAAAACCAGTGATTATTCCCGAGTGATCATTCAAGTGATCAACAAACGTATACAATTCAGGCAAACGTATATAATCTCTGTATGTTGGCTTTATATCTTTCACCTCTATATATGTATATTTCAACGCCTGATCAATTTTAGGCGACTTTGATTATGACAGAGTTTGTTGATTGGAATCGTTTATGAGAGAACGAAATTGTGACTATTTCAGTTTTTTTGAAATTATATATTTTCTCCCCCATTGTTTTTTTGAAAACTGGATTCATCACACGTTGACTTTATGGTTATTAATGTGTTCCCTGCGTTTCACTGAGACGAATATAAACGTCAAAGCACATTAAAAGTCTTCTGTCTTGAAGTGTGTTTTGCAGCATGGAACGATTCATCAAGGGAAAATACTGGAGGTATTCGGTTGAAAGAACTCAATGGTGTCCAGGCTGTGCAACTCTTAAAAGGCCTCAGAGGTGAGAATTTGCGTCGTCATTCGCTTCCGAATATCAGAGAACTTTTGTGAGGCTTCCAACCGTTAGTATGACGTATCCAAAGGAATGGAAATTTCAAAAAGTTGAATGTGCTCTTCTGCGACTTGGCGGTTCCCCCCGATGTAAAGCAAATGATTGTCAGAACATGGCAGCAGTTTTGCCAGCAAGTATGTTGCAAAACCAACAAAGTGTTGAAATTGTGCTTTTTACTGTTGCTTTCAACTAAAAAAAATTGTTTCATCGCTTTGCCCACTCTTGCTGCTTCTGTATTTTAACAAAGATGCTCAACTTTTTCTTTCAAAAATGTATTTTTGTCATGTCTGATGCGCTCAGATTTTGAAATCCAGTTTTCTATTTCTTATATAGTGACCTGTTAATTTCTTTTTGCTTCAATGATCTCATGTAAAATATAACTTTAATTTTGTTTAGAACGCTGTTTCTATTGCTTTCCGAATCATTTTTAAATACCAAACAAAGAGGCTGTTATTAAAAACTTTTTTCGTAAACTTGACCGCTAATCCCGAATTTTTTTGGACATTGAACATGTCGATTAAAAACACACCATCCAATAGCAACAGCAGCGAGGCTAACGTAGTAGAAGCCTCTGACATGAGCGCGTATAACATTTGGATCCATCAGCATTCTATCTAAATAACAGGAAAAATGAAAAAACGAGCTCCCTACAGGCGATCAGTCGTGACATTGAAATCAGCTTTCGAGGCATTGAAACAAAAATTGACAAGATCAAAGATATTTTGAATCACTTGAAAAATTTCCTTTTAGAAGGATTAAATCGTGAAAAGGAGAAAACTGATCACCGTATCCTTTTAGTTTAGAAAGCTCCAAGTCTGATTTATCCAGGTTATTTACTTTTTCAGGAAGCAGTTGATTTTAACACCGACTTTGAGCTGAACGAAATAGGCCTTTTTGATATTCGAACGAAGAGTTTGATATCAGACGAGTTATGAAAGTTATTGTGATCTCCGTGTTTTTACCGTGTTGTGATCTCCTATCTGCTAATAATAATATCACAGAAGAGACCAGCTACATCTACTTATTCAGAGGAATCATACGATTGCTCTACATCAGCACTAGGAGTAGACTTGGCTCTGGCAGATTATAGTCTACAAAAGGCAAAGAAACAGTTTTCGAAGATATACAAGCAGTATTTGGAGAAAAAGCAGTTAATATTCTTATTGAAACATTTTTCAATTTCAGTTAACGATTTTGAAAATAGTGCGGGAAAAATGGTTTTTTGACGACTTCTTTTTGCTGGTAAAAACTGCAGCTCTGTTACCCTAGAACATAATTGTGTAGGAGGCAATGCTCACGGGGGTTCATGTAAAGGGATTCAACGATGGCCAGAATAAGCACATCGATTTGTTGTACAACTCAGATGCAGAGAACGTCGATGTAATCAGGTCAGTGAAAGGCTCATTGAGTGTTCGCTAATATTGCTATGCTTGCCAGAAAAATTTCTCTGCTGTTAAACGTTTGTGTGAAGCCAGTTCTTTTACAGAGTATCGCTAGCCATAGTGCTGGAAGTAGAATTCACCTAATTTCAATTCTGATACTTTTGGAGAACGGGCTTGTTCCACTTATCGTTGCCATTTTTTCTGTCTTCTGTAAAGATTCTTTGGATGCGCATATAACTAAACGTATTTGCTCTTACTTCTAAAAATATCCTGGGTGCAATCTCTCGGCACTGAGATCCAAACGTCAGTGCAGCAAAAGACGCTGCATAGCTTATTCGCGGTTGTTGCAATTTCTCTTAGGTAAAAAACATGACTGTTTTGTACAGAGTTTTCACAAACGGGCGCGTTCAGCTTTAGAAACCGATGCTTCCAAAAATTTCATAAAACCAGTCATCTCTTCAATTCAGTGTCCAATTCCAATGCTTCCATTCAGCGACAGGAAAAAGCAGAACATGCTGTGCCTGATCTGGCTTTCGACATTGAAATTAATAGGAGCTGTCAACGAAGAGAGGTACACAAACCTAATCTCTTGATTTCAAATTTATTTGACGGATTTGGGGAAAAACTCCCACTTTGTTTCTGATTGTTTGACAACAAACAGAGTGCCAGGAAATGCGAATGGTTTATTGCTCATTTTGGAAGTGGATACGCTTTTCTGCCAATTTGGGGATGGCTGTATTAGAAACAAAGTTTTATTCCAAAAATTGTTCTGAGAGGGAGCAAAGTTGTGTATATAAAGTAGGAAATAAACGATTTATTGATTCTCACCTGTTTATAACTATCCCTTTTCGGAAATTTTCAAAAACATTTACCATTGGAGAGAAGGAGAAAGTGTGCTTCCCCCGTTTTCATATTTGATCTGCAGCTTTTGAAGGTAGAACAATTTTCTATTCGAGTTCATCGTGCCCCGATGACCACGAATGCGACTTGCTGAGTACCGTTTCTGCCGATAGCCCGCATTGCATTATTAGGAGGGATGATAGACTCTAAAAACTCCAAGTAACGAACTGTAAAGCCCGGGTGTTGACAAAACATTAGGGCTTTACAAGAAAAAAAACATTTGATATAAGATTTTCAGCTAGCGTTGACGAAATGCTGCCAGTCTGACATTGAACTGTTGAAACAGTGTATTACGACTTTTTGACGACAGTATAAGAAAACATGCAACAAGATTGAGCCATTTCAAATAGCATGTACTGCTGCATCAGCTTGTATTCATTTGTATATATCGCCAATTGTTTATGCATCCAGCCTCTATAGCTATTTTACCATCAAACAGATAACAGTCAACGGATAAGACTTCAATCCCGGCTAATCAATGAATCTGCTTGATGGAACGTACAGAGAGGGAGTTTTGACATCATGTTTTAGAAATCAAATTTGTTGGCCGGTTTTGCTTCAAAAAAGTGCATAGAAATTGGAGACAATTGCCCTTGTCTTGTAAATGGTCTAATGCTGAAAAAACATTTTCTAGAGAACGATCGGAGAAATGAAGCTAAAATTATGTACAAAGCTGCTTTTTTGAGTTTTTGGTTGTTAATATCACGGCTGCTACAAAAGTTATCCCGATCAAGAAGAGCTTTTAAAACCTGAGATTGACTAAAGAAGAGCCTCAATTTACCACATTTCAAGAAAGATTTCAGTTTCTCCAGTCTAAAAATGAAAACATATTCTGCCACAAAACGACGGATGGTTTACACTATGTTTTAAGTCATGCAAAAAACCTGGGAGTGTCAGTTGAACGACTTAAAGTGCACGACTATTTTGCATGACTTAATAACATAAAACAAAACCATCCGTAGTTTTGTGGCAAACTTTGTTTTCATTTTGAGACTGGAGAAACTGTAATCTTTCTTCCACAACCATTCTCATTCCGTTGTTAAAATTTTTTTGATTCGGATAGCTTTGGTAGCAGCCGTGATAGTAACAACAAAAAACCAGCAGCTGTGTACATGACTTTAGGTTCGTTTCTCCAACCTTTCTCCAAGAGAGTGTTTCGTTTTCAACATTAGGCCATCTACACAAAAAGAGCCAATTTTTTCTTCGAGAGTTTTTTATCCTTTTTTGAAGCAAAACCGGCCAAGAAAACACATTGGTAAAACATGGTGTCAAGACTTTTGTTTTTATCCTTCTCTGTACCATCAATCAAGCAGAGGCATTCATTAGCCGGGATTGAGGTCTCATTCGTCGCCTGTTATCTGCTGATGGTAATATTGCTATAGAGACTAGAGGCATGAACAGTTGTCAATACATATATATATATATATATATATATATATATATATATATATATATACATACTATGCATGCTATTTGAAAAGGGTCAATGCGGTTGCATGTTTTCTTAAACACTCGTCAAAAAGTCTTAACGTCCTTTCTCATCAGACTGACAGCATTTTGTTAACGCTAGCTTAAAAAACTAAGCCAAAAAGTTTTTCTTGTAAAGCACCTCTTGTTGTTGGTGCCAAAGAATGAACTGGTTGAAATCCTCAGTATCTTTTAGAAAACTTACACCAAACAAGCACCGTGACAAAAACTGACCGTGTAAGAAGGCAATTTCTGGTTCCTGAACTCCACTCGCATCCTGTTGGCAATATTTTTTCAACACCCGGGCTTTACAGTTCGTTACTTGGAGTTTTGAAAGTCTATAATCTCTCCTACTAATGCAATGAGCGCTATCAGCAGAAACAATACTCAGCAAGCTGCCTTCTTGGTCATCGGGACACGATGAACTTGAACGGAAAGTTGTTGTACCTTCAAAAGCTGCAAATGAAGTAAGAAATGGGGAAATCTTTTCTCTCTCTCTTCAATGGTATGTGTTTTTTTAAAGTTTACAGGAGGGAAACGTCTGAACAGGTAAGAATCAAAGAACGTTTATTATTTTCTTTGAATACACAATTTTGTTCCCTCTCAGAGCAATTTTTGGAATAAATTTTTGATTCTCATACAGCCATTCCAAAATTGGCAGAAAGTCTTATCCACTTCCAAAATGAGCAAAACCATTCGCATTTTCTGACACGCTTTTTAATGTCAAACAACCAGAAACAAAAGTCGGAGATGTAACAAACAAAAATTTTCCCAACTCCAACAAATAATTTTGCCATCAAGAGAACTGGTTTGTGTATCTCCTTTGGTTGATAGCTATGAATATTTTCAATGTCGAAAACCCAGATATTTTTGTCTGGCACAGCATGTTGTCCAGCTTCTTCCTGTCGCAGAAATGAAGAGTTGGAAATTACCACTGAATTGAAGAGATGACGAAGGTTTTTGATTTTTTAACTCTCAATTAGCACGTTACTGTCTTTCACAGTTTTGCTTACGCCATCATCGGTTTCTAAATCTCAACTCGCCCGTTTTTGTGGAGTCTGCACAAAACAGTCATGCTTTTTTCCTATGAGAAAATGTAAAGCCGCGAAAAAGTTGTGCAGCGTCTTTTGCTTAACTGACGAGTGGACGCCCAGTGCCGAGAAACAGAAAGATTACACCCAGGATATTTGTAGAAGTAAGAGCAAATACGTTTAGTTATATGCGCATCCAAAGAATCTTTACAGAAGACAGAAAAAATGGCAACGATAAAAGGAACAAGCCTGTTCTCCAAAAGTATCAGAATTGAAATTAGGTGAAGTCCACTTCCAGCATTATGGCTAGCGATACTCTGTAAAAGAACTGGCTTCACACAAACGTTTAACAGCAGAGAACTTTTTCTGCCAAGCATAGCAATATTAGCGAACAGTCAATGAGCCTTTCACTGACCTGATTACATCGACGTTCTCTGCATCTGAGTTGTACAACAAATCGATGTGCTTATTCTGGTCATCGTTGAATCTCTTTGAATAAACCCCCATGAACTTTGCATCGCACACTGTTATGTTTTTTGGTGTCAGAGTCGCACTATTTTCGAAATCGTTATCTGAACTTAAAAAAGTTTCAGTCTGAATATCAACTTCTTTTTCTCCAAATCCTGCTTGTGTTTCTTCGACAATTGTTTCTTTGCCTGTTGTAGACAATTATCTGCCAGAGGCATGTCTACACCTAGAGCTGCTATTAAGTAATCATTTCCTTCATCTGAATTAAATGATGGAACTGATTCTGTCTTATGAATGTTAGCATATTGGATAGTTCGATTATGAGTTCCGCCTGTTTTATAGCCACCCCTTGAAAATAAAGACAGGATGCTTTTAAAACTTTCATATCTCTATTGATATCAAGTCCTTCAATTGAATTAAAAAACGCTCTTTTTCATTTAGCACAAAATTGGTGTTAGTATCGGCCGCTTCCTGAAAAGGTGTATTAACTGGCTGACTCACACTGGGAGCTTTTAAAGATAAAGCATAAGTTTTCTCCTTGATCAGTGTTCTCCTTTTCACGATTCTATTCTTCAAAAGTAAACTTTTCAAGTGACTGAAAATGTCTTTGATCTTGTCAATTTTTGTTTCAATACCTCAGAAGCTGAACTCAAAATCACACTAACCGCCTGTAGGGAGCTCCTTCTTTTCGTTCTTCCTGTTATTTGATAAAAGGATGATAGATCCAAGCTGCTAGACACGCTCATGTCAGAAACTTCAACTACATTAGCATCGCTGCTGTTGCTACTGGTTGGTGTGTTTTTGCTCGAAATGTTCAATGTCTGAAAAAAATTCAGAACTAGAGATTGAATTGCAGGAAAGATTTTTGGAATTGCCGCCTGTTTTTTGGTGTTTAAAATTGGTTCGAAAAGCAATAGAGACAGCCTTCTAAACCAAAAACAAATTTATAAATTACATGCGATTATTGGAATAAGAAGAAATTGATAGGTCACCATTATAGAATTGGAAAACTTGAGTTCAAAAACTGAGCTCATCAGTAGAACACAGATACATTTTTGAAAGAAAAAGAGTTAGCAGCACAGTTAAAATACAGCAGCAGCAGCATGATTGAGCAAAATTATGAAACAAGTTTTACTTAAATGAAAGCAACAGGAAAAAGCACAATTTCATCACGTGACTGGTTTAGTAACATACTTGCTTGAAATTTTGCTGCCATATACAGAAAATCATTTGCTTTACATTTGGAGGAGCCGCCAAGACGCAGAAGAGCCTCTCTTTTTTTTGAAATGTCCACTCAATTAGATACGTCATACTGAACTATTGGATTTCTGACAATAACTTTTTGATACTCGAAAGCGAATGAAGTCGCAATTTCTCGTTGGCGGACATTTAAGAGTACTTTTAAGATTTGTAAAAACTGCACTTCATCGAGTTCTTTTTGAAACAAATACCTCCATTATTGAATCGTTCCATGCTGCAATACATCTTTCAAGAAAGGCAACCTTTAATGGGCTTTGACGTTTAGACGTTTACATTCATCTCACTGAGACGCAGAGAATAAATTAATAACCAAGAAGTCAACTTTTGATGAACCCTGTTTCGAAAAAACAAAGGGGAGATATAAGTAAATTGAAAAAACTCAAACAGACACAATTTCTCTCTCCGGTAAAAGATCCCAACTAATAAAGTCTGTCATAACTCAAAGTAAATTAAAATTGAGCAGGCTTGAAAAATACATACTTGAAGGTGAAAGATACAACGCCGTCATACAAATGTTATATACGTTTGCTTGGATTGTACACGTTTGTTGGTAACGTTGGTTTCTCATTACGACCCTTATAATCCTGCGATAGATTGAATGCTCGTAAACAGAGTACTTTCGCCCCATCGGGCTTACCAATTTTTCTATAACAACCTTCCAGCCTCCAAACAATTTGGTCCAGAAGATGTATGGAGACCCATATGATAGAGCACGTTTCTAAAAGCCTTTTTGCTTTCCAGGTTTCTTATGACGTCAATCCATGTAAAAGATTTGTCATCTATCGAAATAGTAATTGCTTGATGTACTAGCTCCAACTGACGAATAGCTATATCAAATTTCTCATAAAACTCAATGTCTTTCGAATTTGATGGATTGTCGGACATCAAAGACGTTTGATTTTGACTCTGCATTTTTTGGTCTGAAAACGAAAGAACTAGCTGATTTGATGAATGATGAGCTTTTTATTCAATTAGACAAATTTGGATCAAAGATATTGAAGCAAAACAGATGAACAAAAGTTTTGTTCCATTCAATTGGTTGTTTCGTTTGAAGGTCGCAAGAAAAAATAAAGTAGAACTACAAATATTTAATGACAGTCTTAGCAATATAACAACTATTACAAGCAAATCAAGCAAAAAGAATAATTTTAATTTCCAATCAACTCAAAAGGGACACAAAATTATATTTAGGAAAACCTGAATATGGAGTCAGTCTTGATTGATATCCAGAAATAAACTTTAAAAAACTATTTATTCAAAAGAGAATAAATTATTTTTTGAAGCTCAAATACTCGTTTCTGATTGGATAAAATTATATTTATTAGTTTCCCTTTTAGAAATGTGCTAAAACCTTTCTTTTCACTCTTTAGTTGGTTCCTTCAGAGTCAGACCTGATATAACAATAAAGTATATAAAACTCTCTCTACTTCGCTCGTGAAACATATTTGAGACTAAGTCTATATAGCAGCATTGGGGCCCGTGCTCTATCCATTAGTACTCCCATCGAAGAGTAACAGACTAGAGTCATAGAACTTTATTTATTCAGGTAAGCCTTAAGATCATTACTATTCTTGAGACGACCATAAGACATTTCCAGAAGTATCCTATTTAAAGATAAGCTCAGAACACGTCTTATCTGGTGCGACCAGTGTTGGTAGCATTCAGAAAACCAACCACCGACCTTTTCATTTGATTCTTATTTTTTTTTCATTATTCACCTGGATAGTGCAACCACCTGTACTATATTAGTATAGTATTAACCAATATAATGGATAACGATATATCGTTAACACCTTTTAGTATATCACCTGATTGTACACCAGAAAATAAATAGATACAAAAATAAAAAAAAATTTAAAAATTAACCTACTTTTAGACACCAAACCAGTAACCCAACACACCTTAAATAAACACCACTTATCACATTATATACCCGCAATATTTCTAACAACTGATCAATTAAACAAAAATTATATATTTCAATTAAACGACGAAAATAATAAAAAAATAACACAATATAATAACCACACAGAATACACCTTAGAAAAAATAGTATGAATCTTCTGACATAATCATGAATCAAAGCATGACAGAGATAAAACCACAGCTATAAACCAAACAACTTACAAAATACTCAAAGATAGCACACCGTACCTTAAAATAATACGAGAAACAAATAATCCATCAATATATGTTACACTAAGATCACACATCAAAAACTTTGGAAGTTGGTTAGCCAGAATAATTGAAATCAGGAGAGAAATCGATCATGAAACAGCGGTAGATATCTTGAAGATAGCATCAGAAATATGCTATCTATTTTGGTTAGAAAATATTGAATATATTAATAATATACGATCCTTAATTGGGAAAGCATTCGAAAAGGAAATACCCTACCTAGAAAAAACAGAGTTACAACAACTCTGGGACTAAAAACACACATCACCCTACCACGAAAGTATACTGCACATCAGCTCAAATATTATTAATTCTATAACAGTACAACACAAAATAGTTAAAATTTATGATAGAGATCAAACTGGATCACCAACAATGACAACACCAAAAAATATAATGTTCACTTCGACACCAAAAGAAAACCTTACAGTACAATCGGAGAAACGGAAATCAACACTTGTACCAGACAAGAATCTGAGTGCAAACCTTTTCACTCATAAAAATAACAAGCGTGAACGCCTAAATGATACAGACGACGAAAGTGATTCATATTCACAAGTTGCAATGGAAACAGATAGAAACAAAAAACAGACAGTACAACAAAATCACATTCATTTTGGATTTGGAAATAATAACGAATACACCTATAACCCAGTAGTACCTAAAATTACAAATAATCACATTGCGACATCAAGCTTTAACGAAAACCAAAGTACATGACTAACAGAAGCAAATTTTAACAGACTTCTAGAAAATATGGAGAAAAAGTTTAACAGAATGAGCGAAAACCTCCAGGAGCGAAAACAGGAAACACAATTAATCGAAGTTTATGATCAAATACAACAAACAATAATTGAGTTCAATACACAACAAACTCAAAGGAATGCAATAAATACACAAAATAGACGAATAACCGAAATAAACGATCAGAGACAACAACAGTCTGAAAACACCGAAATCCAGAATAATTCCATAACCGAACCTCCTTTACCATTTTATAAACAATTAACCTCAATGAGTATAAAGGAAGAACCACAAATAGAAATCCTGAGCTCAAATGGGTCAGTACCCACAACAATTAAATCATTTGATGGCACTGATCCTGGATATACAGTTGAAGAATATCTCAAAAGTATCATCGCAGCAATGATATTCAGTAACGGTATAGAACCAGTAAACAAACCTGGGCATCATCAGTGGAAAGTAAAAAGAGCAGCATTGATCCTACACACCTTACAAGGACCTGCTCAAAAATGGTATTCCACCTTACCAAGTGAAACCAAATTGGATTGGGAACTATTCTGCAAAAAATTTTCGGATATGTTTGATTCCGAAAACTCTAAACAACAAGCCAAAATAGTGCTCCAACAAATTCAAAAACATACAGAAGAATCATTAAGATCACTAGCATTAAGAATTGAAACATTAGTCAAAACAGCATACAGCTTATACACTGAAGATTACAAAAATAGAAAAATGAAACAAACTTTTATACGATGTTTAGATAATGAACTAAAAACGGCAGCGTTGAAAAAACACGCGAATCACAAACCAACACTTCTACAACCTGAAATGCCATTTAAAACCTTAATTGATAAAATAGATCAAATGGACTTAACCAGGACTATCACTAACAACCATAAACCATTGTATGAAGTAAATCAAAGCACCGGTAACCAGTAAATAGATATTAACCAAATATCAGACATATGTAGCAATACAGATAACCTAAACCAAAGCAATCTTGATCAATTTGAAGACGCAGTCTGTAAAGTATTGAATGGAATCAACAATATATATGATAGAAAAAATTTCGAAGGCAGACCAAAGTTTGCATTATTATGCAATTATTGTATTTCACACGGTCATACCAAAGGTAGATTTTCCAAAAGACCACATAGAGAACAACAAAGTAAACCACGAGAAAAATCACTCTACGGTCACATGAGAAGTAACCAGAATTTAACAAAACAGACAAATAAGTTCAAATAACCTCAACGGTAGACAATTACCTTCAACTTCACCTGTTTAATATAACCTTAGAAGTAGAACACCTAACCGAAATTTGGTGATACCCAAGTAACCGAAGTAATCGAACCTATAATAAAAATAGTAGATACTCGAGTAGACCATACAGCAATAATAGATCATACAGCAACCATCGATCTTATAGTAATAATAGATCACAAAACAGATATGACAACAATAACCGAAACAGATAAAATAGTTATAACAGAAACAAAAATTACCGAAAGTATTCAAATAACAGGAAACGTAGTAACAGCTACCACAGAAATTCCAACCGTTCACTTTCAAATTCACGATCGCCGTATCAGTCCAGATCACCACATAATAGTGAGTAAGTTTGGAGTGTTGGTTACAGTTCGTGCATTGGCAAAGTATCCTCCAGGTACATTGATTGGCTTCGTTGAACTTTTCAAAGAATTTTCAAAACTGCTGTGTTATTCGTGCTTTTCTATTTTCTTTCGTTGTTAAGTCGATATGTTTACTCAGAATGTTATGCAGTGTTCCGTTTCGTGTCCAGAAGTTATCGTCGGTCATTTTGAGTCTGGTTTTGGGAATGTTGAAGCTGGAGTTGGAGCCTTGTCTGTAAGTGTGTGTGTGTGCGTGCGTGCGTGCGCGTGTGTGTTTGTGTGTGTGTGTGTGTATATATATGTGTGTGTGTGTGTGTGTGTGTGTGTGTGTGTGTGTGTGTGTGTGTGTGTGTGTGTGTGTGTGTGTGTGTGTGTGTGTGTGTGTGTGTGTGTGTGTGTGTGTGTGTGTGTGTTAAGGTTCCGATAGTGGTTACAAGTGTGACAATGAGTGGGCTAATAAAAAAAGTGTGACAATGAATAAGTTTGTTCAGATACGGTTTTTTTTGTACCCGAAGACAAAATTTGCAACGTACTGAATATCAGGGCTATGATAAATTAATGTGCTTGCTCTAACAAACAGGAAGCTACTTTGACGGTCTCACACACGCATACACTCATACGAACGCGCGCGCACACACAGACACACACACACACACACACACACACACACACACGCACACACACACACGCACACACAGACACACGCGCGCGCTTTTACACTTATACAAATTTTAATAAACACAAAAGCGCACTCAACAGGAAACAATTCAGCAGCAGAAATAATGACGCTCAATGTTTAGTTAGAATTGCAAAAGGAAAATGATTAAGCTTACCGTGTTATATAAAAATAGAACAACCTGATTGGTCGGGTAGGTTTGGAAAACCGAGGAAGAATGCATGTGATGATTGGGTGCCCAGTATCACCCTATCGGCTTATGCATTCTTCTGATTTCTAAACTAGGGATGTCATTTTTAGTCGAAACATCTGATTATCGAATCAACTGGGTTGCGCAACAATGCAATCTTCGTTATGAGAGTGTGTGTACTTTCTCTCCTCCAAGACTGAGAAGAGATGAAATGGCAGTGAGAATAAAAGCGTCTCTGGGTACTGTCCGGAACCCCTACTATGGATACTTTTGCCTGGACCAACAGAGAAACAGCTGCTACGCGCTACTTCGAGTATGATTATAATGACAAAAAACTTTCGATAACTTCGAGAATGTTCCCATGCAGACAATCAAAATTAGTTTTATTTAAGGTGAATCTAGATATATCTATTTTCACCTTAAGTATACTAATTATGCATATCTGCATTTAACCCCCCCCCCCCCCCCGCAGACCAAGGCGTTATCACAATACACGGTAAATTATGTAACATTTGTGGTCAATTTATGCAACTTAGTTTTTAAAAAAAATCATGCAGTGTACCCGTATAAAAACACGCTAAAAAACTAAAACGCACATTCAGTTCTGAAACTGCGAATCAAGCGTTTTTTTTTCTTTATGAGTAGCATAATCTCATTATATTTATATACATGTCAAAGAGTTTGCCCATGCATAGTTGATTCCGAATAGTCTAAAAATATTACCAGTCACCAAAATTAAAGCTGATCAGAATAACGTCATACTTTTGTAGATTATAACTGGTAAATACTAAGGCATCCTTTATACTTAAGCTTGGTGGTACGTAATACCACAAAGCACACACATAGCCTAGTCGAATAATAAGATGACAATCATTACGAGATATACCAAAAGTTTTAAGTACATAAACAGAAATTACCATCCCGAATAAAGTAAACTTTGCCAGCTGAAGTTACGCCTGTTTCACTCGAGTTACTAAATCTTACTTGAGGGTCGACACTGACCACATATAACTTGGGACATGACTAGAGTACTGGTTCCATAGAAAAAAAAACAAAATAGATTTTTTGGGCCAATTTGCCGCTTCTTATATCTGCCACCAAACGCTATTCTGAGAAAAATAGTGAAAGATTTCCACCAGTTTTATTTGGCCAAGATATTTAGGAAAAAACCAATGCAGTATCTGGAAATCTTGATTTTGAGTGGTATCTGGTCAGCAGTATTTTTTTTATTTATTGATCTGCATCCATCCAATATAATGTCTCAGAAAATTTTAAAAGACTTTTCGAAAAAGATTGATTCGAACATTTTTTTCGAAAAAAAACATTTGAACCTACAGCACCATTTTTTTCTGACTCCACTCTGTTGGTGTTTATAGAATGAAAGAAGACAAATTACAAAATATATTATTTTCTTATTATAGGCCATTTGACAGAAAGTCTAAAATAAGAAAGAAAAGTTTTTCGATGAAAGCAGACACTGATAATATGTTGAAAGTACACTTGCTCGTTTTTCGAAAAAGTTTTACTCAAAAAATTAGTCCGAGTAAAATAAAGGCATACTCTGATTTTATTTTGCAAAAGAGTTTCAGATACAAAAAAATAGGGAGTATGTTAAAATAAATATATTCCATATTTGACAAGAAACAAAGCCATTTAAAGGAGCCATGAGAGGTTTATTCCGAAGTGGGCTATAAGTGGAGCCGGTCACCTTTTTCTATAGTTTCTAACAATGCAACATTACACCCAGCAATGTTTTTGAGGAAAGCTTTCTGCTCAAAGGAACAGAGCTAAAAAAACAAATTTCAGGAATTGATTTTGGGAGCTCAATATGAGACGTTTTCACATTTTGTATCAGATGAGTTAGACGTAAGCTGCGCGTTGTTTTTCTTTCACAAATAAAACTTTTAATAAATAAGAGGTCAACTGAATCCGACGCGATTATTCCTTAAATAAGGAAGCTTTTACAAGCAGAATCGTTTCTATAGTGTTTTTCAATTATTCATTGTTTGTGGAGCTAAAATATTTTAGAGAATCGTGACCAGTCATTCTTGTTCCAGACGCAAAATTTGTTGAAAGTGCGATGTTTTCCACATCAATTGATTCTCAGATTTCCGCGATCGTTCAAGTTTTTCGATTTAAGACCTTTTTCATTCCACGTTATGCGGTTTTCTAATCAAAATTCGTCTAATAATTGAGCTAAATGTTTTTTCGTAAGTTTTGTTTATTAGTATATAAAAAACTAATTATATAATTTTTTTGCCTGTTTATCGCTCATTTTCTTAATCTATTGTTTTTCTGTAATAAATTTTCAGAGGTTCATGAAGATAAACATAACCGACTAACGTCGGGCGAAGTGCTCTCAAACGACGGCGAGCGTTTGGCTTCGTCAGTAGCCAGCCACGGTATAGTGAGGTTAGCTTTATGGGCGTGAAGTAAGCACAGAGCGGGGGGGGGCTGTTGGAGGGGCAGTGGGGTCGGGGGCAACGGTGGGATGGCGGTTTTTGTCTGAACGGGGCTCTAATTGCCTGAACGTTGTGCAGGGGTGGGGATTGGGGGGTCAACCTCTAAGAACCGCCCTTTCACACCATAAGTATAAGTCTCCAGAGCCGTTTCTGTGAATCGCTGCATACTTGGAGACTAGAGGGCTGAAAGGCTTTAAGAGCACTTAACACATGCTGGGCGCTATCTGTTTATCCCGTTTCTCAGGACGAAACGTCAAATGGGTTAGACAAAAAATCGTTCAAGCGAAAAAGGGCATAGAAAAGAAAGACTGACAGTACTAATATAAATGCTACAAGCTTCGTTTTAGAGCATTTAAAAATTTTCCTCGAGACAAAAATGATACCATGTTGTATTGCCTTGGAAACAGAATTTCATGTAACTCATGTAATCAAATTATTTTTGGTCAATCAAGCCGGCGCTAGGAAAGTTACGCAGAGCCCTACTAGACACTCTAATGAGTGGAAACTGGTGAGATATTTAACAGCTAAAAGCCTTTAACATTTTGATTGAAATCTAATTTACTGGTTTCGAAAGAAAAACTTTACCTTCATTTCTTACAAATATGAAACTGCGAGCAGTATACCCTAATCAAGGAGCTGGCCAACAGAACTTTTCTTACCTCTATGCAGTGTTATCAGTGTAGACCTTTGTTATGTAAGTCGATGGTTGACCCCTAGCTTTTAAGTCATTCCAAAATCTGTTTGTTATTCGGAAACCGCCCTGCCGATCATGGCATTTCCTTTTCCAACAGGATGAGGTCCTCGAATCAAAAAGGGAGTCGACAAGATTGAGTTGGGCTGCAGGTATGGCATTCGGGTATGAACAAACACTTAGTCTGAACAAATTTTCAGTAAAGCCATTCCGTCTTTCGTCTGGTTCATAGCTGACCTCATACCTATTTTTGGTTTGATTGTTGTGGGCCGTTACAGGTTTAGGCCTCGGTTTATGATAAGACCTTGCCTGACCCGCAAATTGACCCTGAAAAGATTCTAGATCGGCTTTATCGTCTTCTCGACTTTAGCCCGACCCAATTTCATTCTGTTTCCAGAGACAACTCAATTTTGAACGCACGACACCCCGTTTGGGTTGTTTTTGCTCCGGAATTGCCACTTTTTGGCCTGGGATTTCAGCCTGGGATTTCAGCAACCCCCGATGATTACAATCTGAGTCACAATAAAAAAGTTTTTCATTTATTCAAAAATTCAAAAGAAAAGGAAATTTTGGCACATTGTGCTTTATATGCGATCCTAAATTCGTCATTTGAGATATATCTAAGATACCATACGCGCCATAACTGACTTTGACATGGTATCTAAGATGGGTTTATAGTGGTCAGCCCGGGTAATAAAAAATTGTAATGGGATTCGTTTTAGAAAAACATGTATGAGGCCAGAAAATACATCAGAGAATACAACTTCAAAGTTGCAGTACTCAAAGACGAGGTCGCAAAAATCAAATTTGCCCAAAAAATTCGACCACATCCGGGAGTGTATGTGGGTGCAACTTCCATGCGACTTGGTGACAAATACGAATGGATGTATGAACAGAATGTCAGTTTTGTCAATTTGAATGAAACTTTTGAAGAGCCAAATATTGAAAATTACATGAACAGGATTTGTTTGATTTTGGCTTCGAATGGCTCTTTCGTGGCTTACGGTTGTAACAATGAGCTAGTAACTGCAATTGATGTTTCAAATGATGCAAACTTCGATTTTGTAAAGTTGCAGTGTAACCCTTAACTCTCATAAAAACTTTGAACAAAGATCTTTATGAGATGTGAATATCTTTGTTTCAATCGTCAAACAGATTTTGAGCGCCACCATTTTTTTGAGAAAAAATTGTGAATAAACCCGTGCAGAAAACCCATTTTTGATCATTCGAGTGTTTCACATGTGATAAAAAGGCGCATTCTTACACGCAACACGTTGAATAATAGAAATTTTAGCAATCCGATCAATTAAAACATTAGTTTTTTGATTTCGTTGTCCTTACTGTCCGTTTCTTGGGAGCAAAGCGATAAATCTTTTTTATACTTATAGAAACCTACCCTAACTCGGAGACCAACGCTTGTCAACGTAAAAAAATCGTCGGTATGTTTGCTTTCAGTTAGACAGGTACTTCTAAAGATCTCTGTAAAAATATTAATTAAAAAACAAACAAGAATTATATATTTACTCGATTAGATTCGTAAATAAGCAAAGAGAAAAGTCAATGAAAAAATTTTAAAAGTAAATGTCAATCAAATTTCAATTTTTCTTCGAAGAGAGTGTCACCAATAGGCACGATTAGAAAATTATCATAACACTTTACTACCTCACCCACAAAAAAACAAAGAGTTCTTTATTGAGGATGCTCACGACTATCTTATCTTTAACAACAATAACACCAAATTTGATACACCGAGAATTACAATTTCAAGAAAACAAATATACATACAATGTCATAACTATTAACCCAGACGTCCCGAATCGAAGAAACCGAACAAACCGAATGGGAAAAACCAAACCTACGGAATCTCAGAGACCAAGTTTGCTCACGACGTCTTTCGTTCAATTTCATGCGTACAAAACAATCAGGACATACCGGATACGTACAGATCAATTCTGATGTGGGAAACCAAAGATAGCAAAGCTTTTGTTTCACACGTTTATCAAGCATTTTTTTAAATTGGTTATCAAGCATTTAAACGTGGTTTATGAATTGCTTTACCGCACACTTTCAAACACTTTTTCAGTACTTTTTTTGAACATTTCAGATAGTTTTGAAAATTTATCTGGTCCATTTCATACGTATATATCTGCCTAATTCTTTGCAAAGTTGCATTTTTTTCACCTCTGAAACTGCAAGTTCCACACCAGACACAATAATTCTAAATCTAGAGCACTGGCACTTATAATTTTTTGGTTTGCTAATATGCCCACAATCACTATTTTGGAATAACATATGGTCAATAAAACTATGAAATTAAAACCAGATGTTGGATCAGAACCACCAAATTTGACTCCAGTTCGCATTACTGTCGATATACTACATAAAATATGGCCAGACATTAAACTAAGGAAAAAGTAAGTCAGTTATATGTCTTTTGAAAATCCACAATATCCACGAAGACTCTTTTTGACTAAAAAAGGGTTTAAGAATTTTTAAACTTTAAAATCAACTCAATGGACCCCAAGGAATTGCAAAATTTCCCCCCCGCGCAAAATAGCTGGAAATATCGTAAGTTTTTGCCCACCGAACAAAAAATTTCACAAGTTTTTCTCACCGCACAAAATTGACAAAAATTTTACAAGTTTTTGTCCCCACAAATTTGAGAAAACTTCGTAAGTTTTGGAACCCGGCACAAATCGAGAAAATTTGTTCAAGTTTTTGTCCCTCCGGTGAAATTGAGAGACAAAATTTTTTTACCTTAAGATGTACCGCATGATTTGTCAGTGGTGGGACGTCCCCACCCTTGACAAAACGTTATGCACGATTCGTCACGGGGGCGTCCCCCCGTAGCAGTACGTGCATTTTAGTATACTACTCACGCCGCAGAACATAGCAAATATTACCTTTTCGCCACAACTTTGGGCAATTTTGGCCATAAAATTGAACTCAAATAATCCTCCTACGAATTACAAAATGCAGCTAGGGGATAGCTTACAGAATCACAATTCTGTACAGGTTAAAAACTGACATGATCATAACACGGCCATTGCGAAAAAACAGGCAGAGAAATACTATTGCTCAGCGCTGACCTGCAATGTTAATATGATCCGGGTAAGAGTTAAGCCGGGACTGGCGTTTTCACTGTCAATATTTTTTTTTACTTTTATTTCTTTTTTATTTTGTAGAATCTTTTACTATGGTCATTCGCGTGTAATCGTTTATGTACTTTTTGATTTTATACGTCAACATCAAACTGCCAATCACATCACTTTCCTCCCCTTTGTTTTATTTTACTTTCGTCAATACTTCAAAGAAAATTGTAATTGTAGTAGCGGTATAATTTCAAGCCAATTTTCCCTTCAGGACTTTCCAAGTTGATGATACGAATTTTGTAATCTAATTGGATCCCCCTTCCTAGGGGGCACATAGCTTTTCAGCCCTCTGGGAAAGCTCGCATTTTTGTACACGAAACGTGCATGAAAGCAAATAATTTGCAACATGGAGTGGGGGGGGGGGTGTGGAAAAAGAGTAGATCCAACCAAAATTGTTGTTTCTTTCTGTGTACAAAGCACTTACTATTTTTAACGTAAACGTTTGAAAACATATTTAGCAGAAAATTTTTCCCACAGATTTATAAGGGAAGAGAGATGGGAAATAACCAAAGTGAATCATCGATCTCTGAATTATATAACGGAGATCCAACTGAGACCTCCGACTTGACGTCTTTCAAGCTTCTTCTCGAGATAGTAACGGTACAGTTATCAATTCTATGCTATTGGGGCCCAAGATTTACCCAGATTTGGGATAACCCGGATCAAGGTTTTATCGAAAAAAAATATAAGAGTTGCTGTGAATAGCGTCGAATTTTTTATAAGATTTGCGGTTTTTAGCGGTGATTTTTCGTAAAATTAGCGGTTTTTAGCGTGAAATTTTCATTTTCACCGATTTAATCAGAATTCTTACAAAAAAATAAATTTCCCTGCACGATTCTGCAGCTCTCGCCTCCTGCATGTCAACAACCGCAGCATATGCCACATACTTCTATGACAATTCTTTTGAAATGAACTCAGACTGATTAAATATGCAAAATATATATTTGTTAAATTTTGTGGCGGCAGTGAGCTTTATTCACTGTTGTTGGCGGCGGTGAGTTTTATATTATCACCGCTTAAGCAGTGAAAAGAAAAACGACTTCACCACTACCAACAAGAAACAGTGAAAATATCGTTTTCACCGCTAAAAACCGAAAATCTTACAACACAAAAAAACTTACAGTGATTTCTACGGTGAACTGACGTAAGATGTGCTGTTTTTAGAGGGGTAAAATTTTTTCTCGCCGATTTTTTCTGATCACAATATAATTTTTTCTCGAGAATCACACTCCAAAGATCTTGATGTTTTTGACCTCCGATACGTAGGGTGTCTTTGACTATGAGTTTGAATTGATTTGTTAAACTCCTTGTTCCGCTTGAAATGCACTAAATCCACATTGAAAAATATTAATGTTAAAAAATATTTTTGTAAGATTTACGATACTTAGCGGCGAATTCTTTTTCTCGCCGCATTCACCGATTTGAGAGCTAAAATTTGCAAATCCTACATCTGTTCACTGCATTCAGCGCAATTCTTAAATTTTTAAGCTATTTTTACTGTTGACACCTTGTTCCCTGAAAGAACGCAATGAGCTTTGATCAGACCTTTCCACATTTTGCACCCTCTGATCAAAGCATGCCAGGCCTAAGCAATCTCTGTTGAGTGGGTGACGCTTTCAAATTTTTTCAATACGTGGTCAAACTCCGAAAAAGCACATTTCAAGTTATGCGTTTTGTGGAATCGGTTGACAAAATTCTATACCCAGTTTTTATTATTCATATACAGTTTCAACGATAGGATATAGTTACGCAAAAAATTAAATAAGTTGCCTACATTGTCAAAGTTGCCTACATTGTCAATGCCTACATTGTCAAAATAAGTTGCCTACATTGCCTACATTACCTACATTGCCAATTTTTATTTGAAATTGATTCAGACCAAACTCAGAGACTTAATTGTTCTTGTGAACATTGATTTAGGTAATCGCAAGACTATTTATTGTTCTCCGAATCAAATATTAGCATCGAGAGGGAAAATTCTGAAACTAATCACCATTGAGGCCATCTTGCATTTCAATATAATTGACGCTATCTTAATTATTTAGAAAGCGTGACTTATGTCGCAGAAATCAATGGAAAAAATTTGTTCCACGTTTTGACGTTAGCCCCACTAACGCGTTTTAGAAAGTGAGTGCACATTAAAACTTTTCAGAGCTACCAGCAGAATGTGGTGAAAAAAGATTTTCTGCGCTACCAGCAGAATGCGGTGAAAAAAAATTTCATTGTTAAAATCGCAAACCTTACAAATTTTCTCCGCTAATTTCAACGCTTATCTTAAATTCACAGGAAATTGCAATGAAGAAAGTGACATGGCGAAGTGGAATATGAAGTTGGTGAGATGCAGGAAGTAAGTGGTTCGATACCGTGTACGGCAGTTTGTTCTTGTAAGAAATCCAGTGAATGCGGTGAAAAAAAATTCACCAACAAAAACCGCAAATCTTACAAAAATTCACCGCATTTAACTCTAAAAGATGCGGGCGCTTTGCGGTGAAATTTTTTTTCACAGCTATTCACCGCTAATCTTAAATTATTTTTTGCCAAAACCTCGACCCGGTAACAATCTTGAAAGGAACCAGGGAAATTATATATATGGCCCTTTCAGGAAAATCAGAAATTTTTAACATATCAGCAATATAATAAGCCTTCAAAAGGCCAAAAAAATCTTTTATGCAAGAATATTCGACACATTAATGGTACAAATAGATTTGCCTTATAATAAAGACTTAGAGCCATATAATGAATGTCGTTTTTTTAAAGGTTTTCGATAGTGTTTGTTTGTTTATAGGGTCCAGTATGTATTCTTACAATAATTTGTAACTTGTATTACTTGGCAACTGTATACTACGTGCAGGAATTACACTCTCTTGAATACTCTTTAGTCACTATCCAGTCTGTCATGGATCTTACCTTTACGGGCATTCTAGGATTGGTTCATTATTTCCTCAGCTCACTGTCAACAGCTGCCGCTTTCTGCAGCGTAGGGGGGTTTTTTGATGGATCCGAGGAAACAAACGGGTATCAAGTTTCAGCATGTCCCGTGGTCTCTGTTAATTATAATTAGTTAATAATTAAACAAAATATGAGCTAATTTCACAAAATACACAAAATAATTACACACAACAATTTGAGCTTATAACCAAGTGAATTCACAAGAAAAGTGATTATGAAAATGCGCTCATTAATTGCAGCTGAATTTCACTTAATTGAGCTGGAATTATCAGAAAGAGATCATCTATCTGAGTTTTCAAATTTAATAAACGTTTTGTACAAAATGTGCTGAGAGATTCCCTGAAAATACGCTGAAACTTTGTGAAGTATTCGCTGAAAAAAAATGAAAATTATGTAAAAAAAGAACTGAAAATATCAGAAAGATATGGACCATTTGAGCTCATAAAAGTGGTTATTTTTTCGTAAAAAATGCGCTGAAAAAAGTGCTAAAAATTTGGAAAGAAATAATCTGAAGTTGTGCTGAAATAAATAAAAAAATGCGCAGTTCTTGTATAATTTCAGCGCATTCGGATAATTTCGAAGAAAATTGCGCTGAAATGCCGCTCGCAGCTTGAACAGGGTCTCTTCAATACGTTTATAGGAAGTCTTCATTGAGAGCTTACTCATATTTGATGAAAGAAGTAGGAAAAAATTTTCTCACCTCGATACAAAAAATCGTTTGCATACCTGCTGCATGGATTGAAGTGCATGAGATGCCCAAAATGCTTACCGTGAAACGAATAAAATTTTCATGTTTTTTAGAAAAGCTTGAAAACGTATCAGATTATGGGTATGCTAAGGCTCTGAGCAACAAAAAATGTGAATATATTTTCTTTCTAAAGTATGAAACTATCAAACAGTTTGCTTGAAAACGCTGTAAATAGTCTGAACAATCTCTTGTGCTGAAATGCATAATTTTTAGTATGATTACTTCGAAGCGAATAAATATAAGATAGTTGGCTTGGAAGCATATCATATCGTCTGCATGCTTGCTCTGAGCAGCAGAAATTTGTTAGTATGTTTGCTTGAAATGTGAAAAGCTGTCACTTGTGTTTGTTTCGGAGTGTAAGAAAGAAATGCGTCACTTCATAGCCTACACAATTGTTAGCACTTTTTCTTTTAAATGTGGGACACCCTTAGTACGCTAGCTTTGAGAAGCAGAAACACGTCCCAGGTTCAGGTGCAAGACAAAAACAGCGTATCCCAGGTTGAGGTCCAGACCCAATTTGGTTTATGATCAGACCCAGTCGAGCGCACATCCGTGTGTTCCCAGACCGAAATTACAGGGTCTGGATGAAAGTTCGAGCGCACTACAGTCTGCACGATGGTCTGGAGATGGTCTGTTCAGAGGAAAATTTGGTCTGAAAAGTCTGGACCATGGTCGGGAGATGGTCTGATCAGAGACCAATTTGGTCTGAAAAGTTTGATCAGAGGCGATGTCGAGCGCAATTGGGTCTGATCATAACCTCTTCGAGCGCACTTGGGTCTGATCAGAAATGTTTTTGAACGCAATTGGGCCCGATCAGGGACCATTTCGAGCGCCTCATTTTTTTTCATTTTTTTGGTTTTTTTTACTCAGAGATGTTGGCTCTGCCAAGAGGCAACAATAAAGCAGCGTCCTTATCAGCGACTCATCTAAAGTTCGATAGCTCTGATCAAAAAAAAGAGTCCAGCTGATATCAAAGGCCGGTCCCCTTCACGGGAAATTTTGATCAACTAGAGACCACGAAGTTTCTTATGGAAAGCTGTCGAAACTCATCCATCGAGTCAGAAATATACACTAAACAGTGCACTAAATAAAAGTTTTTCTCCACAGTTGGGTTTCGTTTTCTACAACAATACTTTTATAATTGATTTTTCCTTGGATGAGTTAAATACTGCTACTGCAGACATAAATTTTTATGAAAAGAATAAATTATATCAAAATTATGATATTTCTTCATAAGTAAAATCTTTCTCTGATCAAACTATTTCGAGCGCACTTGAGTCTGATCAGAACCGGTTTCGAGCTCGCTTAAGTCTGATCATAGTCTGATTAAGGTCTGTGCAATGGTCTGATTTTGAGTCTGGACCATGGTCTGAAGATGGTCGGTCTGAAAAAATCTGATCAGAGACCTTTTGTGTCTGGAATGTCTGATCAGAGGTAACTTGGGTCTGGAAAGTCTGATCAGGGTTAATTTCCGTCTGGAAAATCTGATCAGAGATAATTTCGGTCTGGAAAGTCTGATCAGACGACAATTTGGGTCTGGACCTCAACCTTGGATGTCCAAATTTTCGTAAGTTCAATTCTCCGAATTCAGTGCGTTCACAAGACCCTCTTGCGTTCATGATGAGACTTTCGTGTGTTCGAACTCTTTCATGCAATCATGTTCATTTAGGATTGCGTTCATAATTATTTTGTACGTTTACCAGAAGTTCGTGATTACATGACTAGATTTTCATGCGTTAAAAACCACACAAACTGCAATAATTTCACATAACTTATGTAAGTGAAAATACACTACTTTTTCCATTCCGTACATACATCTTGAAATGTATTTTTTTGTCATACGGGATGGATCTTATCATCAGAATATACATTACCATATTTTAGTTCAAATTTAATAAAATTATCTATTTCAAGGTCAGTTGCTCTTATTTCAGTTCTTCATATATCATCAGTTCATTAATTCATGATTGTTCAGTCAGGTAGACAGGAAACTGTCTGTTCATAATGTAATTGAACTTCTACTTCCTTCTTAAAGTGATAACAAGCCCATAAGTTTGTCAATTTCCTTTTTGATCTAAATATCATCATTTTGTTTCATTCTCTCATTTGCACCGCTGTAAATCAGTTGTAATTTAAAGTTAACCAATTGCTCTTCAAATAACAAGTAAAAGACAGTTAAGCATATCGCACCGCAAATGCTAATTTCTTAGCTCGGAATTCAAGTAGTGAAAAATAAGTTGGCAATCGCAGAGCAATTGTCTCAATCAGTTTGGTGAAGATACAATTGCTGCTCAATTGACTAGTCACCAAGTAATTGAATACAACATCGCGCAGTCAGCAATCGACCACCGCAAGACTCATCTATACACCGACGCCTTTTGGGAAAAATCTACTATAACACCACCATTTTCGTGGGACAAATGGACACAACAATGGAAAGGCGAAAGAAGGGATTCAATTGGAAACTTTGCATAATGGACCACCTCCAGCGGTCACGTACCCACCTTAGCCAGTATATGAAGAACCCGCGGAAAATCACACTCAAGCAACAGAAAGTGACAGAAAAGTCCGCAACCAACAATTAAAGATAACTTGGCAGAGTCGATGCGAGAAGAGAGATGCAATTGGTATTTTGTGCGGGGATAAACCCTGGGAACACTGTGAACAGAAAGCTGCATTACTCTTCTGCCTATGTATTGGAAGAGAAGGTCGTCGCATATTTTAAAGCAAACACCCACTTCTAAATCAAAAAAGAGCCATTACAGGAACTGGGCGAGTGATGGAGGATTCGGTCGTAAAAACTAGAAACATCATCTATGATAGTTTTGTTTTCTTCTCTTCCAAACAACAAAAAAGGCGAATCAGTAGAGAGCTTCTTTGGACGCCTCATTGGATAGGCAGAAAATTGCAGTTTGGGAGGGGGATGAAAAAACCCCTCTAATTAAAGATACCTTCATGCTCAACATTCAAGATCATGACACTCAAAGAGAACTTTTGAAAAAAATTACAAACTGTAAAGAAATTAGATGGCATATTAAAACTAAATTCACTCGCACAAACTTTGAGTAGGTTAATCTCCTCGCACAAACCTACTTTATTTCATAATAGTTCGCAAAATTGAGTTAAAACAAATTGCATTACAATCACTATATCAAATTACCTCATTACCGACTGCATCGCAATTGGAACATCAAAATATATCTATTAATCCTCACTAAAAAATACCAATCGCATTGCAAATACCTCAACTTCAATATTCAAAACCACAATTTGCAGTAAATAATCGGCCGTTGCTTATATCACATTCAATTAAGAAATTTGCTAAATCTACGCTGCAAAAATCAGAAAAAAACGAATGTAAACAATCCGATCAATTAGACCCAAAAAAGCTCATATTTGACACAAACTGAAACAATTACCACAAATTGTTCAAATTAGGCGCCAAATTACAAAATTCCAACTCTAAATACAACCAACCCAAAAATACCTCGCTTTTTACCCAAAATTAACTCAGTGTTCACCAACCAAAAAATCACTCCATCAACGCTATCCGCAATAAGCCGATAACTAAAGCAACAAAATCTACACCAACGAAGAGCCGAGTCACCTTCTCAGACAACTCACACCCCAAGACGACTCCAGCAGCAAACAACTCGTCTAATAACGAGACAAACGTCTTCTGCTAGCGCCCTTGACACCGCGGAGGACGTGAGATTGACCGACACAATCAACAAGATCTTTAGCAAAAATTTTTTGGCGATTTTGACCAGGAGGGACGCCATCTTGAAAAAGGTGTGAGATTGCGTCATTCGCAACGATGAAGAACGGTTGAAAGAAATCAGCCCCTACATTTATTCATATTTGCGGGACATGAGCGTAAAGCATGGGTGTTTGTGCACCGACGAAAGGATCGCAATCCCTAAAGCCATTAAAAACGCTGTACAGCAGGACATTCACTCCACACACCCCGGAAGGAGTGAATGTTTTTTGCTATGTTGTCCTTAGCGCAAAACATTTGGCGGGCATATATCCATCGAGATATATTGGCTAAAGCCAGCGAGTGCGAAGCCTGCTGGGAAATTGGTCACAATTTAAAACCCATGATTCCGCATAGCAATTGGTCACTTTTATTTAAATGTACTGAACCGAATGCCGAAATCCAAATAGACTTGGTGGACCTGCTATAAATGAACAGGGCATAGAACAAAATTTCGTTACAAGGGTCGATCGATATTCAAAATGACCAAGATTAGAAATCGTAAATAACGCTTCTAGCACGAATGTAATTAAATTTCTTATTACATATAAATAACCACGGAGTACCTCGAACGATCAGATCGATCAAGCTAGATGTTTGACAAGCAAAAAGTTTGAAACATTCTGGACTGAAAATAATATTGAACCAATATACGCACCTGTAAATGATCATCGAGCAATAGGTTTGGTCGAACGTCTTATTCAAGCTATTAATCGCCAATTATCATGTATGAAAGTACATTTAAAAAATTTTATTTTGAACAATGAAATCATGCAACTATTCAACGATTACGGATATCTAAACAAAAAACACAAAAAATCCATCATTTGAAGCACACTTTGGCAGACAATGTAATAAAGCAATTTCACATATCACCACAAAATCAATTAACAAAAATTTAAATTATAAAAAAACAATTAAATTTTATTTAGAGGAAGATAACATCCCGGGCAGATCGTTTCTCATGGATGCAGAGTGGGCAGATACAAGTGCATATGCTCAGATGTTGATATTGAGAAAGTCATCTGCGCTGTGAATGCCCGAGCTCACGAGGAGCAACAAAAATTCGAAGACGGAGAATCGAGACTAATGTGGTCTGAATGTATCACCAGGCCAATCCGGCGAACCAAAAGTAGCGTGCAGGCCAAGATAGCACAAAAAAAACATGCAGCGCAAAGGCAAAAGAAGAATCTAGATGGACTCGCCCCACGGAACGCTGTGGGAAAGATTAAACCAATGACCAGTGTCATCAAAGAGCCAAATAAGCCAGAGGTTCACGTCCCAAACTTAAACATTACCAAACTTGGGACGAGAAGTGAGAGGTATACGGAACTCGGCCAATACATCGATAGGCGGCCGAAAAGGATGAAAAAGAAAACATTAGAGCAGAAAATCATCAACCACAAAAAAGATTTGCTTCAAAACCACTTGGGGAGCAAGAAAATTAAACGCTAACGCAAGCAACTTGACGACGTTAGCTTTATTTCTTCTGTACGCTCTTGTAATCCCACCTCTAGTAACGTTGCTCGTGCTTTAAAGATGAGAATTCCAAAACGTATCCCCAAGCACGATGATGCATTTTGAAAACGGCCAAATTTGACGCAAATACTGCATTTCAGCCCCCCAGTACTAATTGCGGCTCCACCTACACAAACCAACGTAGTAGGACCATCCGCATCGCAATCAACGCCTTCTGCTCAGCAAGTAACCCCTATCTTGCGGAAAGAAAAACGTATTATTCCAGTTATCGACAAATCGGACTCCGATACTTCCTCAGTCAGAAGGAGTAAACGCCATCTCAAAAGGCAGAAAAAGAGCTTCGAGCCCCAATCCATTTTGCAAAATATCCAGAATACGGAAGGATATTCCACAGAGCTTCCAATTTCAGATTCCACATTCATTGGCGTGGCATCCCCAGGAAACCCAAATGGAAGATAGACTGCAGATGCAAACCCTAATTTGCCTAGCGAAATGTCAGTATTAGAGACAGAAGAACGCTCAGATTCCGAATAAACATTGAACTCTGTATTTTAGCTAATTATCTAATTTTTTATTATTTTATAACCGGTGTATAAATACTAATTTTCTGTTTTTATTTAACAAATTTTCATTTTTCCCCACACGGGGAATTGTCATACGGGATGGATATTATCAATAGAATATCCAAAACCGTATATTAGTTCAACTTTAATCATTTAATCCAGTTCAAGGGCAGTTGCTATTGTTTCAATTCTTCATACACCATCAATTCATTACTTCATGATTGTTTAGTCAAGTAAACAGGAAATTGTCTTTTCATACCGTAAATAAACATCTACCTCCTTATTAAAATGTGAACGAGCCCATTATTCTGTTACTCTCCTTTTTGATTTAAATTTCGTCATTTTGTTTCTTTCTTTCATTTGCACCGCTGTAAATCAGTCGTAATTTAAAGTTAACCAATTGCTCTTGAATTAGCAAGTTCAAGATATTGAATCCATTCGCACCGCGAATGCTAAATTCATAGCTCGAAATTCAAGTAGTGGAAATTAAGTTGGCGATCGCAGCGCAATTGCCTCAATCAGTCTGGTAAAGATACAATCGCTGCTCAATTGATTAGTCACCAAGTATTTGAGTACAACATGTTTGGTAGGATTTTAGCAAATATGCAAACATTGCTTAAACTTAAAGAAAAGCATTGCAAAATGTTACTTGGCTAAAACTGAGGTAATTTGGCCTGCAATGCGCTGTTTTTTTCCAACTTTAGCTACTTTCTGCAACTCAAGATGCACAAATTTTAAACGCAAAGTAAAAGACTGCTAGAATTTTTTTTGCCTCCGATTATATGTTTTTTTTTTAGTTTCTAGCTCAAGTGAGTTCCAGTTTTCTGCCTCGAAAGCTTCCACTTGAGTGAGTACTCTGGAGTTCTACGAGTCAGCTAATGAGCATTATTTTATTTCCGGGCTGAAAAAAAGTTAGTGCTTTCATGTGCAGACTGCAGGTTTTTGAAATAAAAAAGGTTAGTGCGTCTATTTTCGTACTTCCGTGTGTTTATGTCCAGACTTATGTTTGTCCATGACCACAGTTTCGGACTTTCGTAAGTTTTTCGATGTTTTCACACTATGTAATTTTGAAATCAAGACGCAATACTTTGTGTCAAGGAATGTACTCTGTGTCATGGCTTGCATATATTTGTTGGATTTGCAAAATTATGCTTTTGAAGTAATAGCAAACTGGTTAAAAGATATTAACATCAAAAATTCAATATGTCTTAATAGTATTTAGTTGGCATCTGTGTCATTAAAAAGAACAGTCTAATATTGATGCTGAAAATTGAAGTGATGTGGTGGCTGAACATAAAGCTTGGACTATCATTTGCAACACTGGGCTAATCCCGAGGAAATGGCAGAAATTAGCGCTTCTAAATTTTACTAACAAAAAGCTAAATTTCTGATTCCGAGGAAATTTAAAATGTACACTTTTTAGCGAAATGTCGAAACAATTGAGTTGAAGCAATTGCCGCACATTGTACAATAAACATGGTACAGAAGTCGATCAGCTGTTGATTCAACCCAGAGATTTCTCCAGAAAATTGGACAAATCGAAAACATTTCCCAGAATCGTAGAGAAATTTGCGTTGTGACATTATGGAGCACATAAAATGCAGATTTACCCGGGTCGAGAAAATTTCCAAAAATTATGTACGAAATGCGCTGAATTGCGCTCAATTTTCAAAGAATTTAGCGCAAAAACCTTACATAATAATGCGCTGATATGCACTGAAAAGTGCTGAAAATTTGTAAGAAATGCAATGAAATCCGCTGAAATTTCAAAAAGTTCAGCTCTTGTCTTTCGCTCCGAGGCTCGAACCCCGATCATTGCGTCTCATTTATCAATTAGTCCACTGCGCTATTGAGAACTGCAATGCTTCCCATTTAATTTGAATTTACAATACTAAAACGTTTGATATGAAAAGCGCTGAAGTTATGTAAGAAATGCGCTGAAAAATGTGCTGAAACTTATGTAAGAAATGTGCCGAAAATGCGCTGAAATCATGTAAGAAATGCGTTGAAGATGCGCTGGAACTTTGTAAGAAATGCGCTGAAAAGGTGCTAAAAGTTATTTAAGCAATGAGATGAAAATGCACTGAAATTATGTAAGAAATGCGCTGAAGGTGCGCTGAAATTTAAAGTTTCAGCGCCATCTCGAACTTTCAGCGCATTCAGCGCATTTCTTACAAAACGTTGCGCTGAAACGGCGCTGCCATCTCGAACCGGGTAACGATACAGCTGTAAACGGTTTGAAAATACCGCAAGCTTAGCAGTTTTTTCAGCTCAACAGTTGGTTGATCAAGGTTTTCTGATTGAGATATAGGCCTTCGAGAGCTTCCTCTGAATTAAGAGTATAAAAAAACTTTTCGTTCAAAATTGACATCAATAACTGCGAAGCGTCAGCAAAACCTTTCTAGATTGAGAAAAGAGGTCTTTTTAAAGCCTTAGAGTTAAGTCTATTGCTAGCTGTTTTTAATCTAGCTAGCTATTCTTAATCTAATTTTCGGCTTGATTTGCAGGAGCACTTGAAAATAAATCCATGGAACGCAAACGTGCTCACTTTGTGCCGGCACTCGAAACAAAAAACCACGAGGTTTCACATAATTAGTGGAAAAAATTAACATTTTTTAAAATGTTTGAAGTATTTCCCAAACTTTATGCCTTTTTGAATCTCAAAAGTCAACAAGGAGGCTCGTTAATGTGCGTTCGCACATGATGTTCCGACCCGAGTTTATCAACATTCGTTACTTGATAGGCAACAAAATAAGATAATTGAGTTTAAAACCATCGTTACACAATCTAACCACTAATTGAATTACCTAATGCCATGCCTCATTAAAGCGCCAATGAGATCTGTCATAAAGGAGAATACGAGAAAAAAAATAAACAACGAAATCAGCAAAAACAAAAATTTCACGGCAAAACTGAATAACAAAATTTAAAACCACCTAGAAACAACGTCAAAATGCAGTCAGATAAAAACCTTAACTACACAAATTTGTTTTTTCCTAGCTATACAGCAGATGGAATTTTTTCTTAATGAGACAAGGAAACAAGTCGACAAAGAGAACGAATAATGAGGCAAAATTCAAAAATTAATCAATATTCATAAACCAAGAAATTTCAAAAGTCTTTAAAAGCATTAGCTTTTAACTAAATATAGCTGGACAAATTACTAAAAAGTTATTACGAAACCAAAAGGACCTCTCTTTGGTTAGACTAAGCCATAGAAACGGACTAAAGATGCAGAAAAACTCAAAAAATTACAAACGATTTTCGAAAACACAAATTATTGATACCATTAAAATCATTAGCTATTATCTGAAAATTATGTTCTTTTAATCCATTTGTTATTTCTACTATTTCAGCTAAAGGATTTTTACTGGACATTAACTAAGTTTACCTGGGCCGCAATTGAAAACCATTGGCATCTATTATTAAGCGATTGTGTTGAAAGAAAAGAAGAAGAAATTCAAAACTGACCACTCAAAAAACGTTTATAAAAACGCATATTGTCCAACAAACAAAACGTCAGCGACAAATCATATAGGTAAATATGTTATTTGTTGAAATACAAGAAATTGGACGGGACCTCAATGATGAAAACAAGTTACAAGTAGACGAAAATAACAACGAAAACTGAAATTGAAAAAAAAAACTAAAATTGTAAATCATAAACATTAAGGTTAATCGCTTTAAACTGAGTGCCTTGGGTAACATCATTCATTCAATCTTCAAATACAAGCTTATGCAACCGGTCAGCAATTTACGGCTACCAAAAGAACAAAAAACAGGAAAAAACAACAAATTCAAGAAAAAAATTGAGAGAGAAAAGTGTCGAAGGCATTAAAAAGTGAAATTTTCAATAGAAACTTTTCTAGTTTCAATTATATTTTAGCAGCAATGGGATTCTTCTTTTTTAACAATATAACTTGAAAAAATCACCGAAAACGAAGAAAGTGAAATGCCTGAAGAAAGTGTCGAGGCAATTAAATCATAAGCTCTACTCTTTAAACATTATCTTTGATCCATTGAACGTCTTGCCTAAACCAATGGGAATTATCAGGATTAGGGTAATGTGAAAAGAATTCAAAAAGAACCAAAAATAAAAAATAAGAAAATGTATCCAAAAATTAAAAGAAAATATCAAAACCCGTGGCATTGAAGTCTTAGAACTATTAGGTAGAAGATAAAACCGGAAACCAGATTAGTTTTGTATGCAGTAGAAAAGAGGGGGGTACTCTCATTACCGAGACCGACTAACAGTTCACGAAAAATTTAAGATTGGTTAATGTTTAAAAAAATTCTCAAAAAAATATTTTAAAGGAAGTAACAGCCATTAAAATCAATAGTTTTCAACGAAAGTCTATAAATACACTCCGAAATGCCCCGATGGGAGACAAAAGATAACTGCCATGCATAGTTAATCAAAAAAGCATCACAATAAATCTGATGATTATGAAAACAACAACAAAAACAGGCAAAAACCAAAAATTCAGTAGGAAAATGCGAGAAGAAAGTGTCGGAGCCTTTTAAAACATAAGTTTTTCTCTGAAAACTTTATCAGTGATCCACTGAACGTATTTTTTAAGTCAATCGGGCTATCAATATTTGGATATTGTGATAAGAGTGCAAAAGTAACCAATAATACGAAAATATACAAAAATCTAAAAAAACAATTTAAAATCCTGTAATTGAATCATAGAACCAATAATTAGAAGATAAAACCGCTAACCAGATAAATTTCGATTGCAGTAGAAGAAAGCGGGGTCCTGTCACTTCTGATACTGACTAACAGTTCACGAAAAAAAAGTTTAAGATTGGTTAATTTTAAGAATAATTTTTTGAAAAATTATTTTCAAAGTCTTAACAGCCGTTAAAATCACTAGCTTTCAATGGAAATCAATAAATACGCAAAAATACAAACCAATGTGAGGACAATGACGTTTGTAATTCATAGGTAATCAATAAGACATCACAATAAGTTTTTTGACTATGAAAGCAACACCAAAAACAGGCAAAAACCAAAAATTCAGTAGAAAAGTGCGAGAAGAAAGTGTCGAAGCCATTTAAACCATAAGTTTTTCTCTGAAAACTTTATCAGTGATCCACTGAACGTATTTCTTAAGCCAATGGGAGCTATCACTATTTGTCAAAAAATAATCAAAAAATAATCACAAAAATTAAAAAAAAATGATATCCTGTCTAATTGAAGTCATATATCCAATAATTAGTAGATAAAACCGCCAACCAGATACAATTTGATTGCAGTAGGAAAGAAGAGTTTCCAGTCATTAGTGAGACTGACTTACAGTTCACGAAAATAAGTTTATGATTGGTTAACGTTCAAAAAAAATTTCGAAAAATTTTTCTTAAAGCCTTAAAAGCCAATAGCTGTCCACTCAAAGCACCAGATATGTTCACTTAAGGCTCATTACGAAACATATTGCACCTTTGGTCAATGAGTTCATGCCATAGGACTCTAAAAATTTAGTAAATCCTCAAAAAGAAATTTAAATTTTCATTCAAATTTCATTTAAAAATAAGATAACTCAGTGTCGAAGCCAAAAAAAAACATGAGCAAATCCTTGAAAACAATTTTTTCTGTTCATTGGGCTTCATTTGACTGTAAATGAAGTTTTTTGTTAATGGAACCTCGATATGAAAAGTGACTAGCCTCCAGGTGACTTAAAAAAAACAAAAAAAATGAAAAATTTTCTGAAAAAAAGAGCTCTCAAACAGAATTCGATTTTTTTATAGTGAACTTCCCTGTGAGACCAGAACTAGTCTTTTTATCGACTTCAGTCTATTAAAAAGACATAATTGGTTCGTTTTGTGGCTTGAAATGTAAATTTGAAATACTATTTTTATAGAAAATATCTTAATTTGAAGAAAAATTACACGAAAAGTGAACAAAATCATGCCAAATATCCCGTGTTCACACAAAACTTCAATCCTCAATAACTCCTCGAAAGAAACGAAATTCAAAAAAATCTTTTTTGATTTTGAATTCTACGCTGGAAAAGCTATTCGAGGATACCACTCACATTTCTCTACGATTGATATATCAATCGGCCAAAATTGACTGAACAAAAAAAACCCATTTGAGTATATAGTTCCTCCACCCACAAGTGAGTCGGAACAACAAGTATTTCAGTTCGCACCAAATTTCGCACAACAGTATAATTTTCGATCAGAGAAGAATTTCCCCGAGAGCATTGTCATAACTTTATAAAATAAAATTAATAATTACTTTTTTGCTTTTCTCCAAAACTGATGAAACTTTCAGACATTCTCTGGCTCCCATATCAATGGTTTATTTGCCATTTTACATTTTGAATTAGTATCAAACTGGTTAAAATATATTAACAAAGAAAAATTAAGATACGTGGTTTTCGTTGTGCTTTGCTAATTTTTTTCGTTGTTTTGGAGTGTTTTTGTTTGGGTCAAGGCCCTGAATTGAAAACATGCTCTGTTTTTGAGTGTTTTTGTTTTGGGTCAATGCTCTGATTTGAATATATCATAAGTCGTTTTGATAGAAAAAATTGCAAATCTAATTTTCATAGATTAAAAATGATCTTTCTTGGGCACTAGCGGGAACATCAATTCAAGTTTTGAAATTGCGACAAAAATTTGTAATTTTGTCCGTTTGGAAGTTGGTTTAATTTATTTGTTTCGGTTTGAATGTCTAACGAGATTTTTGCTTGCTCGAAAAAATTTGCTATTAATAACAATATGTTGTTTTTGTTCCGGACATAATGTTTAGCTAATATGACTCTTCTTTAAAACCAAAAATTCACAGGTGGCGGAAAGTTAAAAATTTCATTTAGGTGAATTTTATATCAGTGTTAGAAATCACTTAGAGATATAGGTCAACTAAGTTCTCGAAAGCGGATGTCGCTATGAAGCTTAAAACTGACTGCTGAAAACAAAGAAGGAAATCAACAACATTACAACAGTAAAAATCTGATACGCAACTGAATTGAAACAATTACTATGTTTGTACAGAGAGACTTACCTAACTTATTACTTAATATCTAACTCATTAACGCACTAAGGCAGAAAATGGAAAAATTGATCTAGTATAGAAAAGATACTGTTAATAAAGCACTAAGGCATAAAATTTTCTTTCTGACTCAATTATTTCAAATTTTTCCGAAGCAATTACATTAATCTACTCAATGGTTTTCAATGAGCTACTTAAATGTTTATCACTGATTTAAAAACTGCTAAAAACAAATCCTACCGAGAAAAGTCAGTCAGAAAAGTAAGAGAGGAACAAAAAATCAAATTTACCTTTTTCCCAAAAAACTCTTTCAGAAGCCAGGGTTACAGAAAGTACTCTGAAAAACATTATTTTATCGTTTTTCACTAAAAACACAGAAAACAATGATTAGAAAAATTTTTAAGTTAGAAAGAATGCGAAAAACAAAAGTTGAAGAAGCCAGTCTTAATGAAAAAACCTTGATTCCTCGTATTAAATTCTCTGTTTAAATTAGCACAAATAACTAGAGACAATAAAACTCATGCTGACAGTTTCAGAAAAAGATAAAAAATCATTCATAAGTTTGAGTTCGTTTTACACCTCTTCTTTAACAAAAGCTATAAAAAATCAATTTGAAAACCAAGATTTCCTAAGATCAGAAATAAATAATCACTCAAAAAAATCCCACGACCTCTAAAAACTTATTAAGAATGATTTTGAACTGATTAAAAAACTGATTAAGACCGCAAATTGATCAACGCACCCTAAATTGAACCACATCAGTACCTAAAAGCAGAAAAATGTTCTCGCTAAATAGACTTGGCTGGTGTCGAAGGGTCTAGAATGGTTTAGAAGTACCCCCACAAATCAACTTTTTTGATCTTTGAGATCAAACAACTGACCAAAAACAGAGCGAAAACGAGAAAAAAAGATTGAAAAAGATGCTAGTGAAAATAATCTTTCTATCACTGGTTTTTGTTTTCTCTCCGGGTCTCTCTCTCTCCCTCTCTCTCCTGCTATCTCTTCTCAGAACACTGACCAAAAAGAAACAAGTTCAGTACGTTTTCCTGTTTTAACGTGCATTTGTTTTAACGTGCAGCATGGTTTTTTACAACGTGTTTCACCAATTGACAATCGCATTTTTCCATCCGAGTTAACGATTACCACGTACAGCGAAATATCGCTGCGATCAGATTGCAGCCTTACCCTTTTGAAAATTGCTTTTTAAAAATTATAAATCATTTTTATTATAGGGCGCAAACAAAACTATAATTCTAGGTGAAATATGCACCATTACAATCAAGTTGCTATAATACAAAAATGAAACTAGCGGACAGATTCGCTGAACAGAAAAGCAAAATCAGAGCAAAATGTAGAAATCCACCATATTTTTGTGACAGCTATTGCTAATGAAAGAAATCTTCAAACTATCTGATTGCAGCAAACCAAACCTATTAAAAAAGTTTTAGAAAGCAATGAAATTGCGAAAAAAAACGAATTGCAAAAAAAAATTTGCAAGAAGAAAGTAATTACAATCAAAACACAAATTTTATATATTTATAATATATATATATATATATATATATATATATATATATATATATATATTTATTTAATTAATTATAAAAAAAAATGACTTGTAATCTGTGATCCAATTTTCGCATTCTACGAATTTGCCAAATAAATTATTTAATCAAAATAAATTTTTGAAAGTTTTGATGTGCAAACGACAAACACCATTTTTTTGTCGTTTACAAGAAGAAAGTAATTACAATCAAAACACAAATATTATATATTTATAATATATATATATATATATATATATATATATATTTAATTAATTATAAAAAAAATTGACTTGTAATCTGTGATCCAATTTTCGCATTCTACGAATTTGCCAAAAAAATCATTTAATCAAAATAAATTTTTGAAAGTTTTGTTGTGCAAACGACAAACACCATTTTTTTCGATTTGATTTTTTTTGTGTTCTTTATATGATAAAAATTTATATACGTTAAGAAAAAATTAAAGCAAATGGGCATCAAACGTTACGTTTATAAAATATCAATAGATCAAATAGAAGCTGCGAAATTAGCTATAAAAATTGGATCCAATTTTTACTATATTAATTGAAAAAAACACACTTAGGGAGAAACCCAAATTTGAATTTCATACCTCCAAAAGATTAGTTTTCGTTTTCACATTCTGGCATATCATAAGAAACCAGTATTGACAGGCTTCAAACTCATAAGCTTGTGCGATTTGTTATGGTTGAGGTACAGACCAAAATTGTCTCTGATCTGACCGTCCCAGACAAAAGTCACCCCTGATCAGATCAACCGAGACCGAACTGACTTCTGGTCAGACCGTGGAGACTATCTTGCGCTCAACAATCGTTCGCTTTAAGTGCGCTGGAAACCAACCTGGATCAGACTCTTGTGCGGTTGATTGTCACTCCTGATCAGATTGATGTGCGCTCCAATCAACCGCTGAGCATACTAATGGCCCTCGATTTCACCTCAAACCAGAATCAAGTGCACTCGATATTGCCTCTGATCAGAGTCAAGAAAGTTTGCATTTGCCTCTGATCAGACTCAAGTGATCTCAAAGTTGTCTGATTAGACAATGGTTTTAAACACGAACATATTTCTTAATTTCGCTATAAAATATTCATTTCATAAAATTTTTGTTTTCAATCTTAGATTCAACCTTGCAACAGCCAACCCTAACAGTTTTGCCAATAGAAAAAAAGCCCAATTGTTAAAGTTTTTAGTATGCCATTGGTGCACATTTCGGTTGCGCTAGACGAAATTATACACCTTTTCATAGAGAAATACAGTTAATAGAAACTTCTTCTAAAGTGGACAGGCATTTTTCTACCAGCTGAACCCATTTGGTTCTTATCAGCATCAGTAGAACGCTGCTGTAGATTAGCCTGTTGTGAGAGCAAACATCTCTCAGTAAATGAAAAGACCCAAAACAAAATAAATATATTGCGACTGAAATAGTTGCCGATCAGATTAGTGTACGCTTGAATCCGCCTCTGATCAGACAAGTTCGCGATCATTATTCAGACTGAAGTGCGCTCGAAGACTTTTGCAGACCATTTAATTCGAGCGCACTATGCGCAAGTGAGCGCTCGAAGATGGTCGGATCAGAGTTTCTAGTTGGTCTGGACATCTCGACCTGGAATTGTTACTCGCCATTCCCGATTCTTTGTCTGAATGCCTGTCCTACTTCGAGCCACAAGAGTTATGTAAGAGTTGTGTGGATGCGGTGTGGTGAAAATTAACGTCACCGTCTTTCAGCGTCCATCTTACCTACCTTGCCTTTGATGCTGCATTAATTTACAGCATACTTATTTGCTTATTTAATCAGTGACCTTACATAACATAACAATTTTCACCGGAATTAATTTTTAGCAGAATTTTCCCCGAGGGATCTCATCGTTAAACGCTTGTTTCTTCTTTCCGAATAAAAAATTGAAGGCTTTAAAAATTTATTTTTATAAAATAATTCACGAGAACTAGAAACTGAACCTTAGTTTTTATTATTATTATTATTATGTTTAGTTATTCAAGGTAAAGATGTAGTATGTTTGATTTATAATATTACAACATGTAACTTTAACCTTGGGGTTATTCGAATTTACATGTTTGAGATTTTAAAAAAATTGTTGCAATAACCATTCTCGACCCTATATGGTAGGAAGTCCATCTTTTGTCTATCGGTGAGGTCTTGAGATCTCCAATTGCTCACGTTCCTGGAATATAACTAACCTAAAGACATGTCGTCTCTGTGTTTGCTGATTACACCTAGATAAACTGCATCTATTCTATCCATCCTACTCGCCCTCCCCCTTAGTGGGCATAATTTTCACGCCCCTTTCGTTCTATTTTATACGTATTAACGTTAACCCTAAATTTGTGAGGGTTTGAACCGGATTTTTTTTGAAATTTTTTGTGTTGATAAACGGGGATTTGTTTAATGCCATCGTCACTCGGAAAACCAAACATAAAGAGGTCCGAAGGGACAAGACTCTTGGACTCCTTGGCGCAGCATCAGAGATGAGATTGACCTTCTGCGACTGGTCACAGATTCAACAACTTATTGGACACAAATTGTCCTTTTAGTGGCCATGGCTATTGAGCGTTACATTCTAATCGTCAAAGGACAACTCTCAAAAACTCTGTTGAGCCACAAAAGGCGAATATGGTTTTACTCGACTGCTGTCGTAATTGGCATTTCTATTCCCCTGTTGTACACAGTAGACTTTTTGGTTCACACTTATAGACTCCATGCTCCTCCTCTGCAATCTGAACATTGGATACCACAGGTTAACCGATACCAGTTAAACTGCTGAAAAAGTTTTCAAAGTTAAAAATTTAAAATGGTGACTAACATTTCACCACTCTTTAAACTTAAAGCACCTTGTAAGTTTTCTCGGATCTTTTCCGTGCGAACACCCCCAACCCCCCCTTACCCCCACCCACCCCATAAAGTAATAGTACACGATGAGGGTCATTATGGGTGTCTACCGGTACCAAAATTTTGAGTAAAATTACTTTTTTATTACCACATTTGTTCATGTTAATACATACTTTCTAACTTTGCGGACGAAAAGGCGGTGCCCTGTATGGAAATTCCAGTCAGTGTTTTTTTCCTTTTTAAACTGGAAGTTGAAAAGTGAAAACTGATTTCCACCGCAACATGTGTTTGACAGAAACGCGTTCCGCAAAGAATTGTGCGGCAGTTTAATTGCAGTAAAAGACTTCAATTTAGTACTTCACTTTAGTATTAAAATATTAAATCTTAAAGTTGAGCGGTAAAAGGATTAAAATCATTAGAATTTTCTGAAATACCCTTACAGCCGATCATAACTACTTTTCACATTTATTTGATTCAAATTTTCAAGTTAAAGCTTTCAGTTGCATTGTGGAATCCACTTTCACAAAATTTAAGCGCTTTCGGCAATGAATCGGCACGTGAGACTGCCAGCCATTTTCTGGATAGGTAAATTTTTTCGATACCTGTAGAGCAATTTGAACCCTAACTGCAACCAGCGAAGACAAAAGAGCAAAAAAATTTAAAAATGTAACCAGATTAGGTATTATATGACTTGAACGACGTCTAAGTAGTAACAAGAAGATCGTGCAAAAAAATTTACATATGAGATAAATTTAGTTGTTAAGGGAAAATTTTTTGCAAAAATCAAAATAGACAAAAAAATAGATTCATTTTTCAAAAGTAATTTATTTAATAATAGTTTTTTTTAATATTATTTGCTTACTGTTTCATTGGAGATTTTGGTAAAAAGATTGTCATCGGAAATTTTGTTTCTGAAATTCTCAGATCATTCTTGATCTAGTCATATTGCCTATCGCTTCAGTAAGCGATAGTTCCTGCCGGTTGAAAGGGGTTAGGCGTAACGTGTCTACAAGACTGCTGAGACTTGAATAAAAACCTCAACTCAGAACTGAAAAAATTATTTTGTAGTAAAAAAAATCGAGATCTTTTCCGGTTTTGCGCCTCCCCAGCTTAGTGGATGCTTATTATTTGGAACCCCCGGACGCACGTGCTTTTTTGTACATACTAATTTACTATGTAATCACACGTACTCCAAAATTGGGGTTGCATCACGTTCTTGGGGGGGGGGGTACAAACAGTAAAGATCCCAAAATGCAATATTTTAATTTTTAGATTGAACAATTTAGATTGAACTCAATAAACAATTTTAAATAGATAATGTTGTGTTCATGTACTGCCTTTACAATAAACTAACGAATATTCCTTTTTGTTATATTTTAGACTTGTCCCTCTTGCATACGGTACCATTTTCAAGTTGGAGAGCCCTATCTTAGACTTGTGGTTAATTTGTTGGTGTTATTTTCTTGCGCTTACTTTTACATCAGGTGCGGTCTGGTTCTATCCAGAACTTCCAGCCCAAGAAAGCGACTTCTAACAAAAACCTTTGCTGCTATTCTGGTCTGTTGGTTCTTCACTGTTGTACCTCATGTTACTTTTTTCGACTTCGTGCTTAAAGAAGATTCAACAAATTTTGCCGAATTTATTTTCGCGTCCGTAATTTGTTTCCTTTTGTGGATAATGCAAGTAATAGGCTATGTTGTCAAAGTATCATCTACGGCTTTCACGAGATAGAGAAATCGATGTTAAAAATAATCAGTATGAAAAAAATTTGCGTGCTTGTTTTGCTTAAAAAAGAAGCAGATAAGCGTATCGTTTACGTTAGTTCAATATATGTAACCCTAGTCAAAAACTTCCTTTTTAAACGTAAGAAAATCTTCGGGAGGTTTGGTTTTAGTTAGACAAAAACAACAAAATCCGTTAAGTTTTTTTGCCTGTATGTTCGGATTTGAAGCGTAAGAAAAAAGAAATCGTCAGTATGTTCAATTACAAACGTACGAAATTGTCAGTATGTTCTGCTCTAATGTAAAAAAGGTCTCTCTAATGTATATTGGGTTTCAATTCACAAGAAATGATGAGAAAATGATAGATATATTTGATTTTTCATGATCAAACCCAGACTCGGTGAATTTATGGAATTGAACATGGCTCAAGGTTAATTGAAAGAGTCTCAAATTTTTGAGTCGAAAAACAAACTAAAAATTTGCGCCTGTTCTCATAGTTTTTTAATTGCGATTATAGGAGAAATTCAATCAATTTGCAGTTTTTAGGAAGGGCTGGACTCCAAAAAGTAGGTTTGAAACTCCTGTGAGCAGAAAGCTATCATAAAATTTGTCTACCTTATTAACCAAAACTCGAGCTTTTGTATGGAACACACTGAAAATTTTCTTCGTTTTTTGACACTCTTTTTCGTTTCTGTCGATTTCTTTTTTTTAAGCCGAACATAGCAAACGTTTCTTATGTCTAAATAAAAAACATACAGAATATACGAAAACGAACTTTCTGAAGATTTTTACGTCCCAGACTGACTATGCCGAAAATTCCTTACCATTGAAGACAAACATATCCAACAAACCCAACATACCGACGACTTATTACGTGGAAAACCGAACATCCATACAATTCGTGCACCAGAATTTTTGGTGTTCCGGACCAGAGAGCAGAGAAAACAGAAATATTTTGGATATTGCTTGAATGATGAATGAATTTTCAAGTAATGAAAAATACTTGAAATAAGCTAAATTATGAACCCCAGAACTATAACAATTGAGGTTTGAACAGGGAGCACAAAAAGTTATTCAATGGCGTAAAGAGTATAGGCAGTTCGGCTGTTTGGTATTTAAAAAAATAATAGAGAAAAATGATGAAAAGATATAGATTATTTCTGTTTTGGCTCCTTTTTTATTACCCCATTTCTAACGAGTGCATAAGAAACCAATGTTTAATTGCACGTTGAGATGAAAACAATAACACCTGGTAGGCGTAAATGCTTTATGACGACTAAGCTGCTTTGGGGAAAAGAAGAGATTCGAACAAAATGTATATTTTTTGTAAATTTTACCTCAAATAAAAACAATAACCTCTTTTGATCAAGAAGAAAATTGTTAATGCCTCAAAGTACAGTAAGCATATCAGAGAAGCCTCTTTTTATTATCTCTAGGAAAACATGATTTCTTTAGGAATACATAATTTAATTATAGGCCTATTTCTATAAATTCTACGCCTGCTTTGTCAAAAAATTTTGAGATATTAATCAAAGATTAAATTGAGGAACACCTATCAAAATACAACCTCCTCTCTAAAACACAGTTTGGATTCAGAAAAAATTTTTTCTACAATTGATGCTCTTGTTTATCTGACAGAAACTTGATGAAAAAAAGTAGTCACTGCAGCGTTTTTAGATTTATCAAAAACTTTTGAATCAATTGACCGCTCGCTTTTACTAGAAAAATTTAGACACCTTGGTTTCTGCTCTTCGGCTATCCTTTTCATCAAGTGTTACTTCAGTAACCGGCATCAACTAGTAGTGATACCAGAAGCTGAATCTGACTGCTCTTAGAGGTCAGCCAAGGAGTTCCACAAGGCACAGTTTTAGGACCACTCCTTTTCAACCTATATGTAAACTATATATCAAATTTCTTCAACTGGAGTTGAATCCAATACACTGACGATGCAGCTGTTTATACTTTTTGCGAAAAAGTTACTGATTTCAAGCCATATTTTGGAGAAATCAATTTCCTCTCTTGTTGACTATTTTTCATACCATTCTTTAAAACTGAATTCAGAAAAACTTGAGTTCATTGTCCTTGGCACTTCATCCGCAGCAGAGTGTATTAGAGTTGACAATCATATAATAAATGAAGCTGAGAATGTGAAACGTCTCGGTGTAACCTTGGACAAAAAGTTGTCGTACCAACAACAAGTTAAACAAATTCTCAGCAAAGTGGCGCAAGGAAAAAAACACTTTATTTCCTTAGAAACGTAGTACCATAACATATGCGCAAAATCCTACTGAATTCTCTCGTAATTAGTCATCTCCAGTACTCAGCTGTTTTGCTTTCGTCCATTTCAAAAAATTTTTTGACAACCTTAGAAAAGCAACTCAATTGGGTAGTGAAAGCCTGTTATTTTCATCCATTTAACAATTCTTCACTTAATATCAAACTATATAATTCTATACTACCAATTAAACAATTGCTTGAGTACAGAACAGCACTGTATGTCATTCAATCCTTGACAATTAGGAAATCTGCTTTCCGAAGAACAATAGGACTTAGATTGCCAACTTATAAGTTTTACAGGCATTCAAGAACGAAAACCATTTTTCCTGAAGAGAGGTCAAAAACATCATGGCCGGACAAAAGTATCAACCGAAGAATCTTATCATTCAATAACTGTCTCAAAAAGAGCTTAAACGGGAATAGGTAAAACAGGTGGGTTAAAAAGGTCTTTAACAACTACTTTTTCCAACAATTTCAGAAGGACCCAATGGGATACATTGTCGGCAATGTTTCTTGGAAAGCTTTTAAGTTTAACTAACGCTTCATTTTTGAGTTAGTATCCTCACATGGAAGCTTAGAATTTGTTTTTTTCTACCTAGAGAAGAAAATCTTTTATCTGTTACTTATAATTTATGTTATATCTTTACGAAGAATCTCTAGAGCACTAACAAATGCAAAATTGAAAAGAAGAAAAAATTTTACTTCAGGGTTCACACCGATGCGCATTTTTTGTTGCAGACAACTTATTCTGCAGTTTTCTTGGTCGTGTCCGGCTCCGAATAGTGTTATATTCGTTCAGAATTTTGCGATAATGTTTGATGATGCCACGTAACAAAACAATATGACAATTAACCAAATAAAACAAAAGAGAACAAAAAAAATATGAAAAAGTTTTTATCTAGGCAGGACGAGGTTCAATAATGACGTTGCAACTGCTTTCTCATCATCGACAAAATAATTCAAATTCAGATAAAGGATTCAGATTTGGTGCCGTCA